>NC_140168.1:5135676-5238546 GCF_963971535.1 Notolepis coatsorum
GTCTCTCTATTTGTGTGTGCGTGCATGTGTGTGTGTGTGTCTCTATTTGTATGTGTTTGTGTGTGTGTGTCTCTCTATTTGCTGCTCGTGTGTGTGTCTCCTCTATTTGTGTGCGTGCACGTGTGTGTCGTGTGTGTCTCTCTATTTGTGTGCGTGCACGTGTGTGTGTGTGTGTGTCTCTATTTGTGTGTGTGTGCGTGTGTGTCTCTCTATTTGTGTGCGTGCACGTGTGTGCGTCTCTATTTGTGTGCGTGCACGTGTGTGTGTGTGTGTCCTATTTGTGTGCGTGCACGTGTGTGCGTCTCTATTTGTGTGCGTGCACGGTGTGTGTGTGTGTGTCTCTATTTGTGTGCTGTGCACGTGTGTGCGTCTCTATTTGTGTGCTGACGTGTGTGTGTGTGTGTGTCTCTATTTGTGTGCGTGCACGTGTGTGCGTCTCTATTTGTGTGCTGAACGTGTGTGTGTGTGTGTGTCTCTATTTGTGTGCGTGCACGTGTGTGCGTCTCTATTTGTGTGCGTGCACCGTGTGTGTGTGTGTGTGTCTCTATTTGTGTGTCTGAACGTGTGTGCGTGTGTGTGTCTCTATTTGTGTGCGTGCACGTGTGTGTGTGTGTGCGTGTCTCTATTTGTGTGCGTGCACGTGTGTGCGTCTCTATTTGTGTGCGTGCACGTGTGTGTGTGTGTGTGTCTCTATTTGTGTGCGTGCACGTGTGTGCGTGTCTATTTGTGTGCGTGCACGTGTGTGTGTGTGTGTGTCTCTATTTGTGTGCGTGCACGTGTGTGCGTCTCTATTTGTGTGCGTGCACGTGTGTGTGTGTGTGTGTCTCTATTTGTGTGCGTGCAACGGTGTGTGCGTCTCTATTTGTGTGCTGAACGTGTGTGTGTGTGTGTCTATTTGTGTGCGTGCACGTGTGTGTGTGTGTGTGTCTCTATTTGTGTGCGTGCACGTGTGTGCGTCTCTATTTGTGTGCGTGCACGTGTGTGTGTGTGTGTGTGTGTCTCTATTTGTGTGCGTGCACGTGTGTGCGTCTCTATTTGTGTGCTGAACGTGTGTGTGTGTGTGTCTCTCTATTTGTGTGCGTGCACGTGTGTGCGTCTCTATTTGTGTGCGTGCACGTGTGTGTGTGTGTGTGTCTCTATTTGTGTGCTGTGCACGTGTGTGCGTCTCTATTTGTGTGCTGAACGTGTGTGTGTGTGTGTCTCTATTTGTGTGCTGAACGTGTGTGTGTGTGTGTCTCTCTATTTGTGTGCTGAACGTGTGTGTGTGTGTGTCTCTCTATTTGTGTGCTGAACGTGTGTGTGTGTGTGTCTCTCTATTTGTGTGCTGAACGTGTGTGACACGGACAGCAACCAGAGACTGTCAAATGGAATTCTGCAGCTGTAAGCGTGACGGCAGTGACGAGAGCGCAGGCTAATGCAGGCTCCCTCCCTTTCTCTCCCTCTTTCCCAACCCATCCCTCTCTCTCTCCCTATCACTCTCTCTCATCTCTCTCCCTCTCTCTATTTCCCTCTCCCCCCCCCCCCTCTCTCTCTCTCTATCTCTCTCTCTCTCCCTCTCCCCTCTCCCTCTCCTCTCTCTCATCTCTCTCTCTCTCTCTCTCTCTCTCTCTCTCTCATCTCTCTCTCTCTCTCTCTCTCTCTCTCTCATCCCTCTCTCCCAGAAGCTCATGGCGGTCCTTTAGGCAGATGTTGGCAGAATTCCTAATTTCATTCCATTTTCTCAGCCTGTCAGTTCTGAAGGGGGGGGGGGCAGGAGAGGAAATAAAGGACTGAACATCCCATACGTCTGAAGGGGGGGGGGGGGCAGCAGATGTGCAGATGGAAGAGGGGGGGGGTGCGACATTGGACCTCCCCAAGGCCCATCTGACCATTGTTCATGCCGCAGAGTCATTTATGTGGTTGCTATGACGACGATAATACACTTCTATACGTGTTCCCCTGTGTGTGCGGGGGGGGAGCATGATAATGTGAGATCCCGCGCTTGAACGTCAAACAAACAAACAAACAAAAGAAAAACAACCCTAATGATCGTTGTGGTTTTCATTATTATTTCGGTATATTTGCAGCCGAAACTATTCAAAATGTTACGGAAGGCACCATCGTCGTTGGACTCCAGACTTTAAGAGGTACAGAGAACATTGACAGCATTGAACCGGGTGGACAGGAAGTAGGTTCTTTAAGTACGCGGGGGGAGTGGCTGTGGGTGGTGAGGTCCACTCCCATTCAGCCTCTCAGGGAACAGAAGGCAATCAATACCGCCAGCGTTCAGGGGAGTCTGTCATCAATGGCCGCTGTAAAAAAAAGAAAAAAGAAAAAAGTGAAGAGTCTGAAAACCCACCAGGTGTCTTTTGGTCTTTAGAAGTACCGGGAGAATGACCACATTCACAGTCAAGGGCCTCGTCCTCTGTGTGTTTCTTTCATATTCAAGTTTCTTCCTGCTTCAAGTTCTCTCCCAAGGGGGCGGCTGATTGGCGCAGTGGGCAAGGCGCTCGCCTCTAACGCAGGAGACGCTGGGTTCGAGCCCAGCTCTCGGCGTTGCTACCGACTGGGCCGGCCATCATACTAACACAATTGGCAAGTGTTAGAGGGTGGGAAAGCCGGTGGGTGGGGATTGGACGTTGTGGACAGCGACTCCCACAGGTCGGTTTGGTGACGCCGGTGCGACGGAAGCAGGAAGTGACAGGGGCAGCGTGAGCCTCCCACGGCGCGTTACTCCTCGCCACTGAGAGTTCGAGCTGCTGCGGTGAAAAGATGCGACAGGCTGCCTCCTCGTGTACCGGAGGGGACACGTGATGCAAGGCTTCTATCCTCACTACAGCCGACCAGTGGGAGGCATGGTCTAGCAACGTTCAAGACAGGGAGGGAAGAATTGGATAATACGAAATTGGGATGGGAGAAAAATAGAAAATGGGGAGAAAAAGTGGATAAAAAAAAATAGTTCTCTCCCAAGGCTGCTCCCCTTCCTGTAGGGACGCTTTACATAAAGAACGCTGTATTTTTATTAACAATGTTTGTTTCATCTACTGTTTGTTTTGCCAGTGTAAACACAACAGTGCTACATTCTCATCAATACTACTGTGGATTACTTTGTTTTATCTTGTTCTCTCCTATAGCTGTAGATGTGAATAAATACATGAAACCTCCACCATTGAAATAATGAAAATGCCATAGCCGCCTGTTGTTTATCTGAAGAAATACTATTAGAAAAGTAAAAATTACATCCTTGTATACAACAGAACATTATACCTAAAAGTACATTTGTAGCCATAACGCTGTGTGTGTGTATAATATATATATATATATATATATATATATATATATATATATATATATGTATTTATTCTTACAGCATATATATCTATCCACATATGTCTGTACTAGGGATGTTCGATATTGGCTTTTTTACCGATATACTGATATTGTCCAAATCTTAATTTCCGATACCGATATGCGTTCGCGTTTTGCGCTCTGATTGGCCACTGATGTTTCTGGTCACACCAATCGTGTGACGGCAAGTTCTTTCGCCGGTTAAGCGTTAGGCGCTCTTTCGAAGTTGGTTAAGGTTAGAGTTTGTCTTAGAGCAGGGCGATAGAACACCAGCCCTGATTCCAACCTCTAACCTTAACCAACTTCGAAAGAGTCGCCTATAAGCTTAACCAGTGATAAACTAGGCGTTAGGTCGTTTGCCGCTGGTCGAGGCGGAAACGGGCGCGTGTCACGCGATTGGGCGCACATGTCACATGACCAGAAACGTCAGTGGCCAATCAGATCGCGCCAGAAACGGCAGTGGCCAATCAGATTAGCAAAACGCGAACGCGGAAGCATGAACCGGTTGGTATTCGAATAGACGCGTGTGGGCAGGGTAATAGTAGAAAGACATAAATACTAAAAATAATACAATTAAATCTGAATATAAACATATGAGACAAATAAACAGTGTAAACAATAATATAATTAACTCTCAATATAGAGATATGAGGGGGAAAAACAGTTCACATGGGCAAAAGAAAAGAAATGTCCTACCAAGTTCAATACTGTATATTAAAATGCTGCACAACAGGAGGGTGTGTGATGCTCCTGAGGCGCGGCAGTAAGGGTGCTTTCTCACTCACCATTCGGGGGCGAATCAGAGCCGCTTCGCACCCAAAAGGGGTGTGTCCGTCTGAGTGAGAACGCCCCCCCCCCCCCCCGTCCCCGGGGGCGCTGAACCTGGACCGCTGAAATAGGTGGTTCCGGGTGCGCGCCAGTGGGAGCGGGGGGAGGCTTTTGTATCAACTTGCTGACACACACAACGTCGTTACTTGCTTGAATTTTGGGCAGATAAAACCACACAGCAACAACTGGACAATACCCACAAAAACGATATTTATGGGCAATTTGCGAGTTCAGACCTCAACCAAAACAAGCGTGTGGAGCCTCACAGCTCAGTGGATGAAAACATGAAGCCACGTTACAAAGCACAATACTTCCCTGGCTCACATTAGGCCTGGCAATTTTGTTTGCCATTGCTATGTCTATACATTGGTTTCTTGTTAGAATGCATTTATTTCTATTAGACCAGTGGTGCCCAACCAGTCGGCCGTGGTCGACCAGTAGATCAATGACATGCAATATAATTGCCACGAGCGATGGGATAATGTTAGCTGCTGAACAGGCTAAGCTAACTAGCGTTAGCCGTTAGCTTAGCGTTAGCGTTTGCCATTGCTATGTCTGTCTACTATACTTTCTTGTTCGAATGCATTTATTTCTATAGACCAGTGGTGCCCAACCAGTCGGCCGTGATCGACCGGTAGATCAATGACATTCAATATAATTGATGCGAGCAATGTTACTAGTAATAGGCTAAGCTAACTAGCGTTAGCCGTTAGCTTAGCGTTAGCCCTGGAAAATGCTCAAAAGCGGACTCCACGACACCAGTTCCATTCGTGAGAAAAGGGGGTGGGTTATATTGACAAGGCTTGACAACAGAGGTTCAAATATAACTTCATATTTATTGGTTATTTGTTCATTTTATATCAGCATCCAGTCTCCACCGCCGTGTTAACACTCTTCCTGTGTTTACATTTTCGAGCGTGACATCATCGCCTACGGCAAGCAACACGCTCAAAACGCAAACCGTAAACAGAACCCGGAGCGAACCAAGACTGAAGTGTGTACACAAACTAGAGGGGGGGGGGGTTTGCACCCAAAGACAGAACGAGACGGAACGGAGCTGATTCGACCCCGATGGTGAGTGAGAAAGCACCCTAAGTTCACGTGAGGTAGACCGAGGACCAGGCTTTATATCTGCTATCGCTACACCGTGACGCCCTTTTGATCGATGAGCGCTCCTCACACCAGAGGAAACGCAGGGCATTTGGCAAACAGATGACAAAATAAACAAATCAGACGCGTTTGTTTTCTATTCGCTTCCAGCGTTCATTTTCTCTCCTTTCAATCTGTCTCCCACTTCTTCCCAGACAGTGAGTGCGAGAGGGAGCTGCCTGACGCCGGCCTGCGTGCAAATCATTGGACATGTGGTCAGCCACTCGTTTACTGTTGTCTCTCTCTCTCTCTCTCTCTCTCTCTCTCTCTCTCTCTCTCTCTCTCTCTGTGTGTGTGTCTCTCTCTCTCTTTATGTGTCTCTCTCTCTTTATGTGTGTCTCTCTCTCGCTCAGTTCTCAAAGATCACCTACGGGAGGCTGCAATTCGAAACTGGCCCCTGTAAATGTCAGAACCCCCCCCCCCCCTCCCACTGTACATTTTCCTCCCCCCTTGTATGTTTTCTGTTAGGATCTCTGTTTAACACTACTGTATATTTGCATATATTGTATGTCACAAATGTAACTAGTACTGTATATCTGTATGTCATGTTTGTCATAAATGTCATGATATATATATCTGTATGTTGCGTATGTCATAAATGTCATCATGAATTGAAAATGGGGGACCCTGATGTAAACAAGACGAAAGTCTTTCTCTGGTCTGCATCCCCTTAACAATTGTGTGTATTGAGCCGTACTGTATATTGTACCCATTCTGCAATCTGTTAATAAAGTTTTAAATCAATCAATCAAACTCTCTCTCTCTCTCTTTATGTGTAAATCGTAAATGGTGCATTTATATGTATTTTATCCAAAGCACTTTACAATTTTGTTCCTCACATTTGACCCGCACACTCACACACAGACGGCGGAGGCGACCAGGCAAGGTGCCGACCTGCTCATCGGGAGCAGTTAAGGGGTTAAGTGTCTTTGCTCAAGGACACGTCGACACACTGCCTGGGAGGAGCGGGAATCGAACCGGGAACCTCCGGATTACCAGACGACTGCTCTACCTCCAGAGCCACTGTCGCCCCAATGTGTGTGTGTCTCTCTCTCTCTTTTTGTGTGTGTGTCTCTCTCTCTCTCTCTTTCTCTTTATGTGTGCGTGTGTGTCTATATCTCTCTTTACATGTATGTGTGTGTGTCTCTCTCTCTTTGTCTGCGTGTGTGTGCGTGTGTTTGTGTGTATGTATGTATGTGTGTGTGTGTGTGCGCGTGTGCGCGAGCGTGTGTGTCTCTCTTTATGTGTGTGTGTGTCTCTCTACATGTATGTGTGTGTCTCTCTCTCTCTTCATGTGTATGTGTGTGTGTCTCTCTCTATACGTGTATGTGTGTGTGTCTCTCTCTATACGTGTATGTGTGTGTCTCTCTCTCTCTTTACGTGTATGTGTGTGTGTCTCTCTCTCTCTTTATGTGTATGTGTGTGTGTGTCTCTCTCTATATACGTGTATGTGTGTGTCTCTCTCTCTCTTTACGTGTATGTGTGTGTGTCTCTCTCTCTCTTTATGTGTATGTGTGTGTGTGTCTCTCTCTATATACGTGTATGTGTGTGTCTCTCTCTCTCTTTACATGTATGTGTGTGTGTCTCTCTCTCTTTGTCTGCGTGTGTGTGCGTGTGTTTGTGTGTATGTGTATGTATGTGTGTGTGTGTGTGTGCACGTGCGCGAGTGTCTCTCTTTATGTGTGTCTGTCTCTCTCTCTCTCTTTACGTGTATGTGTGTGTGTATTTCTCTCATGTGTACGTGTGTGTGTCTCTCTCTTTACGTGTATGTGTGTGTGTGTGTGTGTCTCTCTCTCTTTATGTATGTGTGTGTGTCTCTCTTTACATGTATGTGTGTCTCTCTCTCTCTCTCTTTGTCTGCG
The DNA here is from genome assembly GCF_963971535.1 of Notolepis coatsorum. Lineage (NCBI taxonomy): Eukaryota > Metazoa > Chordata > Actinopteri > Aulopiformes > Paralepididae > Notolepis > Notolepis coatsorum. Next base: position 5,142,843 of record NC_140168.1, read on the forward strand.
TGCGTGTGCATGTGTGCGTGTGTGTGTGTCCATGTGTGTGTGCGTGTGCATGCGTGCATGCGTGTGTGTGTGTGTGTGTGTGTGTGTGTGTGTGTGTCTACGTGTGTGTGTGTGTGTGTGTGTGCAGCTCATCATTGTGTGTTACAGTCCTCTATGCCTCATCAGCTCCAACACTTCAGACTCACGTCACTCAGCATCTGGCAGCTATTTCCACAGAACTTAATCAATCAGCCTGAACGAGTTTAACACGTGGCTCCGTGTTTCACTGGGAGCAGGGATCAGAAAAACAACCAGGGTTATACATCTATCTGAGAAGAACCCACATATATACTGTATCTCCATATCTGTCTGAATATACCTGCATATTGTATTGTTTTGTTACTTCATTCTAATTAGTGTATACATTATAATAATTAGTGTACATCTGCCCATGCAGTTGCACAGCCCTGGCCTGATCCTGTTTTTATTTGACTTATAATTGTACTATTGTGCTATATCTAATTTAGTTTATATCCCATATCATTTTATTCAACCTCTTATACAGTCGTATAAAGCCCTGGCCTATATTTTTATTTCATAAATATATTATTCTATTGTGCCTAACCCTTTCACTGCCACACTACCAAATGGTTAACCCTTTCACTGCCACGCTACCAAATGGTTAACCCTTTCACTGCGACAATACAGAAGGTTAACCCTTTCACTGCCACACGACAAATAGTTAGCCCTTTCACGGTTAACCGTCTGTAGTGTGATAGTAAAAGGTTAGCCTTCTGTAGTCTGGTAGTGAAAGGGTTAACTTAGCTCATATTTCATTTTATTTTACTCCACCACTTTATTGTATTATCTGTCTGTTAATGTCTGCCCGCTAATGTCGCACCAGTAACGTCCAAAGCTAATTCCTTGTATGTGAAAAGTATACTTGGCAATAAACACCTTTCTGATTCTGATATAATCCTTCTATATAACTACTTATACACCTGCATATAACGCTGTATGATAGCATGTAAAATAATGCTGTATATACTGTATATATATATATAATGGTATATACAGCACTATTGTTGTACATGCTATCAATGCATACAGAGTTATATGGTTTATATACAGGTGTATTGGTAGTTATATAGAAGGATTATATGCAGGTATATTCAGACAGATATGGAGATATATATATGCTTATATATATATATTTACAGTATTTAGGGATCTCACCACCAAGACTGAAACCTATAAATCTTAAAACCGCTGCTCATTGTCATGAAGACGAGCCCGTTCTTTTCCCACTAAAAGGCTGTTTTGTGGCCATATTCTGGCCCCCAGCTCACCTGAACACATTACACCATGACCTTCTTTTATTAGCCTTAACTCAATTCTACAAGATTTAAAGTGTCAAATAAGTATCAACATTACATCCTAAAGCCGCACACGGGGTCCCCCTTGAGATGCGCGGAACAAAGCGAAACCCTCCAGCTGCTATAAGTGGTATACACTGATGTGATAACAGACGCTGCAGATAATCCTTACCTACGTGTACATTACACCTGTAGAGGGGGAGGTGTGCCCTGAGTGGGAGGTTCAAAGGGTCAACGTGAGTGGGTATCAAACAAGAGGGAAGACCGTCCGGTTTTAAACCGTGGATACCAAACGGAAGGTAAAGACGACTTTGAACTGTTAAACCGTAATCCAGAACTATTTTATTGGCACTGTAAAAAATAACTGTGATTTTATAGTATGTCTGCGTGCACTGTATGTGCTCATTTCATCATTTGTGTCTTTTCTATTCTACTAAAACTGAATCAAACCGTAAACAAGGTGGCCGTTGGGGATGTTAGATCCTAATGTGAAAAACAGTGATTTTATATGTCTGCTCATTTTACCCTTGCTATTATTTTACTTATTTTTTTACTTTTATCTCTACGCCCCACTATCCGCTGGGTGCATACTCTGACCTTTATCATGTTTTGTAACAGATTACAAGAAATTCAAGAAGCCTATTGGAACGTGAGGTTTTGATATGATTTGATTAATATATATGCATTATTTTTATCCCACTTTATGCTTTGTTCTTGCTGCTTGTTTTACACTGATTTTATGTCTTATTTCTTACTGGTGTACTTTGAACTGCAATCCCCTGTGTGAAAGGTGCTATTAAAATACAATTATTATTATATATATATACATTTATATATTTATATTTACCACATATATATCCAAATCTGTCTGAATATACCTGCACATAATCCTTCTATATACCTACTTATACACCGGCATATAACCCATATAACTCTAATAATCCTTCTATTAGTTATATATATATACATTTATATTTTCTGCATATATATATATATATCCATATCTGTCTGAATATACCTGCACATAATCCTTCTATATACCTATTTATACACCTGCATATAAACCATATAACTCTGTATGATAGCATGTACAATAATGCAGTTAATGTGCCATTTAAAAGACGCTGTGAACAGCGATCAAGTTAAAATGTGTGCAGTCTAATGAGCTGACATATCATATGTGACTAAATGTCATAATAACAAAACAAAAAAAATGTGTTGCTTATTTGTATAATACAAAATGTGATATTGTGTGTCAAAACCATGCTTACATCATCTGTGAGTTTGTTGAGCTCATAGACTTTTCAACCCCTTCCAATAATCTGCATCTCCTTGACGTTTTGAGTGGAGGTAGGGATCGTGGCTTCATCCAGGTCCTCAGGTCAGCCTCCTTAGAAGAGGTCTTTATGTGTCACGCAGCAACACACACATACATGTAAGATGGGCGACGCACAGGAACACGCACACACATGTACGGAAGCGTATTGCTGCCACACCAGAAACAGACAAAAATATCAGTATCACATTATAACGTGATAACTTATTGTTTTTTAACATCAAATGTTTCACGTTATAATAACGTGATACCAACTTATCACGTTATAACGTGAAAGGTTTTATGTTCAAACAATAAGTTATCACGTTATAACTTGAAACGCTTTATGTTAAAACAATAAGTTATCACGTTATAATAACGTGATACCAACTTATCACGTTATAACGTGAAACGTTTTATGTTCAAACCATAAGTTATAACGTGATACTGATCTTTTTTTCTGTTTCTGGCGTGGCAGCAATACGCTTCCGTACACATGCATTGAGTCAGTCGCAGATGAAATGCCTCGCTGCGCTTGACCCATCCCCCCCCCCCAAGGGCAGCCGGGAGCAGACATGGGTTGTGGCGTGGGGCCGCGCCCGGGGACCAATCCAAGTGCTCCTGTCCGTCTTCGTCAGGGACGCGACAGTGTTAGCGATCTGTTCTGCATGTTTTTCCATTGGGTTTATCTCTTCTTTTGGAGGGGGAAACCCTTGCGAGCACAGAGGGGGGAGAGAACATGCAAACTCCACACAGAAAGGCCCGGGAGATACCCCCCCACCTGGGTGCGTCCCTGGCAACCTGGTCCCCAAGTGGGAATCGAACCACTACTACACCACCCTGCTGCCTTTAGTGTTTCATTGATGACAGGCCCATGATGAGGCCACCTCCAGAGGGCTTCTTCACGGCAACACCTGGCAACAGTGGCTCAGGAGGTAGAGAGCAGTTGTCTGGTAATCCAGAGGTTCCCTGGTTCGATTCCCGCTCCTCCCGGGCAGCGTGTCGAATCGTGTCCTTGAGCAAAGACACTTAACCCCTAATTGCTGCCGATGTGCAGGTCGTCTCCTTCCATGGTCGCCTCCGCCGTCGGTGTGTGAGTGTGTGAGTGAGTGAATGGGTAAAATGTGAGGAACAAATTGTAAAGCGCTTTGGATAAAAGCTGTTGTATAAAATGCAGGTACACCCCCCCCGCTTCTGTCCCTCCTGTTGGTGACGGACGGTCATCTCACAGCACAGTTGGGATCCTTTCTTCTCAGCCACAGCCAGTCGCTGCTTCCCTCAGCAGCCTCCGATAGTGACCTGCAGTGTTGTAGTCGAGTCACTAAATCTCGAGTCCGAGTCGAGTCTCAAGTCCCCGGTGTTCGAGTCGGAGTCCAAGTCCGAGTCACGGAAGAGGAGCCCGGGTCGAGTGCCCATTACTCTAGTCCGAGTCCGAGTCTAAGTCCTGGCAGTCAACGAGCCGACATACAAATAAAAAAAGGTCTACATTAAACATGAATGAATGAATGAAAACTTTATTTAACAGATTGCAGAATGGGGTACAATACAGTACGGCTCAATACACACAATTGTTAAGGGGATGCAGACCAGAGAAAGACGTTTGTCTTGTTTACATCAGGGTCCCCCATTTTCAATTCATAGTAACATTAATGACATACACAACATACATGACATTTATGGCATAGGGACATATAGGTATTTAGTACTGATACATTTGTGACATAAACGGTATTCAAATATACAGTACTGTTACCCCTAGATCCTGACAGAGTATATACATATGATGGGGAGGAGACTGTACATTAGGAGGGGGTGGGTGGGAGAGAAATATACATACGGTGGGGAGAGAATATACATACGGTGGGGAGGAGACTGTACATTAGGGGTGGGTGGGTGGGAGAGAAATATACATGCGGTGGGGAGAGAATATATACATACAGTGGGGAGGGGACTGACTATTAGGAGGGGGTGGGGGGTATGGACATTTACAGGGGCCAGTTTCGAATTGCAGCCTCCCGTAGGTGCTCTTTAAGAGCGGTTTTGAATGTGGGTAGGGATTCACATTCCTTTACAGCTGTGGGTAGGGCGTTCCACATTGATGTGGCATAATTGCGAAACGTGTTTAGTCCCTTGTTTGAGCCGAATCTGGGTTTAACATGATTTGTGGAGCTTCCTCTGGTGTTGTGGTCGTGGTATTCACTGACCTTTGGGAAGTATTTTGACATTGTACATGGGTACCTTGGTCGTATAGTGTATCTTAATGACATAAATGACACAGCGCTCACCATTTCAATGGGAGTTTATTTACCTTGTGACACAATAGCCAAACAAACACTAGCCATCAATATCTTATGCCAAATGATTAGGGCCTATATATATAAATAAATAAATAAAAATGTATTTATCAATTAACAAGTACAGCCTGCAAACTACCTAACGCCTAGTTCTATCACTGGTTAAGCTTATAGGCGACTCTTTCGAAGTTGGTTAAGGTTAGAGTTTGGAATCAGGGCTGGTGTTCTATCGCCCTGCTCTAAAGACAAACTCTAACCTTGAACGAGTCGCCTAAGCTTAACCGGTGGCAGAACTTGCCGTCACACGATGATTGGCGCGACCAGAAACGTCAGTGGGCCAATCAGAGCGCAGAACGCGGAACTGGAAATCCGTTGGTAAAAGTATTCAGGCGGCCCAGGTAGGCAGACTGATGGTGGGACGGGAACCGGGAGAGACCCACACAAGGCCGTGGAGACCTGCTGACAGACAGGGGAGAGAGAGAGGCCCTGGCTGTGGCTGTAACAGTAGTTCTCTCCAGGTGCTGGAGGAGGACCTGGTTGTTGTGCCTCCAGGTACAGCAGCAGCCTTGGGGGACAGAATTGTTTTGCGGCCGGGGACGATGTGGCTCATGTGAAAATAATAGACGTCTGTCTATTTGTCCATGATTCACTTATATAGATGTGTTTTCCAGACAATTTTACGATAACAAACCTGAGTCCGAAAAACGACAACGAGCTGAGTCAGACTTCTTCTACCCGCTTTTACTTGGAATATAACTTTTATGTTTTCAAGCCCGACAAGTGAGTATGTGGAATTGATTCAAAAGTATTGATTCTGACCATTTCCTTTCAAAATGCCCATGTGGCCCTCCCCACCGCCCCTACCCCCCTCATACAGTCTCTGCTCTTATATATATGTATATAATAATAATAATAATTATTATTATTATTATTATTATTATTATTATTATTATTATTATTATTATTATTATTATTAATAATAATAATAATAATAATAATAATAATAATAATAATAATAATAATAATAATAATAATAATAATAATAATAATAATAATAATAATAATAATAATAATAATAATATAATGTCTGATCACTGAGTGTCTGACTCTCACCTAAATGACACGGACTACAACGTATATCACGCCATACGTACCTTATGCATACTGCACCTGTGTATACTGTATACTTACTTACTCATAGTATATATTTAGATTCTAGTGTTTATTGTAACCATAATTATTGTAATGTATAATATAATACAGACCCTCACCTGCACCTTGATTACACTGCCTACTTGCTCAAATGCGTATATTCAGAGTTAATTATATTGTTTACACTGCCTATTTTTGTTACTTTTCTATCATTTTATTGCCTGTATTTATGTCTTCTACTATTACCCTGCCCATACCTGTACCTTCCCCCTCCCCCATGCTGCTATGATGCCTGAATTTCCCCAAGGGGATGAATAAAGGAATATCTTATCTTATCTTATACTGCATACTTATATCACTGCCAAAATCAAAGGCTGTTGAATGATTGATTGATTGATTTGATTAATTTAACAGATTGCAGAATGGGTACAATACAGTACGGCTCAATACACACAATTGTTAAGGGGATGCAGACCAGAGAAAGACTTTCGTCTTGTTTACATCAGGGTCCCCCATTTTCAAGTTTCAAGTTTCTTTATTAGTTGTCATACAGAAGTACAGAATACTTTCATACAAAATGCTTCTTTCTGTTACGCTCCAGAGACTGTGCTAGACAAAAATAGATATGTATAAAATAAAATAAGTATAACAAGTAAAAAATATAAGTCACGTACGTAGACACAAGTGTTCAGTATTGTACATAATGTACAATGTTCAATGCAGAGTAGAAGTAACTGAGTTACCATACAATATACTATATAGTGCAAAGCAGAAATGGGATGAGGTACAATTTAGGTACAATTTACAGTAAGGTGTACTGAGGTATGGGTTGTAGTGCAAATTCTTTACCAATAAATATAAAGTGTGTCTAGGTGTTCTAAAGTGTGTAGAGTGGGTGCTGCAGTGGGTTGTTTGTTTAAAGTGAGTGTGTGCGTGTGGATGTGTGTGCTGTGAGTGCATTTGATGGTTGTTGTTGCATAGTGTTTATTGTTCGTTGAGCATCCTGATGGCCTGGGGATAGAAGCTTCTTCTGAGGCTTTCTGTGCTTGCCATGAGACTCTGGTATCCTGTCCAATTAATCATATTGTAGTGTGTGTGATGACTGAATACAACTACTACTACTACTACTATATAATTGTTTTGATCCTGTCCCATGTATTAGTTGTCCAGCCATAAGCTAGTTAGAAGTGTGACAGGGTGATATCCTGCGCCCCCCCCCCCCCCCCCCCTCCACGTCCCGCCCTGTAAACCTTTACAGCCCCAGGTCCAGATTGCATCTCACAGATTTGGCGGATTGGCCCCCTGTTGACTCACAGCTGGATGGTGACTGCCTATAGCCCTCTCTCTCTCTCCCTCTCTCTCTCTCTCTCTCTCTCTGTTTATTGTCTCCATGCCCCCCCTCATCCTCCATTCATCTCCAACATCTCACCATCCAGTATCGAAGAAAGAAACCAAAAGATAATTAATTATTAACGTGTGAGAAAAAGAAGAAGACAGATTCTGAGTCCATTACATTTTTTACTTTGTCTTAATATAGATGGTTTCAACTTTGACGACATACACATTCTATAAGTGGGCTCAATCTTGTTTCCCGTTTGCAGTGTTTGGTAATATTAATAGTTGACAGGAAGTAGATGTGGGTATATATGTTTTTTTTTTATAACATTAAAGTTCTTTGACAATCAGAAATGCTTAAATAACACAAGTAAAAACAGTAAAAAAAAAAAGAGAATTATAATAAGATAAGATAAGATATTCCTTTATTGATCCCCTTGGGGGAAATAGGGGCGTCATAGCAGCATGGGGGAGGGGAGGTGCAGGTATGGGCAGGGTGATAGTGGAAAGACATAATTATAGGCAATAAACAATATAATTAACTCTTGATAATAATAAAATAATAAATAATGATAATTATTTTGATTATCTGATCATAAAAATAATAATAAGTTGTCTCGACTTCCCTTGCAAAAATATTTAACTTTTATCTACTTTTCTGTTTTGTAAGGGTTGTGTTTTCAAGTATAGGCTTTTTGCACTGTCATTTTTTGTTGTTGAACCAACCAAGTAGGAGAGAGAGAATATCAAATATAAGTTTACTTTACTCCTATTTAGTTTATTCAACAACAACCACAACAACACACTAACTCACCCATTCTACATTCATTGCACACACATCCACATGCACACACTCACTTTAAACATTCATTAAGACACATTAAGAACAAACTACAGGTTGCACAGAACAACATCATTATAGATACATGCTAAATGCTCCTCCCAGGACTCATATCGGTCCCACAGAAAGGAAAAGAGTATAGGGTTATTATTACCAAGTTTCAAGTTTTAAGTTGATTTTTATTTGTCACATATAAGGTACACAAATGCTTGGTTCTCCAGTCGAGGATAGAGTTAAACAACTCAAATTAAACCACATGTTTGATATAGTTAATAGAGCCCCAGAGTACATGTCCTCAAATGTAGATAATGGTAAGCAATAAACACCACTGTAACACAAGAGCCAGCATTACGTCCTGCTGTGTTCCTGGTGTTAAGAGTAAGACGGCCAGAAACTCTTTTTTCTACACTGGTATCTCCTTATGGAACAGCCTGCCTATGCACATCAAGCAAAGCCAGACTAAAGCATTTTTTTTTTAAACAAAAGTAAAGGCGCTCTGGAAAGAAGTGTAGGATTGGAGATTATTAAAATGTTCCAGTTTTTCTTAGTGTAGTGCAGGGTACGAAATGTATTTTATGTCTTGTTGTATTGTGTTTTTATGTTTTCCATCGAGGACCACTTTGGAAATACATGTTTTAAGTAATGCTTTTAGGTGCAATCCTCTGGAATACAGGGCCATGGTGCTTGATTGCTATGTATGATACTTGTAATTTTCCTAATAAAGTAAAATAAAATTCACTTAATTTTTTTTTAACACTACACCATATCTTATCTAATAATAATAATAATGGATTGGATTTATATAGCGCTCTTCGTGACACCCCAGAGACCCCAGAGCGCTTCACAGAGTCCATTATTCGTTCATACACAGTCATACCGGTGGTGGTAAACTACAATTGCAGCCAGAGCTGCCCTGAGGCAGACTCACGGAAGCGTGGCGAATAATCAACGCCTACGGCCCCTCCGACCACCACCAACATTCATTCACATGCATACACATTCATAGAGGCAAGTAGGTTAAGTGTCTTGCCCAAGGACACAACGGCAGTGGGATGGACATGGGCTTGAGCGGGATTCGAACCACCAACCCTTCGATCATTGGACGACCCGCTCTACCCTTGAGCCACGCCGCCCCACAATCTATTTATTGCTCAAATATTTGCACTACATCTCTGCCTCATTTCGTTTTGTATATTGTATATTTTGTATAGTGTTCGGTCTTTATAATTTTTACTGTATGAAGCACAATCTCAGGAGGCTCATACAGAACCAAGCCTTTCATGGTAATGTACATGTACCCTTATATGTGACAAATAAAACAGAACTTGAAACCTGAACAGACATAAAGGCTCTTCATCAGACCAGACGTCATCATGACATGTGTAGTGGTCGTACTTCAAATCACACGCCTTCTCTTGCTCACACACACGGTCGCTACACAGAGTCCATCTATGAGCACAGGGCACAGAGAGTGACAGTACAAACTCCGGTAATCTTCCTGGGACTTTTGACCTTTGACCCATGACTTTTTACTCTCACATCGACACTTTACATTTTCTCTTCTATACGTTTATCACTGTACATTTACTGAGTATATTACTGTATATTTTTGGCTGTATATTTTAGAATGTATATACAGATTCAGAATGTATATCCCAGACTGTATTTTTATTCTTATATTTTTTTGCGGTTTTAGATTTCGACTACCTAAATGTTTATTGTGAGCGATCTCTGTAGTGTTGAATTTCTCTCTGCATCAATAAAGTACTTCTATTCTATTCTATTCTACGACCAACCAGAGGTGAGAAGTGGCCTCAATCAGTTTCCTCTTTAACCACTGATTCTCAACCTCTAATTAAGTAGGCCCCCAGCGTCCAAGGAAATACCCCCCCCTCCCCCCACCCACCCCCCTGGGAGACATGATAACCTATCATCACCGTCCGTCTCTACACATTCACTCCAATGAAGTTAGTCCAGCTTATTCCAACTGAACTGCAGAAAACCACAAATCAGAATCAGAAAGGTCTTTATCGCCAACTATATAGTTTACACACATACAAGGAATTTGAGTCGGTCGTTTTTGGTGCAACATTAACTGGGGCAGACAATTACGGTAGAATAAAGTAAAAAGGTGTGAAATGAAATCAAATGGAATTCTATAAGCTAAATTAAAAATAGAAGCACAATAGAATATGATATCATTATAAAAATAGGCCAGGGCTATACAATTGTGCATGATGTGGTCGTCGGTGTATATACACTAATTAGAATAAAAATAACAATATATAGTGGGATGGAATATTTAACAGGGCTGTGCAATTGAGCAATAATGTGCAAAAAGTATGTACATGTGTCATAACAGTGACGTATGAACAAGTATGAAGTAGGAAGATGATTAAAAAACAACGTTTTCCATTGTAGTACTATCTACTATGCCAATATGTCTATATTACTGTATCTACTACTTACTATGCTAGTAGATATAGTAATATAGACATATTAGCACAGTAGATAGTAATATAGACATTAGCATAGTAGATAATAATATAGACATATTAGCATAGTAGATAATAATATAGACATATTAGCATAGTAGATATAATACAGACATTCAATACAGACATATTAGCACAGTAGATAGTAATACAAACATATTAGCACAGTAGATAGTAATACAGACATATTAGCACAGTAGATAGTAATACAGACATATTAGCACAGTAGATAGTAATACAGACATATTAGCACAGTAGATAGTAGTATAGACATATTAACATAGTAGACAGTAATAGACATATTAGCACTATGCTAATATGTCTATATTACTATCTACTAGCATAGTAAGTAGTAGATACACTACAGTAATATAGACATAGTGGCATAGTAGATAGTAGTATAGACATATTAGCATAGTAGATAGAAATATAGACATATTAGCACTATGCTAATATGTCTATATTACTATCTACTAGTCAAGTCAAGAGTTTTTTTTGTCATGGCATACAAGCATACAGTGAAATGCGGGGGGGTCTTGCCCGCAACGATTGTGCAATAATACAATAATGCAATAATACAATAATAAGAATCCAATAGGATGAGAATAAGACATTTGTGCAATAATACAAGTAATAAGAGTAAGACATAACAGGTATATATGTACATGAAGTTTACAAAAAGCATGGTAAGACATGCATAGTAGGTAGTATAGTAATATAGACATATTAGCTTAGTAGATAGTAGTATAGACATATTAGAATAATAGATAGTAATAGACATATGAGCATAGTAGATAGTAATATAGTGTTGTGGAAATTACTAAGAGAAACAAAGGATGAGGGACGGCTGGGTAGCGCAGCGGACTAAGCGCCTGCCTACCACCGCAGAGACTCTGGTATCGAATCCAGCTGTCAGCGGTACCTCCGGCTTGGTCAGTCGTCCCTACTAACACAATCGGCAGTGTTAGCGGGAGGGAAGCCGGTGGGGTATGTATCCTGGTCGTTGTAAACAGCGACTCCTACTGGTCGGTCAGGGCGCCTGTTCAGCAGGGAAAAGATCTGGGGAAGGTAGTGTGATCCTCCCACGCGTTACACTCCCCCAGTAACAGTCCTCAACTCAGTTATAAAATACATTAGCATAGTAGGTAGTAGTATAGACATATTAGTATAGTAGGTAGTAGTATAGGCATATCAGCATCTGTGAGGGAAATGTTATCTATGTCCATTGTCCATCTGTGTTAAATCTCTGTACAGCTTGACTAGTTGATGTGATCAACTAGCTACAGCCCAGACACTAGGCTACAGTCTGACAGTGTCTGTTAACAACGACCAAGGTTGAGGAGATATGACATGGCCTTTTCTCCAGTCCTAGTGTGAGCCATAACAAGGCCATAGCTAATCTTTGTTATGATTCTCTAACTGGGGCATAATTCTTGTTTACCTTTCTTGTCATAGCTGGTGTCTAATGTACGTCTCTTTGTCACTTTGTGGTCAGAAGCTTTGTGTGTACAACATGTGTCTCTGATGATAAACTGATCACTTTCTCTATGGCTATGGAGCCAGAAATAAACTATGTTCTATATTTGTATACAAACTGACTCCATCTGAAATTCCTACAGCTTACTGTCATGGCTCATTTAAATATTCCACAACACATCGTAGGTAGTAGTATAGACATATTAGCATAGTAGGTAGTAGTATAGACATTATTAGCATAGTAGATAGTAATATAGACATATTAGCATAGTAGGTAGTAGTATAGGCATAGTAGATAGTAGTGTAGACATATTAGCACTAGTGAGACTAGAGAAAGTATGTGATGTTATAATTTATGTAGTTGAATAATTTCCTCTGTGTTGACGTTGTGTGATTGAAGCACTCTGTACCCCCCCCCCCGCAATAATCCCTGATATATTAGCATAGTAGGTAGTAGTAATAATAATAATAGATCAAATTTCTATAGCGCCTTTTATAGAACCCAAGGTCGCTTCACAATCAGGACAAAAAATAGGGCTAGGGAAGTAGGGGGGAAAAGGGGGATGAGGGCAGGTAAGGGATAATAGATAATGGACCTAATCTAATCTAAACTAACTGATGGGGAAAAGCCTTGATGAAGAGCAGTTTTGAAGGTGTCCAGGGTTGGGGCGTTGCGGATTTCGGGGGGGGGGGGAGTTCCAGAGGGTAGGGGACGCCACGCTGAAGGCTCTGTCCCCAAAAGTCCGTAACCTGGTGCGAGGGATGGAGAGGAGCCCTAGATCAGAGGATCGTAGGTTCTGGGATGGAGTGTGCTGGTGGAGGAGATCAGACAGGTATCGGGGGGCGAGGGCATGGAGGGACTTGTAGGTGAGGAGCAAGAGTTTGAAAGTGATGCGGAACTTGACTGGGAGCCAGTGGAGGTGGATGAGGGTGGGGGTGATGTGCTGCCAGGGCTTGGTGTGAGTGAGAACCCTGGCAGCTGAGTTCTGAACATACTGGAGCCTGTCCAGGGCTTTGCTGGGTACCCCCCGAACAGGACTCCGTTACAGTAGTCCAACCGGGGAGGTGATGAATGAGTGGATCAGGGTCTCAGCCACAGAATCAGAGAGTGAGGGTCGGAGACGGGAGATGTTTTTGAGGTGGTAGAAGGCAGACTTGGTGACGGTTTTGATGTGGGAGTGAAATGAAAGTGTGGAGTCAAGGGTGACGCCCAGGTTACGGACTTCGAGAGACGGGGAGATGGAACAGCCGTCAACGTGGAGGAGGAGATCTCCAACCTTTCCCGAGCAGTGCCTTGTTTCAAGTTCAAGTTTCAAGTTTCTTTAATAGTTGTCATACAGAAGTACAGAATACTTTTGTACAAAATGCTTCTTACTGTTGCGCTCCAGAGACTGTGCATGACAAGATAAGTATGAAATAAAGACATAGTAAAAATTAGAAGTAAAAAAAGAGGTCACAGTGTTCAGTTTAGACATATGTACAATGTTCGTAGACGTAGTTACCATACAATATACAATACTGTGCAGTGTACTAATATACAATACTATATAGTGCAAGGCATAAATGGACGAGGTGCAGTTTAGGTACAATTCACAGTAGGTGTACGAGTTGTAGTGCAAATCCTTTATCAATAAATATAAAGTGTAAGTGTGTTTGTGTGATCTAAAGTGTGGAGAGTGGGTGCTGCAGTGTGTTGTTTGTTTGAGTGAGTGTGTGCGTGTGGGTGTGTGTGCTGTGTGCATTTGATGGTTGTTGCATAGTGATTATTGTTCGTTTAGCGATTATTGTTCGTTTAGCAGCCTGATGGCCTGGGGATAGAAGCTCCTTCTGAGTCTTTCTGTGCTCGCCATAAGACTCCGGTATCGCTTGCCTGACGGCAGCAGTTCAAAGAGGCAGTTGTTCGGGTGGCTCGAGTCCTTAATCATTCTCTTAGCCTTCCCCTTGCACCGCTTGTTGTAAATGTTCTGGAGGGTGGGAAGCCCCCCTCTAATTGTGCGTTCGGCTGAACGTGTCACTCTTTGTAGTCTGCTACGGTCTTGTGCAGTGCTATTCCCAAACCAGGAGGTGATGTTGCCGGTCAGGATGCTCTCTATTGTACATGAGTAGAAGTTCCTAAGGATCTTCTGACTGACTTGGAACTTCCTTAGGCGCCTGAGGAAGTAGAGGCGTTGTCGTGCCTTCTTCACAACACTGTCAATGTGTGTGGTCCATGTCAAGTCCTCGGATATGTGGGCTCCGAGGTACTTGAAACTGTTCACTCTCTCAACTGGTGCCCCGTCGATGCTGAGGGGGCTGTAGTCCTTGACCCCCGACCTCCTGAAGTCCACAATCATCTCTTTTGTTTTGCTGACGTTCAGGGAGAGGCAGTTCTCCTGACACCATGAGCTCTGTCTTTTTGCTGTTCAGTGTCAGTAATTTGGTTGACATTCAGGTTTTTATGGCGTGGAGGCAGTTGACTACGGACCGTGGGGGGAGCTGGGAGGATGGTGAGATGCTGGTATAGAGCTGAGTATCATCAGCATAGCAGTGAAAGTAGAGTACTAAAGTTGCTAGTACTATATAGGCATAGTACATCGTTTATTGTAGTGTAGACATAGTAGGAAAGTAGTACACACTAGTGAGACTACAGAAAGTAAGTGATGTGTTATCATTTATGTAGTTGAATAATTACCTGTGTTGACGTTTTGTGATTGAAGCACTCTGTACCCCCCCCCCCCCCCCTGCCTGTTGAAAACCACTGCTCTACACACTGTGTCCTTGTCATGGTTCACTCACCCTCCCCCCATCACCCCACCCCACCCCCCAATCCAACACTTTATTGTTTGTTGATGGAAGCAGTTGTCATAGTCATGCAATAACAAAAGCCTGACTATTAGTGTGTTTACCTCTGCACAGGAACTGCTGGGCAATTCTCCATTAAATTACAGCCATGTGTGTGCCACTATCCCCCCCCCCTCTCTCTCTCTCAGCTAGTCAGCCATTCACAGTCACTCTGCAGGATACATGCTGACTGTTACCAACAGTATGAATCCTGATTTATTAAACTATGGCTTGAGGCCTGAAATGAACCACAGGCCTTCTTCTGGTGGGTCCTCACATGGCAACAGGTTGTATTATGTTTGTGATATGTTTCAACTAGCCTCTGTCCTCACATGACAACAGGTTGTAATATGTTTCAGCTAGCCTGGGTAACATGACAACAAGTGGTAACATGTTTCAACTAGCATGGGTCCTCACTTGACAACAGGTTGTAATATGTTTCAGCTAGTCTGGGTCACATGACAACAAGTGGTAACATGTTTCAACTAGCATGGGTCCTCACTTGACAACAGGTTGTAATATGTTTCAGCTAGTCTGGGTCACATGACAACAGGTTGTAATATGTTTCAGCTAGTCTGGGTCACATGACAACAGGTTGTAATATGTTTCAGCTAGTCTGGGTCACATGACAACTAGTAATATGTTTCAGCTAGTCTGGGTCACATGACAACAGGTTGTAATATGTTTCAGCTAGTCTGGGTCAGATGACAACTAGTAATATGTTTCAGCTAGTCTGGGTCACATGACAACAGGTTGTAATATGTTTCAGCTAGTCTGGGTCACATGACAACTAGTAATATGTTTCAGCTAGTCTGGGTCACATGACAACAGGTTGTAATGTGTTTCAGCTAGTCTGGGTAACATGACAACAAGTGGTAACATGTTTCAACTAGCATGGGTCCTCACTTGACAACAGGTTGTAATATGTTTCAGCTAGTCTGGGTCACATGACAACAGGTTGTAATATGTTTCAGCTAGTCTGGGTCACATGACAACTAGTAATATGTTTCAGCTAGTCTGGGTCACATGACAACTAGTAATATGTTTCAGCTAGTCTGGGTCACATGACAACTAGTAATATGTTTCAGCTAGTCTGGGTCACATGACAACAGGTTGTAATATGTTTCAGCTAGCCTGGGTCACATGACAACTAGTAATATGTTTCAACTAGCCAGGGTCCTCCTCACTTGATGGCAGGTTGTAATGTGTTTGTGATCCAGTTTCAGTGAGCCACCATGATGAAGAAAAAAAAGGTCAGTCCCTGTCTGACTTAAAAAGCTGAAGAAACCATGGAATAAATTAATGGATGGCAAATCAGAAGGATTACCAAAAGAAAAAGTGTTTACCATAATATAATGTGGAATGTATAGCTTGAAAAGTTAAACATTTCTTTAAACATTGTTGTTTCAAGTTTCAAGTTTTGTTTTATTTGTCACATATATATTAAGGTACCTTACAATGAAATGCTTGGTTCTGTATGAGCCTCCTGAGAATGTGCTTGATACAGTAAAAAAGTTTAAAAAAAAAGAATAAAGACCAAGCACTATACAAAATATGCAATATACAAAACTAAAGTACAAAATGATAACTTTTTAAAAATGTTAAAATCAGGCAGGGATAGTTTGAATATTATAGCGTTATTACTATAACCATAAGCTCTCACACACCCGCAGCCCCGGGCCGGAAACAGAAGGAGTTGTTTGTGGAATGCCGTCGCACATAATGTCCCGCGGCCCATCCCCCCCCCCCGCCTCCCCATTAAAAGGTGTGAGACAAATAAGCAAGTCATCTTTGTCTCTGAAGACACATCTCTGCCGCTCAATGACTAGTCCTTCTATTTCCTGTGTCCTCAAATGACCTTGTTGCACCCAGGTGTTACAAACATGTCTGTGTGTTCCGTAAGAAACCTTGTTGCTCTATAGTAATATACGCTTATCACTCCTGTTGTAATGGCTTTAACCAGTATTTTTATTTATCATTTTTTTCCCTTCTCAATGCACAATATTATATTTATATTTAAATGTATAAGTATGGTGTTGAAATGTGTGGCATAAAAAAAAAAAAAACATTATACTATTGTGGAAATGTTGGCCGTTCAATGTTTTTTTTAAATCTTTTTCAAAAGCAGCCACATTCAAAAGGGGAAAAAAAAAAGACAATATCAGAAGTGCCGAATAACGCCCTTTCAGCTCCACGCCCTGAGTCTCTATTCTAGCCGGGCTTTACCCAACAAAGGACCTACATGTGTCGCTGAAAAGGAGAACATTTCAAAGGGGGTGTTCGCTGATCAATAACCACAACAACGCAGACACTAACGCCGCTTTATAGACATATTAGCATAGTAGGTAGGTAGTAGCCTATAGACATATTAGCATAGTAGGTAGCAGTATAGACATATTAGTTAGTAGAGATAGTAATATAGACATATTAGCATAGTAGGTAGTAGTAGCCTATAGACATATTAGCATAGTAGGTAGTAGTATAGTACATAGTAGATAGTAGTGTGTAGACATATTATTAGCAAAGTACATAGTAGTGAGACTACAAAAAATGTGATGTTAAATGTATGTAGTTTAATAATTTCCTCTGTGTTGACGTTTTGTGATTGAAGCACTCTGTACCCCCCCCCCCCCCCCCCCCACACACAATAATCCCTGACATATTAGCATAGTATGTAGTAGTATAGGCATAGTAGCACTCTGTATCCCCCCCAATAACCCCACCCCCCCCCCCACTTCAGTTATTATTACAATCACAGGAAACAACAGAAAGTATAGGTGGCCCCCGAAATGAAAATTATAGTACGGAGGTCTTTAAATGACACAGGTGCTGCTGTTATTATGACCCTTAAAAGCACAGCTGTCGACGCGATCTGACCCTAAGAACACGTGACGGACGGTGAGGAAAAGGTGACTTATATGAAGTACATAATGTGAGGACGGTCACCGCTTTATACTTCATCCTCTCGGCCTCTATTCCTCCTGCTCCTGTCCGTCGATCCCGCACCATGATGGGAATCGATCCTCGCATGAAGACCCTCTGTCCCTCCTCCTTCTCTCCCTGGTCCTTTGTGTGGGTTTAATGGTGTTATTTATGGTTACAAGGGGAGGAAGCGTTTCATGGGCAACCGAAGACAGCGTATACAAAGAGGGGAAAATAATAATAAAAAAAAGGGAGATCTGGGGGGAAACGCTGAAAAATGGCAAGAAATCCTTAAGTCGGTGATTAAGAACCTGGGCAAAAAAAAAATCAACACGACCAGGCCATCAGGATGCTCAATTCAACTCTATGCAACACTGACCTGACCCATATTTGTTCTATATTCATTGCACACACACACACACATCCACATGCACACACGCTCACTTTTAAACATTCACCTTTAACATTCACTTAAACTTTTTGCATTTGAAAAAGTTAGCATTTTGTGCTTTAGTTTGTATATTGTATATTTTGTATAGTGTCTGGTCTTTATTATTTTTTACTTTTTTAACGTATGAAGCACAATCTCAGGAGGCTCATACAGAACCAAACATTTCACTATAAATAATGTACATGTACCATATATATATGTGACAAGTAAAACAGAACTTGAAACTTGACTGTGCTGCTGGAGCTCTTGGAAGGAGAGGAAAAAAACAAATGTAACTCTTTTAGAAATGGTCGAAAAAAGAAGACCAAGTCGGTATGTGGACGTCTCTGAGTGTTTTGTCAGTTCCTTCCTTAGGAAAAATGCCCCTCTTTCTTCCGTGTCTCTCTCACTAATAAATTGCTATTTGTGGGTGTGGGGGGGGGGGGGGGGGGGGGGGGAGGCCGCTCTCCGCAATCAATCATTCGTCGAAGTGTGTGATTGAACGCGGCGCTATGGACAGTCGCACGGGTAACTCATTACAGGCGGGTTCCAATGAAACCCTAGATGGACAGGTCATGAAAGAGGGTATTCCTGACATGCCACAAATACCACAATCAGTGTGTAACTCCAGGGTTATAATTTTAAAGGTTCCATTAAGGACTAAGCTAACGTCGCCCCTTAAAACGTTTGACTTCGTGTTCAAAGGGTGTAGAGTTTAGTTAAACACGTGTGCGCAAGAGTTATTCTCTTATTTCTGTTACATTCTGAGCTTTTGAGAGGTTTGAGTCAAGTTGAATCATAGGAGGGGGGGGGGGGGGGGGGATAATTCTCTATTTACTCTGTCCAATGATGCAACTAGTAAAACCATGTGATGGAAGCAGGAATATGAGAACGTTAAGAGAAAGTTATTCTCCCTTTGCTCTACTAGAGCAAACACACGATGTACAGTTTCTACGTCAAATGTATATACACTCTTTTTCTGGACACTTTTTGTATCACAAACAGTACTGTATTTGCAAATCTGGTATGTCATAAATGTATAGATGTAGCAGTACTGTCTATCTGTATGTCGTGTGTGTCATATATGTTATGATGAATTGAAAATGGGGGACCCTGATGTAAACAAGACGAAAGTCTTTCTCTGGTCTGCATCCCCTTAACAATTGTGTGTATTGAGCCGTACTGTATTGTACCCATTCTGCAATCTGTTAATAAACTTTTCAATCAATCAATTCCAATAATGGTGACTGTACTGTTCCCATGTGCAAAAGTTCGTTTGGACAGTCTGCCTTCTCTGTTAATGGGGCAAACTCATGGAACCTTTCTGCCTACTGGCTTAAAACTGGAGTCCAATGCCAACGTCTTCAACAGAGGACTCAAAGTATGGCTGAAATCAAAGCAGCAGTGCTCACATAATATGTAGACACGGACTGGTTTTGTTGTTTTGATCATGGACTCTTGTTCTGGTAACTATTTGTTCTGATTTGTGCAATTTTAATTCTGTATTAGACTGTTCATTTTATTCTATCTTTTAGAAAAGCCTCAATGGACTGGTGTTGAAAACTAGCACTCGTGCTATAAACACGCAAAACAACACATCTGGTCTGTCCACTGTGATTGGTCCAATGTGGCTGTGGTGTCCATTTTAAATAAAAGTTCTCATTCATTCATTCATTCATCAAGAAGTGTGAGTTTATAATCGTGCAGAGTGTGTTGTTGAGTAAAGAAGGGATTGTTCCACTGTTCTGAGGACATTAAAATGTCCTGACTCAGAACAGTGGAACAATCCTGTCTTTATTAGGCCGCGGCTGATTCCCTCTGAGTGTGGGGGATTATCACGCCGATGTGAAGCGTCTCATCCTTCCCACGGCTGCTTTGTGCCTTTCATGTTTTACAGAGTCCTAAAAAACACATGTTCAATTTACAATTCCTCAGCAAGTGTCAGAGGGTTATTGTTTGTCCACCGCTGGCCTGGTCGACATTGTAAATGTTGGTCTTGAGGACCATCTGAGAGACTTCACACGTCAAGTTGTAGTTTATTCTTTTCTCTACTTTTCTCCTTTACATTTTAGATTAGATTAGATTAGATTCAAATTAGGGATGTCCGATATTATCGGCCTACCGATATTATCGGCCGATATCGGCATTAAAATGTGATATAGGAAAATATCGGTATCGGTTTTCAATTTTTTTTTTTTTTTTTTTTTTTTTACATTTCTATAACCTTTATTTACCCAGGCAAGCAAGTAAGAACACATTCTATTTTATTTATTGTCAAAAGTATGCATAATGTTGTGTTAATTCCACAACAAAAGATATGTAATGTTAATTACCTGAAATTATTCTGTTTTTTGGGGGGGAAAACCCTGCATATATCGGTATCGGTTGATATCGGTTGATATCGGTATCGGAAAACTAAGAGTTGGACAATATCGGTATATCGGTATCGGTAAAAAAGCCAATATCGAGCATCCCTAATTCAAATGTATTGTCATCATGCAGCACAAGTTGCAGCACAATGAAAATCAGTTTGACATCCAATCAGAGTGCAAATGTAACATTAATATACAATGTACAGGTGATTAAACCAGTGATATAATATATAGATTAGTACTACTGAGTAATAGTGCTAATCAGATGCATGTACAGAGTTGTACTATTAAGTCATACTAGCAGTGTAACTAGTAAGAGTATAGGTAAGAGATATGTACATAATATATAGATATATTATCTACAGATATGTACAGATATAGATATAGTATCTACAGATATGTAGAAGGATTGTGTGCAGGTATGTACAGACAGATGTGGATAGATATATACGTGTATAAGAATAAAGAATAAATATATATATGCGGTATATACAGCATTATTGTACATGCTATCATACAGAGTTATATGGGTAGACTACAGTATGAGGTAGGTCGTTATGATTATTATGATGACTATGATTACAGTGTAGGGCAGTTGTAGAACCGTGAATGTAGTAGGTAGGAATACATTTAGTATATAGGCAACAGATTTCAAATGGTGCATTTTGGTAAATGATGTATTTTCTATAGCACTTTTATCCAAAAGCGCTTTACAATTTTGTTCCTCACGTTCACCCATTCACTCACCGACGGCGGAGGCGACCATGCAAGGTGGCAACTTGCTCATCGGGGAGCAATTAGGGCAATTAGCTCAACAAGGACACATCGACATGTTGCCAGGGGGGAGCGGAAATCGAACAGGGAACCTTTTCCGACTATACCAGACGAGTACCGCTCTGCCTCCTGAGCCACTGTCGTTTCAACACGTTCCGTCTATATTTGTGTGTGTTTGGAATTCATAGAGTGTGTCAGGAGGATACAGAAAAATATCCCCATTGAATTCAACTTTCCGAAGGCTGTTCAAACCGCAGCGATCCTTCAGGCTTGACCTGCGAATACGCAGCATTGTGAGATACTACTGGACCAGGTCAAGGTTTATATCCTGATGGAACATTACAGAGTCTGTGTGTGTGTGTGTGTGTGGGGGGGGGGGGGGGTACCACCGCTACTGACATTGAGCAATATAGGATATTACAATAGCCAACAGATAACTATCATTTTAACAAAAGGCAGAGCCAGAGCTCAGACCGATGCAGAGAACTGCATTTCAGAAGCACTGCACGTGCGCTGAGAGAGAGCATGGATGGTGGTGCCCAGAGACCTGACGGATCCTGCCTGTGGAGCTCCACGACGGAACGCGTGGTGAAAACACGGTTGAAAAGAAAAAGATCGGATAATAATGTATAGATAGAATAATTATTCCAGTATTATTTTGTTATTTTGTCTCTGTAGGAGGAGCTTCCAGGATAAAAATGCTAAATGGTACATTTATATATCACTTTTATTATCCAAAGCGCTTTACAATATTTTGTTCCTCACATTCACCCACTCACACACGCCGATGGGCGGAGGCAGGCAACCATGCAAGGTGCCAACCTGCACATCGGGAACAATTAGGGGTTAGGTGTCTTTGCTCAAGGACACATCGACACACTACAATGGGAGGAGCGGGAATCGAACCGGGAACCTTCTTCTGACTACCACCAGACGACCGCTCTACATCCTGAGCCACTGTGTCGCCCCATAAAGCCTGGGATAGAAGCTTCTCTCGGGGGGGAAGGAGAAGGAGAAGCAGACTGGGAAGAGAGACACAGCCATGCTGCTCAATCTATAGTTCCCGTAGCCTAGGGCCTAGTTTGTTGCGTGATACTTTGTTTGTTTGAAAAGTTGAATAGTTTTGTATTTTTGACATTTATTTTTATGGAAATGTTAAATCGTTGTATATGGTTGTGTGCTGCAGACCTTTTTCCACTGGTGAATAGAGAGAGAAAATAAAAACAAAACACTGGGTGACGACCACCTGCCTCAGAGTCGCCGCAGTCCACCGCACTGGGCCACATCCTAACACCTCCCAATTAAATGGACTATTAGTAGGGATGTCCGATATTATCGGCCTACCGATATTATCGGCCGATATCGGCATTAAAATGTGATATCGGAAAATATTGGTATCGGTTTAAAAAAAATATATATATATATTTTTTTTTACATTTCTATAACCTTTATTTACCCAGGCAAGCAAGTAAGAACAAATTCTGATTTTATTTATTGTCAAAAGTATGCATAATGTTGTGTTCAGTTTTTTTGGGGGGGGGGAAACCCTGCATATATCGGTATCGGTTGATATCGATTGATATCGGTATCGGAAATTAAGAGTTGGACAATATCGGTATATCGGTATCGGTAAAAAAGCCAATATCGAGCATCCCTAACTATAATCTATATTGCGTGTATGTACTATTTTTAATTCTCGAGATGTATAAATCAAATGATTCCCCCCCCGTTTTCCAAAAAGGAAAAGCCATCTCCCTCCCCAGCCGTCGATAATCCCTTCTGTTCCCACGACAGCGGATTTATGGCGCAACTGCACCTCGGTTTGAATTGTTTAGATTGAACGCAGCCGAAAACAGCGTACTATTCAAGCATAGTTTCTTATTGCCGCCATAAAGCGTCTAGACAACCCTCCCCCCTCCCTCCACCTCCAGCCTGCCCCGTAAAAAAAAGGCATTTGTTTTTCTGAATATACTGGGCTTTGTTTTTGTCTCACAATTATTAGCATATAGGCATCATAAAGGCCCCACTTTCGCGCAGCCGGTTGAGAGAGAGAGAGAGAGAGAGAGAGAGAGAGAGAGAGAGAGAGAGAGAGAGAGAGAGAGAGAGAGAGAGAGAGAGAGATGACAGAAGGAGAAGATAAAGGGTTAATTTCACACAGTGTTAGGGGTCAGTGTCACAGTGTTTTCACTTCAGGTGTGCTTCTCTGTCTGACCGTGGGTGTGAGCAGGTCTTTGCCGGTGTAGTTATGTATTTCGTTCCCAGGGAGCCGTCTACCGAACTGTGACGCTAAACTTACATTTTACATTGTTTGTCATTTAGCTGAACGCTTTTACCCAAAGCGACGTACAGGTTCTGTACAACAGGTCAGCAGGAAGGAAGGGTACGACTCTTGTCAGCTGAGTAACAATGTTCATCAAACAGTGTTGAAACTTGAGTGCTGCAGTGTTGAGTGCAGTAGAAACATATAGTAGATACTAGATGGTAATTATAGACATGGAAGATTAATTAGTGGAAGAGTGCATGATAGTAAAAGACAGTAAGAAGAGTCGTTTTATTCCTTTCATTGTAAACTTGTATCGCTCGTATAAAAGCCACCTTTTAATTTCACACTCCAAACACGGGGGATAGTGTCACAGATTGTGGAGGTTTTGAGTAGAAGTCTCCATTGTACAAAATTAAAAAAATATATATTTATTGTAGGAATAAATCAGGCACGACTTCCTTTTCTCCTTTTTATAAGCATTTTATTTTGTGGACAGACTAGAAGTTTAGATCATAATGCAACACTAGACGTAGTTTTGAGTTCCCAGCGACCCACCAGGGTTGTGTTTATGTTAAAGGCGATCATCCCTATGTTCCCCGGGTCCTATGTTCCCCGGGTCCTATGTTCCCCGATTGATTGATTAATTGATTGAACATTTTATAAATTTTTATTATTTTATTCATTATTAATGTCCGCCTTGTTTCGAACTGGTTAAGCTTAGGCCCTCTTTCGAAGTTGGTTACGGTTAGAGTTTGGAATCAGGGCTGGTGGTCTAAAATGTTCAATCAATCAATCAATCAATCAATCGGGGAACATAGGACGGGGAACATAGGACAGGGAACATAGGACCCGGGGAACATAGGACCCGGGGAACATAGACATGCTCCCTGTTAAAGGAACACGTCAACATTATGGGTAATGCCCTTACCGTCTTCTCCAGAGTCAGACAAGAAGGTAGATACCAGCTTCCTCTCTGTGCGTTCAGTAGAAAGCTATCCGGCTGCAAGCTAGCCTAGCTTAGCACAAATGAATAGAAGCGGATATGGACCACTAGTTTAGCTTAAAATTCCAGGAGAGGTGTGTTTGGCCAACAGCAAGGCTAGCTGGTTCGCTTCCATTCAATTGTGCTAAGCTAGGCTAGCTTGCAATGGAAAATTGGTCATTGGAAATTGGTATCCATCTTCTCGCCTGACTCTGGAGAAAACGGTGAACGCATTTCCCATAATGTTGACGTGTTAGTTTAATATCTTAATGCATTTATTTGCCATTAAAAGGGTAAGTTAAAATGTACTTTTAGCTTGTGATTCCACAAAATCAGACATTTACCTAAAATGCGCCACATATTTATTTTTCTTTTGTTTTATCTGTGTCGAGTTATGAGCAAAGTGAGGGAACTGCAATGACATCATTATTGAGACAGTTGAAAGAACATGACCAGTCATGTTCCTGTGCGCACATTAAACATCTATGTTTCTTTTCTCATAGAATTCTAGATGTTTAATATAGGTATGACTCTTTCAAACATCTCATGCTAATTCAAATGCATTTTCCTTACTTTTGGAGCTTATAGGAATACATTTTCCTTACTTTGGGAGCTTATAGGAATACATTTTCCTTACGTTGGGAGCTTATAGGAATGCATTTTCCTTACTTTGGGAGCTTATCACTCAAAACTCGTAAATTAACTGCATTTTTTTGGAAGATTTCTACTTTTGCAGAAGTACAGCCTAAAGGTCAATTTCAGTGGAATACCCCTTTAAGAGGGACACATGAGTCATCCTCTTCAGACTTGTTAAAATGACCAAGAATGAACAGAGCTGCAAAAAAAAGATAAAATCCGGTTGGTCGATCCTTTTTTTTTTTTTTTTTTTTTTTTTTTTAGTGGGGTAATAAATTCTTTCTCACGCTGGACATTCACCAGAAGGACTCGGTCAGAGACAGAGAGAGGAGACTGTCATGGCCTGGACTTCTGAGAACGTTGAAAAAGTTAAGTACAGAGTTTTTTAAAGAAAGAATTCTAGACTTCTAGACCCGCACTTCATAATCGCGACACGCCTACTTTGGCCTAAAATTACTTCAGATTACGGATTACAGATTAGATGACTGATTACAGATGACTGATTACAGATGACTGATTACAGATGACTGATTACAGATGACAGATTAGATGACAGATTAGATTACGGATTACAGATGACCGATTATAGATGACAGATTAGATTACAGATTAGATTACTGATTACAGATGACTGATTACAGATGACTGATTATAGATGACAGATTAGATTACAGATTAGATTACTGATTACAGATGACTGATTACAGATGCCATATTACGGATTACAGATTAGATTACTGATTACAGATTAGATGACCGATTACAGATTACAGATTAGATTTCACATTACACATTACTGTTGAATACAGTTGATGTGCGTTCCACTGCATACAGACGTTGTTAAGCCGTCCCCATCAAGGCCACGTTTGTACAGCCCCCGACTGGAATATTTGACAAAACGATCCCCGGTGTTCCCCCAGCAGACGTGAGCTTCACTTGTGGTGTGGCCCACCCATAATATCGCAAATAAGATTTCCAAAAAACCAGAGACAATAACATCTCGACAGCGCTTTGTGCAGAAGGTATTTCCCACAGCTGACCATAGTATAGGTGCGTCTCAACCACCAGAAATAACCAGCGCTGCTGAACACAGCTGTATACTCAGGCTGCCCCCTGTGTTCCTAAAGGAAGATGCAAATATCTTGACCTTTGACCCTTTCTATTTTTAGTCGAGTAGCAGGATCATCCTGAAGGAGCAGAGGATGATTGCGTCCTGCTCATATTGCCAGATCTACGGAGGGAGGGCCACGTTTGAAACAGGGCTTCACCGCAGAGAGAGAAGCTGCGGTGGATCTGGAATGACGTACGGCGGTCTGGTCTGGTCTGGTCCACCCCATCCAGAGGAGGAG
Organism: Notolepis coatsorum; assembly: GCF_963971535.1. NCBI lineage: Eukaryota > Metazoa > Chordata > Actinopteri > Aulopiformes > Paralepididae > Notolepis > Notolepis coatsorum. The sequence continues at coordinate 5,169,654 of NC_140168.1, forward strand.
GTTTAAAGCCCCACTCCGGATTATTTTCAGCTATTTTAATTCTGGGTATGTGTGTGTGTGTGTATTATGTTCTTTGGAAGAGTTTGACCCGGTGGATTTGACTTGGCTGATGGAAGATAAGCTTTTTTTTTTTTTTGGAAAAAATCCGAATACATTGTCTATTGTACTCGGGTGTGTAAACAACAAAGCTTTCACAGCTAAAAGGACGGATCGGAATGTCAGGCTTAGCTTGTCGTGAGGTGTCAGTCCTCGTATGGAGAGCTCAGTCAATCAATATGGGGAGAGAAAAAACCCTCCCAGTGCCATATTTTGGCTTGGGGTGGGGGTGGGGGTGGAATGCTATCCCTTTGTTTACATTTAGATTGAAGAGTGGGCCTTTAACGCAAACCACAATGCTTTTGGAAAAAACGACTCTTCATGCTGTGATACGGTCAATGCCAGTGTCTTCCGGAGTGAGAATAACCCCAAACCCTTACATATTAGATTATTATAATCTTTTTGACTAATATGTAAATAAAAAAATATATATATTATAATAATAAAAACTGAAATTCTAAAAAAGGGAATGTGAAAAATCCCACCCCTACTTGAGTTAACGGTCTTCTCAATCACCAGATCTGAAACCAACGTGTTTATACAATGTTCACAAATGGCACTTTTTAAAACTTTTATGTACATTATACCCGTTATGTCTTACTCTTATTACTTGTATTATTGCACAATCACTGCGGGCATGCCCACTCGCATTTCACTGTATGCCTTGTATGCCGTGACAAATAAAACTCTTGATTCTTGACTTGACTCACTTGTGTGTTTTTTTGTGACATGGTGGTCTTCCGGTGCTACTGAGGAGACACAGATCCATCATGGCACCACTTCCACAGGGAAATAAATATATCATTAGATGAAAAAAAACAAGTGGTTATTCAAACTGTATTATCTAAAGATGAGAAGAGAGGGTGTTGTGTTCATTCATAGTTAAAGACAGTAGAGGTTGAGGACTTTATTATCTAAAGATGGTAAGTTAGAGTGTTGTGTTCATTCATAGTTAAAGACAGTAGAGGTTGAGGACTTTATTATCTAAAGATGGTAAGTTAGAGTGTTGTATTCATTCATAGTTAAAGAAAGTAGAGGTTGAGTACTTTATTATCTAAAGATGGTAAGTTAGAGTGTTGTGTTCATTCATAGCTAAAGACAGTTGAGGTTGAGTACTTTATTATCTAAAGATGGGAAGTTAGAGTGTTGTGTTCATTCATAGTTAAAGACAGTAGAGGTTGAGTACTTTATTATCTAAAGATGGTAAGTTAGAGTGTTGTGTTCAGTCATAGTTAATGACAGTAGAGGTTGAGTACTTTATTATCTAAAGATGGTAAGTTAGAGTGTTGTGTTCATTCATAGCTAAAGACAGTTGAGGTTGAGTACTTTATTATCTAAAGATGGGAAGTTAGAGTGTTGTGTTCATTCATAGTTAAAGACAGTAGAGGTTGAGTACTTTATTATCTAAAGATGGTGAGTTAGTGTTGTGTTCATTCATAGCTAAAGACAGTAGAGGTTGAGTACTTTATTATCTAAAGATGGTAAGTTAGAGTGTTGTGTTCATTCATAGTTAAAGACAGTAGAGGTTGAGTACTTTATTATAAAAAGAGTTAGAGTGTTGTGTTCATTCATAGCTAAAGACAGTAGAGCTTGAGAACTTTATTGTGATTTAGATTTCCTTTACAACTGCAAATACATGTATGGAGGACCAAATGTGCCACAATTAAATCAATAATTATTTCATAATGAATTCAATAATTCCATAATCAAGTATAGAAATGTATGTCAATTATTAAATACAATAGTAAATTCAGAAATAATTACATAATATCAGCCTATTATGATTGGCACCATGATTACCGTGTTCCCAATAATGTGATTATATTTATTTTTCATTTATTACAACAAATTACATTTAGTTAAAAAAAAGAAGTCTTGCATTTCATGTCACTATTTTCATTGACACATTTAATAATGTCACTATTCTGATTGACACATTTCATGATGTCACTATTTTGATTGACACATTTCATAATGTCACTGTTCTGATTGACGCATTTCATGATGTCACTGTTCTAATTGACACATTTCATGATGTCACTGTTCTGATTGACACATTTCATGATGTCACTGTTCTGATTGACACATTTCATGATGTCACTGTTCTGATTGACACATTTCATAATGTCACTGTTCTGATTGACACATTTTCACGATGTCACTGTTCTGATTGACCTATTTCCTCCTCCTTTTTATTTCATAATAATAATTTTCGTAACGGTGCTGTAATATGTCAATCAACACGAATGACAGATCAATCAACCCTGGACCATAGGGCTAGAGACCCATATGCTGATTGGGTCATTCTTTGCTCTCGATTATACCGAGACCAGGCTATATGAATTCAGCCAGATCAATTTAGTGTCTGACTCCCACCTAAACGGTATGGACTACAACGCATAACGAATGACGTATATCACACCAGTTAGGGTACCTTATGTATAGTTTCAAGTTTCGTTTTATTTGTTTTTTTTAATCTACTTTTTCTCCCCATTTTTTACTTATTTTTCTCCCGTCCCCAATTTCGCATTGTCCAATTCTCCCCTCCCCTGTCTCGAACGCTGTTAGGCCATGCCTCCCACAGGCCGGCTGCAATGTGGACGAAGCCTTGCATCACGTGTCCCCTCCGGTACTCGAGGAGGCAGCCGTCGCATCTTTTCACCTGCACAGCGCGATCTCTCAGTGGCGAGGGTCTGCGTGGGAGGGACACGCCGCTCCCGTCACTTCCTGATTCTACTGCGCAGGCGCACCAACCGACCTGTAGGAGTCGCTGTCCACAACGTCCGATCCCCACCCACCAGCTTCCCACCCCCTAATACTGCCAATTGTGTTAGTATGAACGACCAGCCAAGCTGGTAGCAACGCAGAGAGCTGGGCTCCAACCCAGCATCGCCTGCGTTTGTGGCGAGCGCCTTGCCCACTACGCCACCTAGCCGCCCAAGTTTAGTTTTATTTGTCACATATAAAGTACATGTACATGTATATAACAGTGAAATGCTTGGTTCTGTATGAGCCCCCTGAGATTGTGCTTCATACAGTCAAATAAAGTTCAAAGAATAAAGACCAAACACTATACAAAATATACAATATACAAACTAAAGTACAACCTAAAGTACAATGTGCAAACAAGAAGGTACAAAATGCAAACTTTGCAAATATGATGTAGTCTCAAAAGTGTTAAAGTGAATGTTAAATGTGGATGTTTAAAGTGGGTGCATGTGGATGTGTGTGCAATGAATGTAGATGGAAGGGTTTGCGTGTCGAGTCATCGAGCATCCTGATGGCCTGGGGATAGAAGCTCCTTCTGAGAGTCTCTCTGTACCGGCCATGAGACTCCGGTAGCGCTTGCCTGACCGCAGCAGTGCAAAGAGGCAGTTGTTTGGGTGGGTATAGAGTCTTTGACTATTCTCTTTGCCTTGGCCCTGCAACGCCTGGTGTAAATGTCCTGGTGGAGAGTGGGAAGCCCACCTCCAATTGTGCGTTCGGCTGAACGGGCCACTCTCTGCAGTCTGCTGCCGCGGTCTTGTGCAGTGCTTTTCCCAAAACCAGGAGGTGATGTTACCAGTCAGGATGCTCTCTATTGTGCATGAGTATAGAAGTTCTTTTTAAGATCTTCGGACTCACTTTGAACTTCCTTAGACGCCTGAGGAAGTAGAGGCGCTGCTGTGCCTTCTTCACTACACTACACTCTCTGTGTGTGTGTGTGTGTGTGTGGTCCATGTCAACTCCGAGGTACTTGCAATTGTTCACTCTCTCGACCGGTGCCCCATAGATGCTGAGAGGGCTGTAGTCCATATACTGCACCTGTGTGTTATACTTTACTTACGCATAGTATATATTTAGATTCTAGTGTTTATTGTAACCATATTTATTGTAATGTATAATATAACTGATAGGGCATACAGACCCCCATCTGCACCTTTGATTACACTGCCTACTTGCTCGGGGGGGGGGGGGGGGGGGGGGGGGGGGGGGGCTACAGGGGAGACATGTCCCCCTCAATATTGAGACGAGGTCAATTTGTCCCCCTCAAAAAAATACAGCCCAATTCCCCCGTTTAGATCTACATTCTTGAATCGTCATTCGGCTGGTAAACAGATGGCGGCTGCCATCTTTGATCGTTTTGTTGTGTGAGTGTGTGTGATCACGAGGACGTCCCACGTTAACCTACGTGGACGTACTCAGGAGAGATGCGGGAACAGAAAGCACCGGCGAGCTAGCCAGATGCATGGAGGATCGGGATGACTGGAAGCACCGATGGAGGGCCCGTCCGAGGACGACCTAGATAGATTGTGTGAGTGTGTGTGTCGCGCACGAGTTAATATGCAAAGTGGGAACCGATCGTGATACAACTATGGAAAGTTCCTTTCCGTCCAGTCAAGTAGTTCCTTTTCTGTCCAATCAGGCTCCATGACCTGTGAGTCCGTCATCTTTAGCGTGGCGCTAGCAAGGCGTGGACACGGGATATGATGGGGAGAAGGAGGAAGCGCGGAAGAAGGACAAGATGGCAAACAGCAGTGGTGGAAGAAGTACACAGTTCCTTTACTTAAGTAAAAGTCTAAATAAGTAGATAAATGAGTACTCTGGTCAAAGTAAAAGTCATACATTCAAATTCTACTTAAGTAAAAGTAGAGAAGTATGTGCTCTTGAATGTACTTAAGTATCTAAAGTAAAAAGTATGCATTCTACATGACGTTTGTGTATTCCAGTGCTTGGGAGCATTCAACCCTCGATCCATTGACCTCTATAGGTTAGGTTAAAGTGGTATGTGGTCCAGTTATGCTGCTCTGATTAAAGGTTGTGTTAAAGTGGTATGTGGTCCAGTTATGCTGCTCTGATTAAAGGTTATGTTAAAGTGGTATGTGGTCCAGTTATGCTGCTCTGATTACGTCTTCTTGAAGTTGACAGGCTTCAAATATGAAAGCATATAATCTTCATAATTTTTTTTGCCATGTTTTCTATGCAAAATCCTTTTCTTCAAAGAAACTAGTAACTGGTTTCAGATAAATGTAGTAGAGTAAAAAGTACAATATTTCCTTTGAGATGTAATGGAGTAAAAGTATAAAGTTCCCTCAAATGAAAATAGTACAGTACTTTTTTTTATCCACTTTTTCTCCTTATTTTTCTATTTTTCTCCCATCCCAATTTCGCCTCGCCAATTCTCCCTTCAATTCCTCTCCCCTGTCTCGAACGTTGCTAGACTATGCCTCCCACTGGCCGGCTGCAGTGAGGATAGAAGCCTTGCATCACGTGTCCCCTCCGGTACACGAGGAGGCAGCTGTCGCATCTTTTCACCTGAACAGCGCGATCTCTCAGTGGCGAGGAGTAACGCGTGGGAGGCTCACGCTGCCCTTGATACTTCCTGATTCTGCTGTACAGGCGCACCAACTAACCTGTAGGAGTCGCTGTCCACAACGTCCAATCCCCACCCACCGGCTTTCCCACCCCTAACACTGCCAATGGACCTGTCTCAAACCCTGTCCTCTTTTCTTGATCCTCCAATCACAGCTGTCGCTTACCTCAAAGTTTGTACGAGGAAGTCCGAGGTAAGCGACAGCTGTGATTGGAGGATCAAGAAAAGGGGCAGGGTTTGAGATAGGTCTATTGTGTTAGTATGAACGACCGGCCAAGCCGGTAGCAAACGCAGAGAGCTGGGCTCGATACCAGCATCTCCTGCGTTAGTGGCGAGCGCCTTGCCCACTGCGCCACTCAGCCGCCCCTTAAGTACAGTACTTGAGTAAAAATACTTCGTTACTTTCCACCACTTACAAACAGCCTATACAGCGAGCCCTGAGTATAGGAAAACATCAGGTGCACTCTTTTGCCTTTAAAAGGGAAAAAAAGGCCCATTGAAAAGTGTTGTTTATCCTGTGCCAGTGGATGGAGATGTGGAGAGGTTCAAGGCTCCGGGAAATGCATCTGACATGCTACAATAATGGTCAGAGAGAGCAGAGGCGAGTTCCGAACAGGGTAATTACAGGGAGAAGTATGGGAGTGCAGGGCGAGGGGAGGGAGTTCGTATTCCCACTGTAAGACTCTTTGTACCACGTCCACCACTGGTAAACAAATCAATTGATACGGAAGGTGGAGGAAGGTGGGGGACAAGGAGCTAGGTCGGGGGCACACGAGGCGACTAAAAACATACTTCTTCAATCAATATCTGAAATGAAGAAGAAAAAAAAAAGACAAACCTTCATACTGTCTTTTACTAGCATGCACTCTGCTACTAAGTAATCTACCTTGCCTATACTACCTCCTATCCAACCCCCCCCCCTCCCACCCCACCCACCCAACCACCTCCAATGTACAGCCCCCCCCCACCCACCCACTCAACCCCACCCCACCCACCCAACCTCCTCCAATGTACAGTTTCTACGTCAAATGTATATACTCTCTTTTCTGGACTCTTTTTGTATCACAAACAGTACTGTAATTGCAAATCTGGTATGTCATAAATGTATAGAGATGTAGCAGTACTGTCTATCTGTATGTCGTGTGTGTCATATATGTTACGATGAATTGAAAATGGGGGACCCTGATGTAAACCAGACGAAAGTCTTTCTCTGGTCTGCAATTGTGTGTATTGAGCCGTACTGTATTGTACCCATTCTGCAATCTGTTAATAAACTTTTCAATCAATCAATCAATCAATCAATTCCAATAATGGTGACTGTACTGTTCCCATGTGCAAAAGTTCGTTTGGACAGTCTGCCTTCTCTGTTAACGGGGCAAACTCATGGAACTCTCTGCCTACTGGCTTAAAACTGGAGTCCAATGCCAACGTCTTCAACAGAGGACTCAAAATATGGCTGAAATCAAAGCAGCAGTGCTCACATCAATCAATCAATCAATCAATCAAAACCTACTATGCTACCATGCTATACTACTATGCACTAAGACTGTAGCACCCAAGTTCAACACTTTTTGACGAACAATATCACTGACCCTTAGCTGCCAGAGTCGTACCCTTCCTGCTGACTTGTTGTACAGAACTTGTAAGTGTCTTTGGATAAAAGACTAAACTGTAAGCTGAGTATATCTGGTTGGGGAAAAGTACAGTCCCTGGCATTCATCGCTATGGTAGTTAACTGCACTGGGAGAAGTACACTTACTTCATTAGTCATTTAGCTGAACGCTTTTATCCAAAGCGGCTTACAAGTTTTGATACAACAAGTCAGCAGGAAGGGTACAACTCTGTCAGCTAAGGGTACGTAACATTGTTTATCAGTCTTGAGTGCATAATAGACATATTAGCAAAGTAGGTAGTAATATAGGCACGGTAGATTCCTTAGTTGCAAAGTGCATACTACTAGCTAAGAAGAGTCCGAAAAAAATAAGTAATAGTACATATAATTACAAGTAATCCTGAAATCCCCCAAGGGCGATCAATAAAGGAATATATCATCTTCGTATCTGCAGCTCGAACATATCTGAAAGTGAAGCTCTTTTCAGCGCACCAGCTAGAGGAAATGCTAAGAGAGGATTTCCCGCCACGGTTTGTGACTTTCCTGTTTTTGTTTTGTGTTTTATTGTTTTCTTTGGTTTTGTCAGGCAGTAGAGGGACACAGGATTGAGAAGATATATATATATATACCTGTATAATGTTTGTATGATGAAAAGAAGTGGCTACGGGCCAGTAGATGGTGGTAATGCAACGATTATGTACGCCAACCGCCGTTAAACTTCACAGAAGAAGTGTGGCTATAGAGAGTGGCACATTATTCAAACCAGCCACGAGTGGATCATCGCTGCTAAGTGAAGGCGAGTGTCGTTTTGTTCACTACTATCCCAGAGTATGTTCCCGAGGTCATTCATCAAAAAAAACCAAGGCGATGGTCAGGGTGCACAACTTGTTGCGTTAGCTACGGTTTTTATTTCTATTTTTATAAATCAACTGAGCCAGTGATTACTAACTTATGTTACTAGCACTTGTAGACCTATCGGTCTTGAGCTGATTCTACACCTTGAGACAGATAGGTCAATAAGTTCTATAGTAACGCAAGTCAATAATCACTTGATGAGTTGATGAAAACGTTAGCTAGCGCAGCCCCAACCGTTGTCAACGCTGCTGACATATAGTGAATGAAATCACACTCACCTTCACAGTTAAGAGGACGTCTTCAAATAACTTAAATCCTTTATGGACTTTTGATGTTTGGACACATCGAACAATAGAGATGACTCTGGCATCGGGGACTCATTGTTAGGGGGAAGTGGTCATGCGCTGCCTTCGCTTTGTTGTCCAATCGGCTTCTCCGCTGGATGAGTGTGTGAAACATGACCCCACCCTGCTGACAGACAGACGGCCCTCATGAAGAAGAGTGTCATTATGGAACAAAAAGGAGCCACTCTGAAAGGTGTCACTCAGAATAGTGACACAGTATATAAAATGCTTAAAGGTTTTCGGGACAAAAAGTCATGAAAACATGTTGTTATCATGAAAATGAAAACAGCAATCATGAAATGATAGAACATAATGAGTTGATAATATTATGTACTGCACACACTCATCCATTCTACATTCAGTGCGCACACATCCACACATTCACTTTAAACGCTCACCTTTAACTCTTTCACTGCCACACGACAGCCGGTTAACCCTTTCACTGTGACAATACAGAAGGTTAGCCCTTTACTATCACACAACCGACGGTGATGCTCCAACATTAGCATCATTAGCTCTGCGGACACTTTAAACACTTTTTAACACACCATATTTGATCTATTTATTACTCAAAAGATTTGCACTACATCTCTACCTCATTTTTGGGATTTTTTTTTTGCATTTTGTACTTTAGTTTTGTATATTTTGTATAGTGTTTGGTCTTTATTCTCTTTACTGCATGTATGAAGCACAATCTTAGGAGGCTCATGCAGAACCAATAGAATAGGATAGAAATACTTTTATTATCCGGAGGGAAATTTGACACTGTATTTGCATTTCACTGTAATGTACACGTATACCTTATATGTGACAAATAAAACAAAACTTGAAACTTTAACTTACTACTAGAAATTATTGAATTATTTACAAATGTAGATACATTTCTACATTTCTTTATTTTAAATATATAATTATTGATTCAATTGTGGGACACTAGTCGGTCCTCCATATATGCTGGCTAAAATGCCCCCCCCCCCCCCAAATGGAGTTACAGTATATGTTTCTTCAGTATAAGGGATATTTTATGGATGCACCAAAGTAGGCTACATCAGATAAGCCACAAACAGCCGTCAGACAGAGAGTGTTTCATGTTAATGTCTCCAGTATAGTCTAGGGCCCTAACCTGTGTATTCTACAGGTCATTGTGTTGATTTTAGTCACACCTATCATTAAAACACAGCAGCGTGCATCGACCAGAGTCTAAAACGCTTTAACCATCATCTTCAGTCTTATCAAACAAAATAGTTATTTTAGACCCGATAGAGTCAAGCAGCCACGGGCCCCATTTCATAACACAATCCATTTAAGATAAGATAAGATATAATTGTATTGATCTCCGTGGGGGGGGATTCAGACGTCATAGCACTAGCAGCACGGGGGGAGGGGAGGTACAACAGGTATATGGGCAGGGTAATAGTAGAAATATATAAATATAGGTGATACAATTAGATCTGAATATAAGAATATGAGAGGGGGGGGGGGGGGGTAAAGAGTGTAAACAATATAATTAACTCTGAATATAAAACTATGAGGGAAGATAAACAGTATACTGTTTAGGTGATTACAAGAGAGAGAGAGAGAGAGAGAGAGAGAGAGAGAGAGAGAGAGAGAGAGAGAGAGAGAGAGAGGGAGAGAGAGAGGGAGAGGGAGAGGGAGAAAGAGAGAGAGAGGGGGAGAGGCAGGGAGGCAGGGAGAGAGAAAAAGAGAGAGAGAGGCAGGGAGAGAGAAAGAGAGAGAGGGAGAGAGGGGGGAGAGAGAGGGAGGCAGGGAGAGAAAGAGAGATATGGAGAGTGAGAGGAAGAGAGAGGGAGAGAGAGAGTGGGGGGGGGGGAAGAGAGAGACGACCAAACTTTTTTTTCTCTCCCAGTGACAATAATTTTCATGAACGAGGAGAGAGAGAGAGACAGAGACAGAGAGGAGTCGATGCCCCGCCCCTGTGCGCGTACGTCACCCGGCCCCGCCCCCCGCCGCCGCCGCTCATCAATAGGAGCGCATTTGAATAATGTGCGAGGGGGCTACTTGGACCGCGGCCAATCAGCTGTCAGAGCAGGAACCGTGATAAATCGCAATGCATTATTGATAATAATAATAATTACGTTGACATGCGCATTTCTAACTCCTCAGCACAGAGGGGCTAATTTTTCCCACACACACAAGCCAGAAGAAGAAGAAGAATTTGTAAAAGAAAAAGTATAGGAGGACAATATTTACTGCAGATGGTCGGACTCGGAGCTGGCACCGCCATGTCGAGGCGCAAGCAACCCCGGCCGCAGCAGCTGAACCCCGGTGAGTCTGGAGGGTGCTGGAGGGGGGAAACTAAAGTTTATTATTTGGAGTTATTTCAGCCTAAAAAAAAACCATATGGGAATCTATTTTTTTTAATCATCGCCCACCGCGACTTCTTCTAGGGCTGGGTTACCTTTGTTGCACTTTGACCTGTTGTAACTTCCAATGCTTGACCAACTGACCATGTTTGATAATAATGAAAAAACAACAACAAAAACAACCGAGGCTAGTTTTTGTGTAAAGAGTTGAGAAATTGCACATTTTTCACTTATTACTTTTTTTTTTAATCTTTTCTGTGTGTGGTTGTAGCCTCTCTCGCACTTTGTCCCCAACAGGTCAGATAACCTACTTATTATAACCTGGATGGGAGTGATTTTGCGGATAATATTTTTGGATTTTAATATTTAAAAAAAAAATTAAATATATTTACATGACCATACATTTGATGTATTTAGTTTTTTTTGTTTTGCTTCTTATGTGGAGCTACTCTATAGCAAAGTTGGAATTCCGTTTTTGAGTTTCTCTGGGAATGAGTTCGTCTACCTGTTGAATTTTTACACCAGAATGTGACTTTGTTAGTTTGTCAAACCAAACCACAAAGTCGCTCGTTGCTTTGCTGCTGTTTCTGTGCGAGTTGACATTAATACAGGCTGAGAATGATTAGTTTGATTGTATACGTCTCTCATATCGAACCGTATCAGCTCTTAACTCTTAATACCACGTCTCACATATAGGCTATATATATATTAGGCTACTTGTGTTTGGTTCCCATCTTATGAATTGGGTGTTTATTACAATGATTTCATTGTTTCCCTCCTTTCATTCAAATCAACTCATGTAAAAAAAAAGTTCTACTGTCGGGTCATCAAAGTCTAATTTTCTATATTTGGGGAGGAATGTCGTGATAAGTAGAGTGTTTTTTGTGTGTGTCTGCATGTAAAATGCAGTTTTTTTTAACAAAGGTGCCCCAACAACTGTGTATGAAATGTGACTCGGGAGTAAAGCTGAACCTAAAGGCAATAAATCCCCCAGTTTAATGCATGACTGTTTCCTTTCGTACATGTGTGGAGAGAGAGAGAGAGGGGTGGGGGAGGGATGGAGCAGGACTGGAGCAGGGTGGGGGTGCAGGGCTTGGTGTTGCCCTATGCAAAAGCTGCAGGACACTACTACCATCTAATTATGACCCAAGCCTGAGGGGGGGGGGCTGCTCTCTCTCTCTCCCTCCATGGTTGTCCGTTTTTTCTTGTTTATGAAGAACGTGCCACTTGCGTTTTTAATGTAGTTTTTAAATATATAACAATATCTTCATTGAATGAATTGAATATCTCTCACCTCGTGTCCTGAACTCCCAGCCGAGCAGAGCTGATCACATACATACAGCGAATGCGCCACCAAGTGGCCAAACAGTCGAACTGCGTTATTTTTTTTTTTACTCTCCTCCTCCTTCTTTTTGAAACATCCATTTTATTTATAATCGATGGGCTGCAGGACTGAAACATGCATTGGTTGTTTAAAAAAAAGATTCAGCCCGATTTTAATTAATAACACCCAATCCGATGGGGTTTGGACCTGCAGAGAGAGGGGGTGGTGCAACAACTGTAAATCTGTATCAAAAAGTACATGCAATGTGCAACAAAAAAAACCACCTGCCGACCATAGCATATGCGAAATATATATATATCATGACTAATTAATGTTAAAACTGCACCGTTTTGTTGCATTTGCCTGGGAAGTACATGCAGAGCTCTTATTTCTACAGGGCAGGTAAAAAAAAATCGACTCTCTTTGCTGATTTCCAGACGTTTTGCATAATAATAAGGAATTGCGTCTGTATTGTCTGCTATAATCTTGATAAGAGCACTTCATCTCTCTCTCTCTCTCTGCACGCCACCGTTATTATTAAGCGCCCATTCATAGTTTTGTTGTTTGACAATGAGAGCACATCTCTCTGAATACAATGCAATGCGATTTGCAACTTTTTTCAACCCGCTCTTCTATGAGGAGATGCCTGGTGAGCAATTAACAAGTCCCGACAGTTTCGCTGCAGGAGAATGCAAACAGGTGGTCTACCACCACCCCCTCCTCCTTTAGAACATTAGCATCTGACACAATGCAGCCAGTTGTGAAATGGCCTCTTCTTGTTGAGCATACATGCATTTAAAATGCACACTTTTTTTTCTCTTTTTAATTCCGGTTTCAAGTGTTGTGAAAGCCTGAAAGGCACTCAAAATTTTCATCACGCCGTTGAGATGATTGCTTTGAGCTTTGAGGTGTAAATTCTTCTTTGAGTGGCGTCGTTTGGCACGAATGCATCAAATGACGGGCCACACCATTTCATACATATGTTGTGTTGGGCACCCTTTGTTAGAAATAACTGCATAATAAATAATACATACAAGACGCAAACGACCAACCATTCGTCCCCAAATATAGAAAATAGACTTGATGAGCGACGGCAGAACTTTTAGATAAGTGGACGATGGAAACTATGAAATCACTGTAAACAACACTAATTCATAAGATGGGGGTGGGGGGGAACAGAAGTATATATAAGAGATGGGTCTCAATTGTATACCTACACGGTTTGGAACATGCATGATTAATTACACAACCTAGATGGGCTTCTGACTTTTAATGATTGTAGTAGTAGAATACTGGCAACTAGGTCTGTAAATTGTACTGATATTTCTAAAAATAATATTACTACAAAGAAGCCTTTGTTCTTCATTCTCTACTCTGGACCTGAGGCTGCCTGTCTCCTTTTTTAAATAATGTTTACAGTAGATGGTTGCCCTCTGCTGGTGTTTTAGGTAACGGGCAAATCCACGCTTCTTTGATGTGCGAACACACTGTGAAGCACCCAATAGCCATAACTTTGAGCTCATTGTATAATTGTTCAACTAGTAAGACAGGTGACCCTCTCATTTACAGTGTTGACAAGCTTACAAAACAAGTCTGCAATTTCATACATATATATAGGCACAATAAATAAGAATAATCAATGAAAAATCGGCTAAGGCGGATACTTCAGAGTCAGTTGGAGGGCATTCAAGGTTTTTGATCACATTTCCAATCATACGGTCGAGGCGTGTTTTCTACCATGGAACTATTTTCATTTTATATCGATACTGCCAAACGTTTCATTTTTTATTATTGTTGCAGTTATAAAAATGACTCAAATGTATGAGGATACAGATATCTAACTTGTTCTCATCTTGTTCTAGGGATTCTTCCAGACGCTCAAGCTGAAGGGAACGAGGTGAAGAGGTTCAGGATGGACGAGACCAGAGTCTGCAACAAGTGCTGCGCGGAGTTCTTCGACGAGGACGAGTTCCTCGACCACGAGAGAAATTGCACTAAAAGTCAGCAGGTGGTCGTCATGAAAGAGGCAGACGACGGCGGCGGCGAGATGCCGGAGGAATATTCACACGGTTCCCCCGACGGCCCCCCCAGTGACCATGACGACGGCCAGTCCAGCGGTCACTCCCTATCGAATGTCAACGCCGAGTCCGTGGAAAGATTGGAGGAGGAGGAGGAGGAGGAGGAAGAGACCAAATCGCCCACGGAAGAGTCCGGCCAGCGGGAACGCGCGGAGCTCCCGGCGAGTCCCGGGAGGAGGTGCCAGTCCTCCACGAAGCTGCAAGACTCGAACGTCACCCTGGAGTCCATGTCCGCCACCAGAGTGGCCGTCACTCAGCATTCTTCGAATCGCATGTCTCCCCTGTCCCCCCAGGACGTACAGCAGGCCATTCCCCTGATCCTGGAACAGTTGGTTTGCCTCCAGCAGCAGCAGCTCCAACAGATCCAGCTCACGGAACAGATCAGAATCCAGGTGGCCATGATGGCGCCTCAGGGTCTCCGCTCGGCGATGGGGGCCGCCGTCGACCCCCTGAAGGCCCTGGGCGCCCACCTCTCCCAACAGCTCTCCGCAGCAGCGGCCCTGATAGGGAAAAGGACGGGCAGTCAGAGCCTCTCCATAGAGACCATGAAGCAGGGAAGACTACCTCAACCCAGCGCCCTCCCTAGCCCTCTGGCTGGAGGTCGGGGGGCGATGGCTGCTAAATCGGACATGATGAAGGGCATCCCGGAGCTGGTCAGCCGCCTGCCTGCGCTGCTGCCCCAGACCCCGGTGGCCATGGCTTTCTCCGGTGCCTTCTCCAGTTTCCAGCCCGGTGTTGATCCCTCTAAAAAACCCAAGAGCAAGATGCCCACCAGCCTGCCGCCTGACTCTTCTAAGAACGGCGAGTCGGTGTACAGGCACAAGTGCAAGTACTGCGGAAAGAGCTTCGGGAACGACAGTGCTCTCCAGATCCACCTGCGCTCTCACACCGGAGAGAGGCCCTTCAAATGCAACATCTGTGGAAACCGTTTCACCACCAAAGGGAACCTCAAAGTGCATTTCCAGAGGCACAGAGACAAGTACCCTCACATCAGGATGAACCCCCACCCGGTGCCCGAGCACCTCGACAACGTTCCCACGAGCAGCGGCATCCCTTACGGCATGTCCATGCCCATCGAAGAGTCCAATCAGATCGACCCACCAAAGCCCACACTTGACATAAAGCCTACGCTGGGTCATCCCCCCCCTGGGTTCCACCCCTTAGCCTTACCGGTGTTCAAGCCTGCACCGTTTGAGGGCTTTG
The DNA here is from genome assembly GCF_963971535.1 of Notolepis coatsorum. Lineage (NCBI taxonomy): Eukaryota > Metazoa > Chordata > Actinopteri > Aulopiformes > Paralepididae > Notolepis > Notolepis coatsorum. The sequence continues at coordinate 5,184,843 of NC_140168.1, forward strand.
GTAGTGACCTGTTCACCCATAGACCCTCCCCGTCGACGAGTGACGCCACGTCGGTGTCCTCGAACATGTTTGTCCATGAGATGGGATCGGACCGCCAGCACCAGGATTCCAAGGAGCAGCTGATGGGAACTCTGCATCATATGAACGGCTCCGTCCTCCTCCCGGGAGAACAGCACAGTTCTGGGACCGCCAAGCTCCAGCAGATGGTGGACGGCCTGGAGAAGAGGACCAGTGACCCCAACGAGTGCGTCATCTGCCACAGGGTGCTCAGCTGCCAAAGCTCCCTGAAGATGCATTACCGCACTCACACGGGCGAGAGGCCCTACAAGTGCAAAATCTGCGGGCGCGCTTTCTCCACCAAGGGGAACCTCAAGGCCCATTATGGAGTCCACAGGGCCAACACGCCGCTCAAAATGCAGCACTCGTGTCCCATCTGCCAGAAGAAGTTCACCAACGCCGTGGTCTTGCAGCAGCACATCCGCATGCACATGGGCGGGCAGATCCCCAACACCCCCGTGGCGGAGACCCCGAACGAGGCCGCCGAGGCCATGGACTCCTCCCTGCCAGACGACAAGTCCATGGACGGAACCGGTTTCGACGACAGCATGGAAGACCACGAGGCAGACCTGGACTCCCACGAGAAGAGCGGCGACGGCCCGGATTCCGACCAACCGTTGACGTCTCAGGAACCGCAACACCAAGGCCCCCCTCCCCTCTCCGCCTTTTCCAGCCTAGATGTTCTGAAGAACCTCACCTCGGCCCTCGCCCTGAGACGCCAGAGCAGCACGGCGTCTGAGAGCGAGGGGACCCCCAAAGAGTACCCCTCGGCCCCCAGGGAGCCCGAGTACCCCTCTGCCCCCAGGGAGCCCGAGTACCCCTCGGCCCCCAGGGAGCCGGAGTACCCCTCGGCCCCCAGGGAGCCGGAGTACCCCTCGGCCCCCAGGGAGCCGGAGTACCCCTCGGCCCCCAGGGAACCGGAGTACCCCTCGGCCGCCAGGGAGCCGGAGTATCAGAACGGCCACAGTCCCGGCATCTCCGACTCTGCCATGTCCTTTCACTCCTCCTCGCCTGTGCACCATCACATGGGAAACAACCCGTCGAAATCTCCAGAGTCCGCCATGCACGAGGACTACTCCCGCAACGGGTCCGCCATGCACGAGGACTTCTCCCGCAACGGGTCCGCCATGCACCAGGACTACTCCCGCAACGGGTCCGCCATGCACCAGGACTTCAACCGCAACGGGTCCGCCATGCACCAGGACTTCAACCGCAACGGGTCCGCCATGCACCAGGACTTCAACCGCAACGGGTCCGCCACACACCAGGACTTCAACCGCAACGGGTCCGCCACACACGAGGACTTCAACCGCACCGGGTCCGCCACGCACGAGGACTTCAACCGCACCGGGTCTGCCACGCACCAGGACTTCTCCCGCAACCTGTCCAGACAGGAATCCGACTGTGGCACTCAGGAGGACGGCAACGAGTCGAGTGGAGCCCTGGACCTCACGGCGCCAAGCAGCTTCGTCACAAAACAGATCAAAGAAGAGCCTGATCTGCCCTTCACCAATGGAGAGTATGGTAAGTTTTTAAATCATGCGTTTTGTGTGGATTTACGTCGCGCCATTCGTTCTTATTAAACGGTCGACTCGATTGCACAACGATGGCTCGTGGAATACTTAGCGTCTTCTCCGTGTCTCCACAGCTCCCAGTCACTTGCCTTTTCTGAGGATGCCATCTTCGAGCCTCTCCGGCTTGGAGATGAAGACGAGCCTCTCCAGTCTGGAGATGAAGATCCCGTCAGAGAATCCCCTGAGTCCCCACGGGTTGTTTGGCTCCCAGATGCCTCAGGGAACGGGCATGTCCTCCTCGCCTAACTCGGCCGGTCCACCCCGCCGGTCCAGCAAGCAACACCTGTGCAACGTCTGCGGCAAGAACTTCTCTTCCGCCAGCGCCCTGCAGATCCACGAGCGGACGCACACGGGAGAGAAGCCGTTCGCCTGCACCATCTGTGGCCGGGCGTTCACCACCAAGGGGAATCTGAAGGTAAGGGTTTGTTGTAGCCGCGTGCCCGGGGAATGGGCTCAAAGACTTTTGTTTCTCTACCGATAAATTAAAACTTATTCAATCGTAATCCATCTCGGTGCATTTTGACTAATATCAGTCTTTTGTTAATCTGATGTGTGATTTCACAAGTATTCTTTTTGGATACACAAATCCCATCCAGATAACATAAAGTATTCCTTTATTGATCCCCTTGGGGGGGGGGGGGGGGTACAGGTACATGGTAATAGTAGAATACATAATACAGGTAATAAAATTATGGTACAGTAGAAAAGTACAAATGGGAACTGTGTACACAATATAATTAATTGAGTATACGCATATGAGCAAGTAGGCAGTGTAATCAAGGTGCAGATGAGGGTCTGTATGCCCTATCAGTTATATTATACATTACAATAATTATGCTTACAATAGACACTATAATCTTGATATATATAATCTCAAACCCTGCCCTCTTTTCTTGATCCTCCAATCACAACTTCCAATTTTGTCCGAGGGAAGCGACCGTTGTGATTGTAGGATCAAGGAAAGGGGGCAGGGTTTTGGATGAGTCGGTCAAACATCACCGTTTTCCCTTTTTTTTTTTTTTTTTTTTTATTATTATTATTATTTATTTAATTTTTTTATTCCACTGGATTGCTAACGAGTTCCGTGTCTTATTGGTTCAGGTGCACGTGGGAACCCACATGTGGAACAACGCGTCGCGGCGTGGCCAGCGGCTGTCTCTGGACAACCCAATGGCCCTGATGGCCATGAGCGCCGAGGCCAAGATGATCCCCGAGATGATGCAGCCTCCGAAGGAGCTGGCGCCCCCGCCGCCGCCCATGAACTTCAACCCCTCCCTGTGGAACCAGTACGCCGCCGCCTTCAGCAACGGCCTGAGCATGAAGGCCAACGAGATCTCCGTCATCCAGAGCGGCGGCATCCCGCTCCCCGGGAGCCTGGCCGGGGGGCCGCTGGTGGGCTCCACCGGCGGCCTGATGATGAAGATGGACGGCTCTCACTCCGGCCTGCCGAGCGCCATGGCCGAGCTCGAGAAGAACCGATCCGACATGGTGCCAAAGTCGCAGTTCCCACATTTCATGGAGGAGGGTAAAATCGCAGTGAATTAGGGCGTTGGAAAAACCACTAGTGCAGTTTTATCCAGTATGCCACGTGTAGTTTATTATATATATATTTTTTTTTGATGTTTCACGGTGGCAATAGTATTGCTCGCCTTTTTTTTGCTCAATGACTGGTACAATCAATATTCACAGTAGACCTCACTCTGAACATGAACTCTGCGTAGATTAGCTGGATCCCCCTTCCCCCTTTCATTTGAACAAATCACAAGGAGTTATTTTTAGTTGGAACTTTTGATATAACTACTGTAGTTGTATTTTTTTTTTGTTTCTATGCGGGTATTTTTTTCTGTGCGACTCCCCCCCTTTTTTTTTAGTCGTGTATCCAGAAGTTGAATGTATGGCTTACTTGAAACTGCTTTAAAATATAGAATGTCTCCCTGACATACTCTTTTTGAAGGATTTTGACTAGGATTGGAAAAGCTTCAGGGTATGACTGACATGATGACCATGTTTTAGTGTTCATGGGAAGAGTAGTATGATTAACCCTTTAACCTTATTTCTCCTGTACATGACTACTTGCTTTTCTATTGTGTGCTATAGATTTTATGAAATTGTACAGTTTTGTAGTGGTAAATGTCGTTGGCATGTTACTTTTTTTCAACAGACGTTTTTTTGATCACCCAAATCAGTTCTTTGAGACTTCTTGATTGGAAGCTATTCCGGTTGCCATGGTCCCAGCCGTTAACCCTTTCACTACCACACTACAGAAGGTTAACCTTCCCTATTGTCACAGTGAAAGGGTTAACCGTTTGGTAGTGTGGCAGTTAAAGGGGCTGTAAGCGATATGTTTTGGATAACTTCCCTTCAAACTAGGCGTTGCGGAGCAAACATTAAAAGGAACACACGTCGCCAACATTATGGGAAATGCGCTTAGTATCGTCCCAGAGTCGGGACAAGAAGATGGCTACCAATTTCCTCTCTGTGCCTTTTTTTTCTTTTTAGCAGAAAGCTATCCGGCTGCAAGCTAGCCCAGCTTAGCATAAATTAATGGAAGCGGATACGAAGTGGCTAGCCTAGCTAAAACTCTGGGAGAGGTGTTTTTGGCCAACGCCTAGCTTCCGGTCTCTTTCTGCTGAACGCACAGAGAGGAGGAAATTGGTATCTTATCATCTCGCCTGACTCTGGAGGAGACGGTAGGAGCATTTCCCATAACGCCTGTGTGTGTGTTTAGGATCCAGCAATAGACCTGTCTCAAACCCTGCCCCTTTTCTTGATCCTCCAATCACAGCTGTCGCTTACCTCGGACTTCAACAAAGTTTGTACGAGGAAGTGAGGTAAGCGACAGCTGTGATTGGAGGATCAAGAAAAGAGGGCAGGGTTTGAGACGGGTCCATTGCATATCCTATATCTCTCCTTAAAAAACACATTTTAGTGAACATGGAAAGAGTTCACAAGCTTCATGATTTCCCCACTCCTCAAGTCGGCGTGCCTAGCGCATGGAATTTAGATCATTATAATTCAGATCAAACGGTCAAGACTTTAGGCGAATACGAATTTTAAGATCCAACAATTGCACATCCTATCTCTGGCCTTTCCTGCTAGCCACGCCCCACTTGGCCTGTTTTACTGCAGAGCGGAGTGAGTGGGAGACCCATCGTGTTACTGACCAACACTATCTGTGATGGCTGTCGGAATGTAGAGCTACTTTAACAAAATAAAGAATACCACTTAACGACTTTTTTTTTTTTTTTAATCAAGGTGTTTATCCACTCATCCATTTTTGATATTGTAGATATAACTGGATTAGAAAAAAAAAATCTGGATGCTTGGACGCGACAGTTGGCCTAAACTAAAAACTGAACCTCTTGCCAAGTGCCTGAATCGTAACAGTTTCTTTTTGTCTCGTTTGCAAGCCGCCGTAAGATTGTAATGAAGGCTATTTGTTTTGAGTGACAAGTTCTGTGTGTTGTTCCATGTAGCACTGCGTGCGTCGTTTACGTTTTCATCCCAGTTTACTTTTTTTTTTTTTTTTTTTTTTTATGCCTCATGTATTCCATTTGTAGACCTTCTGCGTGGAATCTTACGTCGGTCGCGCTGCCAAGGCTATAAAATGCCCACCTCTCATAACTGCACTTTATATTTCACATTTTGTTAAAACTTTACATTTTTATGGTTACATTTCAAATCCAATTGTTTTTGTGTTTACCGTGACGATTATATTAGGGGGGCGGGGCAAATCAACAATTCTGTCATCTTAAGCTGTTTTAAGAAAAGTTGGAATCTCTGATCCCTATTAGTTGAGAATAATCCTAAGACTTTCCTTTGTTCTCCTCCTCCTCCCACCCTGTGTTCTTGTATCAACTGTTATAGCATAATGAATGCTTTTGTTATTTATATTACAAAGAAATGTTGAGTTCAGGGGAGCAAAGTTCTACCTCATTTTCTTCCCCTCTCTGTGACCAACGCTCCCCGGCTCTCGACCGCGACGCTCTGTTTATATATTCTGACACATTCTGGAGGAGTCGACGACTTCCTCGTCAACCTGCTGAGATGTATAGTAATGAATGTATGACTGGCCACTTTATACGCGACTCGAGACGAGCCGCGGGCTCCTGCTGTACATTCCTCCCCCCCCCCCCCCCAGTTTGATGCATTTGCCAAGTTGTGCCTTTCTTTGAAAAAAGCAAACTTATGTCAGAACTGCTTTAAAGTTGTCTCTCACACAATTTCCAAGTGATGTTATTGAGCCTGTTTTTGGCTTGTTTACAGTGTAAATGTTGTTTTGTGTTTATTTTTTATTTTTTTGTCTCTTCACCGAAAAATGTTACTTTCTGGTCTTTTTTTGAAAAAATAAAAAAATCAGGGTGACTTTTTGCAATATTTAACTCTTCCGTTATTCCTCCACAAGCGTTCGCAGAACTTTCATGCGATGATGTCAAAGTCTGTGATTTCAGTTATGATTGACCTCGGGTCAAAACGTGTCCTACCTTTTATACTGATGACTCTTTGATTTGACTTAAGCTGAAGTCTTCTCGGTATCTAATCCATTACAGAGGCTACTCTCCAGTACAGCGTCAGTCTCTGCACCAGTTTGAGATGCTTGAATTTTTCATTTGCATCCAATATCCCTGATTTCCATCAAGTGTCCTTCAGATGATGTTACCCTCGGGTCTACGTTTGGATATTTAACGACTTTGTTTACTGCCATTTTCGTCAGTTTGCATCTCAAACTAAACTTGGATTTGCGTCCATAAGTAAAACACGCTCTCCGATCATAATTGTCAACATTGTAATAGTCTTTTCCGCGATCAAAAATATAGGTAAACTACTATGCCCTCTGTGACATAACCTAAATCACATGAGTCTACAGGGGTCTATTAAAATCACGATGAGCAGTAATGTTGGTAGGTGGGCACAATTCAAGCCTGCTTCTGAATCCAATCAATTTGTACACGTCTTACGTTTACATTGTCTTGGAGGTGTTTAACAGTCATAAAGACATCTTATCAGTCCTACCTTTTAAAATAACGTATACAAATGTATTTGTATAGCCCAAAATCACGTCACAATAGATCCACAAGAAAACACCATACAATCCACAATTTTGCAACAGCCCCAGACTTTCCCCAATGAATATGAACAACTCCCTGTAGGGGGGGGGGGGGGGTCCCCTATCAGGGTCTGATATGTGTTACTATGGATGATGGATGGATGGAAAATAGAACAAGCGAATAATTGGATGTGTGTGTATGCATATACACGACAGGTGGATGACTTATACACACACATAAGCGTATCTAAATTATTTACGTTTATAAGAATAATAAAGCACAGGAATACAAGCGCTTGTATGATAATAAAAAAAAAACATCCGCCACGTGTCTATCGCGATTTCTATCTTTATTTGAAAGCAAATAATCGAGAAAGTACATTGTTAATAATAACAGGCTAAAAATAATTACTGTACTACTGCTGTAGTAGAGCCTGCAGGCCAGAGAGTAGACCATCCCTGTGTGAGTGACAGGCAGCCGAAGCCCCGCCCTCCGCCCAGACAGTGCTTGTGTTCAACCCGTGTGAGTGACAGGCAGCCGAAGCCCCGCCCTCCGCCCAGACAGTGCTTGTGTTCAACCCGTGTGAGTGACAGGCAGCCGAAGCCCCGCCCTCCGCCCAGGCAGGCAGACAGTGATTGTGTTCAACACAGCGGCGACGCTGCAGCAGGAATGACGGACAATATTCCTCTACAACCCGCCGTGCGACGCCAAAAAAGACACGACAGTAAACACAGGAATGGGTAAGGAAGAGGGCCGATAGGATAGTGTAAAAAATAAATTATTAAAATAAATACTAAGCTCCTAACTCTATTGTCTTTTTATGTCGCTCGCCCCGCTGCTGCGGACGAGCGACACTAAGCTATAATTATTAACTCGATTGTCTTATTATTTTTTATTTTTTGTACACAGTCTCTAACACTATGTCCCCAATATTTATTATTTCTAATATCTCGTTATTTCTAAAAAATAATAAGGAATAAATACGAGTATTATAGGATATGGTTATGGTACATCCTTGTTCCGGGTGCTGTTGGGACAAGTGCACAGTATTTGGACAGTGTTTATTATGAGGACTAGAATTAGAATAGCCCGCTGTCCCAGCAGGAACATAACGCGTGTACAGTAAGATACAGTCTCAATGTCTCGGGTGTGCTTTGCTGTTGTGTGCCATTATGTGACCAGCACAATGACCAAGGCCTTTACATAAAGAGGATACTGTACAGTATGGTACTAGACACCCGAGATGATGTCACCTATGATGATGATGATGCTGATGAAACATATCTATGATCCAGTATCCAATTTTAAAATGCAGAAATAAACCCCCCAAATTGTAACAAATTCACGTTATCTTTTAATAAATGAATGCATGGTTGTAGCTTATTATATAGGCCCAAAGCGTTTGTCAATATGTAGGGCCTTCATCATAACATCCTGCTCATTGATTGAAAACTTTATTAACAGATTGCAGAATGGGTACAATACACACAATTGTTAAGGGGATGCAGACCAGAGAAAGACTTTCGTCTTGTTTACATCAGGGTCCCCATTTTCAATTCATCAGGAGTCGGACATATATTATGACATACATGACATACAGATAGACAGTACTGCTACATCTATACATTTATGACATACCAGATTTGCAAATACAGTACTGTTTGTGATACAAAAAGAGTCTAGAAAAGAGAGTATATACATTTGACGTAAAAACTGTACATTGGAGGAGGTGGGGTTGGGTAGGAGGGGTGGGTGGGGGATACTGTACAACTGTACAAGCAAAACTGTACATCAATATGTAGGGCCTTCATAACATCCTGCTCACCTGTCCATAACGTCTCCTCTGGTTGCAGTTGATTTCAGTGCCTTCCAGACAGTAGATAGTGTCCTAAGAAAGTGGGAGAAAATCTGTTTTATTGTTTCAGATATAACCCGCTTTTCCCCCACACACTGACACATGTTCCATAGAGTAATGCAATGTGGGCATTACAAGACATGTACAAGACATACAGACAAAGGCTTTACGCCTTTTGATAAAGGAGTAACTTGGCTACTGTAGATTATTAACAGGATTCCTTGAGACGAGCGTACATTCCCTAAACCCGGAATTTATGAGCCGCCTGCTGGGGATTATGCGATCAGGTGTGTGTGTGTGTGTGTGTGTGTGTGTGTGTGTGTGTGTGTGTGTGTGTGTGTGTGTGTGTGTGTATCTCACCAGCTAAAAGGTCGAGGTGGCTGAAACTGGGCACGTAGGCCGAAAGCAGGGCGGGGACATGACTCCCTGACTATTTTTCAAAACGGTCAATGACAAGTATTTTATGGGAATTAATTTACATCATTGTCCATTCAAGTAGATATTCAGTATAAAGTTACAGCTTTTTGAAAACAAGGGGGCAGTACTACTACACTACACAGGTTCACGGCTCTCTGGCCCCTGTTTACAACATGGAATTGCCACAGTGAACCCATTGCTGTTGATATACCTATGCACTAGGTATGCATATAGATACACTACACGACCAAGGTACCCATGTACATGTCAAAATACTTCCCAAAGGTCAGTGAATACCACGATCACAACACCAGAGGGAGCTCCACAAATCATGTTAAACCCAGATTCGGCTCAAACAAGGGACTAAACACGTTTCGCAAATTATGCCACATCAATGTGGAACGCCCTACCCACAGCCGTAAAGGAATGTGAATCACTACCCACTTTCGAAAACACTCTCAAAGAACACCTACGGGAGACTGCAATTCGAAACTGGCCCCTACAAATGTCCTAACCCAGTTGTACAGTAAATGACCAAGTATGGCTTTGTCAGTATTCCAATGTACAGTCCCACCCCCTACCCAACCCCCCCCCCCCCCCCACCTCCAATGTACAGCCCCCCCCCCACACACCCACCTACCCAACCCCACCCCACCTACCCAACCTCCTCCAATGTACAGTTTCTACGTCAAATGTATACACTCTTTTTCTGGACACTTTTTGTATCACAAACAGTATTGTATTTGCAAATCTGGTATGTCATAAATTTATAGATGTAGCAGTACTGTCTATCTGTATGTCATGTATGTCATATATGTTATGATGAATTGAAAATGGGGGACCCTGATGTAAACAAGACGAAAGTCTTTCTCTGGTCTGCATCCCCTTAACAATTGTATGCATTGAGCTGTAGGCCTACTGTACTGTACCCATTCTGCAATCTGTTAATAAAGTTTTCAATCAATCAATCAATCATGCATTCAAAACATTTATGCATTCAGGGGCTACAGTGGTTCAGGTGGTAGAGCGGTCGTCTGGTAATCGGAAGGTTCTCGGTTAGATTCCGGCTCCTCCTCGCAGTGTGTCGAAGTGTCCTCGAGCAAGACACTTAACCCCTACCTGCTCCCAATAACAATCTTCCTATGCTTCCTAACATCCTTCCTATGCTTCCTAACATCCGTCCTATGCTTCCTAACATCCTTCATTCATAGCATGCTTCCTATCACCCTTCCTATGCTTCCTATCACTCTCCCTATGCTTCCTATCACCCTTACTATGCTTCCTAACATGCTTCCTATGCTTTCTAACATGCTTCCTATCACCCTTCCTATGCTTCCTAACATGCTCCCTATCATTCTTCCTATGCTTCATAATATCCTTCCATATGCTTCCTAACATCCTTCCTATGCTTTAAAGGTTAGCACTCAGAATCGATTGGGCAGTGTATATATGATATAAGATATCAGTGCCGCCTACCTAATTTCTATATAGACACGTAGATGTAATGTATCAGCGGTAATATGATGTCTTTCATAAATGATAACACAAGTGTTTAATATTGTCATCATGTCTTTCATTTGTTTGCACCAAGTGCTATAGAAGTGTACCAACCAACATGGCCAAGTAGGACCAGTGGAGATGGTATCTAATGGAATAAGGTCACTGGCCTCTTGCTTAGCTGAAGTGGAATGTTTTGTTTGAGTTGGGGGGTGGAGGGAGGGAGCAGCCGGACCTGCTGCGGAGATGAGGTTAATATTTATTTAGCATGTGCCATCTCTGAAGTTATGGATTTATTGGTCAGCCTCGTCTGTTGTGAGGCTTTACAATAAGCAACACATTAACAGAAATGCCATTGATGCCTTACTCTTACTACCATAGTGTCTTTATATCTGTATCACTGTACATATCAATACTACAACCATGTACATACATCTGATAAGCACTATCACTCAGTAGTAGTCATTTATATATTTTATACCCACTTTAACACTTTCCGTGCCCGAGCTTGGTGCCCCGGAACCTCCTTGAATGCCGCGACCCACTTCAATGTTAGCGTTAAAAACGCCTAATCTATGTTTTAAATGATGGCTATGTGTCTAATCTGCCCGTCGCTTATCAATGACTCGTTTTCCAGTCAACATTGTCGAAGCGGATTGTTTTTTTATCGGTTCATTTTAGTTTTATAGCATTTTGAAAATCCCTCGTTTTCAAGGAAAATATAAAGATTCCGTGATAAAAGACATTTACTGGAATATTCTAGAATACACAAAAACGTTGTCATTTTTCGGCCTATTTATGAATCGTTTTCAAATAAACGCTAGATTATCGATAGTATATGTGTACGTATGCACGCTATAGAGGCGATCTGAAAAATCAATTCTCTAATTTCCTCATCAACGATCGCGCATCAACATCACACATAGGGCAAACGCTGAGATCTCAGCGAATACAACTCTGATTATCCCAAGACTGGTAAAATAGATTCCTTACCTCAGATCAGATGTTCTCCAAAAAGATCATTCCAATTCCTGATCGCCATTCCAAATATCGATCACACTTATTGATTGAGTATTGGCTGCTGTAAATATATATTCCAGGCTGATTCCCGTCCCGCGATGTCCCCATGTTGATCAGACTTCTTACCAGCACAAGGAACCAGCTGGCTCCGCCCCTACATATCTACAGATCCCAGGTCAGTCTAAGCGACTGACCTGCAGTTACACAGGGATAGACAATAGGGGGCGCTTTTTTCCATTCTGAGCTCCTGTAGGGGCTGCTGTACCAACGGGAGACTCGGTTGATGAAATATGATTTCAGATCGCTAATAAAACGATATTTGTCGTCATCGGCACTCAGTGGGGGGGCTAATAAAATGTGTTATGTCGTCCGTGGCACTGAAAGTGTTAAAGGTGCTATAAGTAATATTTATTTGTAAAAAAAACTGTAAAGTGTTTGTTAAAATAACTGGTCTACATGTTAAAATAATAGCTCGACATTCAGAGTGTCTGGTCAGTAGCATGGGTCTCACAGTCCCTCCGCTCTGCAGTAAACAAGAAATACATTTCCTGGTATCCCTTCCCATTTATCCATGCAGGAGAGAAAACCCTAGATATTTGTACTTATTTCAAGAAATCTTGCCAAGCCAAATTAGTTTACTGCACTGGCAGATTATTTTACTTGTTTCAAGGACGTATTTTGCTTAAAACTTATTTTTGTCAGACAATTTTTGCAGTGTGGAGTTCTCTCTCCTGATTGGATGAAGTAGGAACGGGATACCAGGAAATGTATTTCTTGCTACTGACCAGACACTCTATATCAGCGATAGCTGTTGGAATGTAGAGCTATTATTTTAACATGTAGACCACTTATTTTAACAAACAAACACTTTACTGTTTTCTTTCCTCTCTGGTTGGATGTCAAACTTTTTGTTGTACTGTACTTGTGCTGTATGATGACAATGCATTATAATCTAATCTAATCTCTGTTTTTATAATAGGAAGAAAGGGAATTAGACTAAATGGAAAACGTGTGTAGACGAAGCTTCATACAGTTTGACATAGAATGGCTTCCATTTCACGTGTAATGAATCAAACGGTGACGAGTAAACTAGTAAATTGATCCATGACTCAGTTTTATCTGAATTGCTTTTAATTGCGTTAATTGCATCCGACACTAGTATACATCCTGCCACATGATGATCACCAATAAAAAGTATTTCTAAGATCGTATGATACTTTATAATCGTCTTAACGCGGTGTCCACGAGCTGTCTATGAAATCCCTCTTAAACGCAGTGTCCATAGAAGATGTCCATAGAAGATGTCCATAGAAGATGTCCATAGACGTGTTTGTAGAAGGTTGGTTGGTCCTCGCTAATGGAGAGACGCAACAAGCACTGGTATTTGTTCATTTTTAAGGCCTGTATTGGTAAACTACCTCCTTATACTACATCATTATTGGTAAGCTACCTCCTTATACTACATCATTATTGGTAAGCTACCTCCTTATACTACATCATTATTGGTAAGCTACCTCCTTATACTACATCCTTATTGGTAAGCTACCTCCTTATACTACATCATTATTGGTAAGCTACCTCCTTATACTACATCCTTATTAGTAAGCTACCTCCTTATACTACATCATTATTGGTAAGTTGCCTCCTTATACTACATCCTTATTAGTAAGCTACCTCATACTACATCATTATTGGTAAGCTACCTCCTTGCACTACATCATTATTGGTAAGCTACCTCCCTATACTACATTATTGGTAAGCTACCTGCTTATACTACATCATTATTGGTAAGCTACCTCCCTATACTACATCATTATTGGTAAGCTACCTCCTTATACTACATCATTATTGGTAAGCTACCTCCCTATACTACATCAGTATTAGTAAGCTGCCTCCTTATACTACATCATTATTGGTAAGCTACCTCCTTATACTACATCATTATTGGTAAGCTACCTCCTTATACTACATCATTATTGGTAAGCTACCTCCTTATACTACATCATTATTGGTAAGCTACCTCCTTATACTACATCATTATTGGTAAGCTACCTCCTTATACTACATCATTATTGGTAAGCTACCTCCTTATACTACATCATTATTGGTAAGCTACCTCCTTATACTACATCGTTATTGGTAAGCTACCTCCTTATACTACATCATTATTGGTAAGCTACCTCCTTATACTACATCATTATTGGTAAGCTACCTCCTTATACTACATCCTTATTGGTAAGCTACCTCCTTATACTACATCATTATTGGTAAGCTACCTCCTTATACTACATCCTTATTAGTAAGCTACCTCCTTATACTACATTATTGGTAAGTTGCCTCATTATACTACATCCTTATTAGTAAGCTACCTCATACTACATCATTATTGGTAAGCTACCTCCTTATACTACATCATTATTGGTAAGCTGCCTCCTTATACTACATTATTGGTAAGCTGCCTCCTTATACTACATAATTATTGGTAAGCTACCTCCTTATACTACATCCTTATTAGTAAGCTACCTCCTTATACTACATCGTTATTGGTAAGTTGCCTCATACTACATCCTTATTAGTAAGCTACCTCATACTACATCATTATTGGTAAGCTACCTCCCCTTGTACTACATCATTATTGGTAAGCTACCTCCCTATACTACATCATTATTGGTAAGATACCTCCTTATACTACATCATTATTGGTAAGCTACCTCCTTATACTACATCATTATTGGTAAGCTACCTCCTTATACTACATCATTATTGGTAAGCTACCTCCTTATACTACATCCTTATTAGTAAGCTACCTCCTTATACTACATCATTATTGGTAAGCTACCTCCTTATACTACATCATTATTGGTAAGCTGCCTCCTTATACTACATTATTGGTAAGCTGCCTCCTTATACTACATAATTATTGGTAAGCTACCTCCTTATACTACATCCTTATTAGTAAGCTACCTCCTTATACTACATCGTTATTGGTAAGTTGCCTCATACTACATCCTTATTAGTAAGCTACCTCATACTACATCATTATTGGTAAGCTACCTCCCCTTGTACTACATCATTATTGGTAAGCTACCTCCCTATACTACATCATTATTGGTAAGCTACCTCCTTATACTACATCATTATTGGTAAGCTACCTCCTTATACTACATCATTATTGGTAAGTTACCTCCTTATACTACATCATTATTGGTAAGCTACCTCCTTATACTACATCATTATTGGTAAGCTACCTCCTTATACTACATCATTATTGGTAAGTTACCTCCTTATACTACATCATTATTGGTAAGCTACCTCCTTATACTACATCATTATTGGTAAGCTGCCTCCTTATACTACATCATTATTGGTAAGCTACCTCCCTATACTACATCATTATTGGTAAGCTACCTCCCTATACTACATCATTATTGGTAAGCTACCTCCCTATACTACATCATTATTGGTAAGCTACCTCCCTATACTACATCATTATTGGAATGGAATTTTGGAACCTATGGAACCCGTTCTAGTGACTGGCTGGTCGTTAAGTTTGCTCTGAACAGAGTAAAGCTGCATTTTGCTATGATGCTCCTCTAGCTCATGGAATGAACTCCAACAGTCCTTAAAGCTTGAGATTCTCCCCTCGATCTGTTGCAGAGTTTAAAACCTTGATCTGCAACCTTTTAATGTTTTAATTGATTTGTTATCCTTACTTGTCTAATCGTTATGATTGTATTATGATGTGTGATTTGATATGCCTTTTTTTTTTGCCATAAATCTGTACGTTTTGCTTAACTCTGCATTTACACATGCATGGGGACCCTGATGTAAACAAGACAAACGTCTTTCTCTGGTCTGCATCCCCTTAACAATTGTGTGTATCGAGCCATACTGTATTGTACCCATTCTGTACAATCTGTTAAATAAAGTTTTCATTCATTCATTCACACTCGACGTGACTGTGAATGAGGGAAACCTCAGAACTTTGCCCTTTTCAAGTTTAAATAAAGGTTTGGAATGAAACGAAAATTAAATCCTCGTGTTTCACCCCCTGCCCCCCCCCCCCCTCCCCCCCCCCCCCCCCCCCCCCCAGGTGCTGTCCGTGGTCAGCGTGCTGCGGGATGGGGGACTTCCGTCCCCGCACAGTGTGGCTGGGCCACCCAGAGAAGAGGGAGCAGAGGTACCCCCGGAACGTCATTAACAACCAGAAGTACAACTTCTTCACCTTCCTGCCCGGGGTGAGTGTCAGCCAGGGGTCAAGGGGTCAGCCCCCCCCCCCCCACCACCTATAGTTCTGCCACTCCGTACCTCCTCCTCCTCCCTCTGCCACTCCGTACCTCCTCCTCCCCCCTCAGCCTGGCCCTGGGTGTCATGGCCACCTCAGAGTGGGGATTTGGCCGTATAGGGAGGCATGATGTCAAGATAGGAGTTTATTTAGTATTTCAATAGATTATAAATATCTTACGAGGGGTGGTTTGACCGTTACATAATGTCAGGATAGGATTTTATTTAGTATTTAGTATTTCAATAGATTATAAATATCTTAGCACCCAGGTCTGTCTTCTCCAAGAGGCGGCATGAGGCGGTGGTAAAGACCGTCCTCCTTCGGTGTGCCACGTACTAGTGACCTCTGGCACCACTCAACTGACCCGGTTACTTGTTTTGTAATTGCGTAGACCCAATTAGGGGCCGGTGTAACGGCCATCTGAGTGTTTTGATTATTATTATTATTATTATTATTATTATTATTATTATTATTATTATTATTATTATTATTATTATTATTATTGGAATGTTTAATATTGATTGGATTTAGATAAAGTCATTGAACCGTCGTATTTGTCATAATAGGGCCTTCTGGAACCTAGAACCTTCTAGAGCGTTGTGGTGATGTCATAATAGATATTTCTAGAACCTAGAACTTCTGGAACGTTTGGGGCGATGTCATAATAGACCTTTCTAGAACATAGAACATTCTGGAACCCTGGCGTGACCTCATGTTAGAACGTTCTGGAACATTCGTGATGTAGCTGGATGATGTCATAACCGAACATTCTAGAACGTTTGGGTCTCTATATATAGCCACGATTCTCTCTCTCTGGGAGTTACATTTTTCGACCGGACTGGATGTACTCGAAAAGGATGAACTCAACAAGGACCTGAAGGCAGAAACCAACAAGTAGATTTACGGCTTGCGCCTTACTAAGGAATTTCCTGTGTGGAGTCCGAGTCGGCGGTGACTTTTGGAGACTGGGAAAATACAGTTTTCTTACCTTGTAGTAGTATTGACCGGAATACTTAGGAAAGTATATCTTAGGATCACTTCTGTAAAAGAGACTTATCAAATAAACCATTTGGATAACTTTACTTTACACTGTGGACGTTGCTTTTCTTTACCCAAGGGCGTACTACTCACGAGTAAGTCTGAGCTTGTCCCAGTCTGCCAACCACTGCACATCCACAACACAAGAAACAAACATCTTATATCTGGCAAGAGGAGAAGGCTAAATTGTGCTAGCCTAAGCATAGCATGCAGGGGTCCACAGATCTGGAACAAGCTTGATGAAAATCTAAAAATGACTAATACCTTTAAAACATTTAAAAAATCACTGAAAGAGGAACTGATAAAATCATATCTCTAATTAAAATTATAACTTAGGAATAAAATTGTCTGTATTATGTATCTCTGTTATATGTCAGTTAGTAGGTAGGTGTGTAAACCTACCCACGTTGTATTTTTTTGTTTTGTTTTTGTTTGTTTGTTTTTGTTTGTTTGTTTTTGTTTATTTGTTATTGTTTTGTTTGTTCATATTCTGTTTGTATCTGTGTTCAGGCTCCCTCCAAAAGCTTTAAATAGCTTCTTGGGAGACCTGGCACATGCACACAATTTGCGACATGTTATCACATGAGGATACTCGCATGTAAAATGTATCGTGTGTGTGTGTGTGAATAAAAATTCATTCATTCATTCATTCATTCATTCATTCATTCATTCATTTGACCAGTGGAAGGGAGCCCCGGCCGTCACAGGTGGCTTGACCGTACATAATGTCAGGATAGGATTTTATTTAGTATTTAGTATTTCAATAGATTATAAATATCTTACGAGGGGTGGCTTGACCGTACATAATGTCAGGATAAGATTTTATTTAGTATTTAGTATTTCAATAGATTATACATATCTTACGAGGGGTTGTTTGACCGTTACATAATGTCAGGATAGGATTTTATTTAGTATTTAGTATTTCAATAGATTATAAATATCTTACCGAGGGGTGGTTTGACCGTACATAATGTCAGGATAGGATTTTATTTAGTATTTAGTATTTCAATAGATTATAAATATTTTACGAGGGGTGGCTTGACCGTACATAATGTCAGGATAGGATTTGATTTATAAGAATTTTTCTTCTTCCTGTTCCTTTCGGCCATGGAATTTGGTGGATTATATTAATATGTACTGTTGGACTGTGGTAATTCCATGTACGAATAAATAAATGATGATGATTTAGTATTTAGTATTTCAATATATTATAAATATCTTACGAGGGGTGGTTTGACCGTACAGGGATACATAATGGTTAGGATAGGACTTTATTTAGTATTTCAATAGATTATAAATATCTTACGAGGGGTGGTTTGACCGTACAGGGATACATAATGGTTAGGATAGGACTTTATTTAGTATTTAAATAGATTATAAATATCTTACGAGGGGTGGTTTGACCGTACAGGGATATTATTCCCTCTTTATATTCCAGTGGATTATAAATACTGTGGTTTACTGCTTAACTTTGTTAACAAAATTGGATTACAGTTATAGACCGCGTCATACTGGAATGTGTAAATATCTTAACACTTGGGAGATTTCCAAATTCTTTAGTTGATTTGACGGCGAGTATTTCTGTTCTGGAACTTGCTCAGCGACCCCCCCCCCCCCTCTCCTCTCTTATTGTTTCAATATACCTGGGAAAGACATACATGCTCTGAATGACCCAGGTCTTGAGTTTGTGGTTGTAAGGTTTCATGAGGCTGTGATTATCCTAGAGGTCACGATAGGTCATTTTATACAGTGAGGTCAAGTTTCAAAACATGGTCTCACCACAATGGAATGGCTACTATGGAGATTACATCATTTTTATTTTTTATTTTTTATTATTATGTTACATTGTTTACATTTAGTCATTTAGCTGAACGCTTTTATCCAAAGTGACTTACAGGTTCTGTACGACAAGACAGCAGGAAGGGCACAACTCTATCAGCTGAGTAACAATGTTCATCAAATAGTGTTGAAACTTGGGTGCTGCGGTGTTGAATGCATAGTAGTAGAGACATATTAGTATAGTAGGTATTAATATAGACAAGGAAGATTAATTAGTGGTGAGTTAAGAATAGAGTGCATGATAGTAGAAGAAATTTTGTTGTTCTAAAAAAAAAAAAGAAAAAAAAAAAAAAACGTTTTAGATATTGATTGTGGAGAAGTGTGTCTTTAGTCGATGGCGAATGATTGGTCGGGTTTTGGCTGATGAATGGAATTCTGTTCAGGGACCCCAGTCTGCAGAAATATTCACACCGTTTTAATAACAGGCGAAAACAACACGTTTACTGCATGGAAAAACACTGCATAGGATTAGAATAAAGTGGGCGTGTCTGTAAAGGGGAGACTTATTGCTAGAGAACCTATTTTCATTCAGATATCTTGAGGTCAGAGGTCAAGGGGCCCCTTTGAAAATGGCTATACCAGTTTTTCCCTCACAAACATTTTTAACTTTGGAGCAATATTGAGCCCCCTTCCCAACAAGCTAGCATGACATGGATAGATAGATAGATGAGGTTGTCGAGTTTGATATGATTCCAGTATCTTCACTTTAAATTATACTACAACGCCGTATAACGTATATCACGCCTGCCATACGTACCTTATGCATACTGCACCTGTGTATACTGTATACTTACTTACTCATATAGTATATATTTAGATTCTAGTGTTTATTGTAACCATATTTATTGTAATGTATAATATAACTGATAGGGCATACAGACCCTCACCTGCACCTTTGATCACACTGCCTACTTGCTCAGATGCGTATATTCAGAGTTAATTATATTGTTTACACTGCCTATTTTTTACTTTTCTACTGTGCTATAATTCTATTGCATGTATTTATGTCTTCTACTATTACCCTGCCCGTATATGTACCTCCCCTCCCAGTCCCCCATGCTGCTATGTCTGAAATTCCCCAAGGGGATAAATAAAGCAATATCTTAAGGGCGGCTACATGGTGTAGTGGGCAAGGCGCTCGCCATGAAATGCTGGAGACGCTGGGCTCGTCAGTTCGAGCCCAGCGCTCCACATTGCTTTCAGTTTAGCTGGTCGTCCGCACTAATACACATTGGCCGTATTAGGGGGTGGGAAACTGATGGGTGGGAATCGGGCGTTGTGGACAGCGACTCCTACAGGTCGGTTGGTGCGCCTGCGCAGTAGAATCAGGAAGTGTCGGGGGCAGCGTGAGCCTCCCACGCGTTACTCCTCGCCACTGAGAGATCGAGCTGCGCCGGTGAAAAGATGCGACTGCTGTTACCTCAAGTACCGGAGGGGACTCGTGCTATGTATGACTTAGTCCACATTGCAGCCGGCTTGTGGGAGGCAAGAAACAGCGTCCGTGACAGGGGAGGGTTCAATTGGATGATACGAAATTGGGATGGGAGAAAAATATAGAAAATGGGAGAAAAAGTGGATAAAAAAAAATAAAGCAATATCTTATCTTATCTTCCCAGCAAGCAAGCATGACATGGATAGATAGATAAGGTTGTAGAGTTTCATATGATACCAGTTACAGTATCTTCACTCTAGCTTTCAAACTGAGTCACGGCAGCCTCTGAAAGACAGTAACGTCCTTCCTATGCTTCCTAACATCCTTCTTATATTATAGCTATGGATACAACACTATGGCCCATTTGACATCACCTATCTATCGTTCAATATGTGAGAAAGAATACATTTGTCCATCTATATGTTCCCGTGTTATACCGTGGTGAATATAAGTACGGTTTTAGAGCGGTCTAGGGTAATTCATGAAATCCTGAGTTATAGCACTACACGTCGATTCCACTATAGACGTTGCCTTTTCTTGCCTGTATACGCTATTATCCCAAAATCAAATCTAGATCATAGCTATTATGTTCCATCATGAATGCATGAAAGGGGGCGGGGGGGGGGGGGGTAGTTTCTGATTATTTGATTGTCAGTAACGGCATTTGCATTGAACACTAAAAACGGTCGGTCATCAGCCCGATCGGTATGAAAGCATTGCAGGATCAAGCTCAAATTTACGTCAAAACGTCCTTACCTGTGATCGGGAGTATTCCAAAAATAATATTCCAATTGTTTGATCGCCATCTGGCATATCCAATGTCCATTTGGTCGACGGCATAATCCACCACAACATATGGATCGGAGATATTTGACGCGCTTCGATGGAACCGGCAGAACGGCTGCCCTCGCCCGACAAGGAAACATGAAACCGGAGACCTGTCGCCGTCCCACAGAGAAAGATAGAAGGGTATAAAGGGTGCTCGATACCGCCGTCTAGCGTGGTGCGGCCGGTATTGCACTTTTACATTCTCATGATGATTCCCCATGTTTTTTTTTTTTTTGATCTTTTTCCCCCTCCTTTTTCCTCCAATTTTCTCCCATCCCAATGTTAGTCGTTATGCCAATTCCCAATCCCCTTCCTGGTCGCTGCGCACTTACCCCCCACAGTCGGTCTGGGAGAGTGGAGGCTATCCTTCCTCCGACACACGTCTAGCCAATCAACCGCTTCTTTTCACCTGGCAGCGCGGACTCTCACTGAGAGGGTGTAACGTGTGGAAGGATCACACTACCCCCCTTAGATCCTATCCGCGCTGAGCAGGCGCCCCGACCGAACTGTAGGAGTCGCTGTTTACAACGACCCGGACCCACCCGCCAGCTTTTCCCACCCTCTAATACTGCCAATTGTATTAGTGTGAACGGCCAGCCAAGCTGGTGACAACCCCGGAGCTGTGAGCTGGATTCGAACAGGCGAATCCAGCGTCTCCGGGGTTGGTGACGAACGCAATCTCCGCTACGCCACCTGACCGCCCGATGATTCCCCATGTTAACCCCGAGTCTGTGTGCCTGTAATGAATAGAAATATCGAATAAAAGGAAAACTGACCAAATAACGTATATATACGTGGTTGGCGTTCAACGGTTGTCGGACAAACACGTATATAATCGTTGTTGGCGGCCAATGAGTTAAAGGGGGACGTTCACACTTTTGTATGTGGAGGTCCAATCAGTGTTGATGGTAAATGTAGTCCATTGACGCAGTACGTTCCTCAGTGTGTGTTATATTGACAGAGGAATCGGAGTTCCCCTGCCAGTGGTGCCTACATGTACCAGGATGCATTGTAGTACGAGCTTCACCAGCCAAAACACAACGTTACTAGACGAAAATATCTGAGTCAGCTATTTATACA
The DNA here is from genome assembly GCF_963971535.1 of Notolepis coatsorum. Taxonomy (NCBI): domain Eukaryota; kingdom Metazoa; phylum Chordata; class Actinopteri; order Aulopiformes; family Paralepididae; genus Notolepis; species Notolepis coatsorum. The sequence continues at coordinate 5,206,813 of NC_140168.1, forward strand.
CTGTCAGCTGTATCCTCGTCCATAAAACCCTCTGCATGATATTTTCACTGTTGGAAATGAAGCTAGTTTCCAATCCAGGCAAAAAGAACAACTTTTGTTTTTGACGACGCCCCCTTGCTGTCTATACCACACCCATGGTTACTAGACATCCAAGCTCTACTACACATCAAATGACTCGCTGGTCCCGGAAGAACACAGAGAACATTGGCAACGACTGTAGGCGTTTCTCACACTATATCCCTAATTAGTGTTATCAGATCATTTGTTAGAGTTAGATCATTTGAGCGAGTTAGATTGGGTCCAAAGGTCCAATCCAGCATCATTATGATGCAAGGTGGTAGCTTTCCAAGAAGGGCTTTATAGATAAACAAATAGCAAAGTTTATTGTCTAAAGCGGATACAATATTATTTCATTATAACAATTGAAACAGTGCTCTGATTAGCTCCAAATCCAGATTGCTGTGTGGACCTTGGGTTGGTTGTTTACCAAAGATTCCAGCATTTATTTTCCAGGAAAGTGAGGCTTGCAGCGGGTCTGGATCATACGTGGCCTCGATACCGTTATGTTCATGTTCCATGCTGTTAAGAACACGAGGAGTGGATAAAAAACACCAATAATTCAAGACGGATTGAAAAAAAGATATATATTAAAAAAAAAAAGAGATGGAGGCATTGACCATATTCACATGGTGGTCATTTTGGCTCTTATGTCATGCTTGTGTTGGGATTCCTCTCCAAGGTGGGTAACTGGGGTGGAACGGAATCCCAACCTGAGCACGACATAATAGCCAAAATGGCTGCCGTGTGAATATGGTCAGTAATGGACAGCTCCAGGCCATGTGTGAATACAACAATGTGGATACAATTAGGAATGGTCATGGATTTTCGAATATTCGTTAAATTGTTAAACATGTTAAACAAATCGAATAGTTAATGCAAATATTGTTTTGTCTAAAAATGTTTGCTGTTAGCAATGACAGCAGCCAGCTAGCTCGCTTGTTGGATTATCTCACGTTCACTATTAAGTAAAAACAAAACTATACATTGACGTGGAAGCTCAGACACAGTATTTTCTTTTATTTTTATTTTTATCTTTTTCCCCCTCCTTTTTCCTCCGATTTTCTCCCATCCCAATGTTAGTCGTTATACCAATTCCCAATCCCCTTCCTGGTCGCTGCGCACTTACCCCCCACAGTCGGTCTGGGAGAGTGGAGGCTATCACGTGCTTCCTCCGACACACGTCCAGCCAATCACCGCTTCTTTTCACCTGGCAGCGCGGATATTCTCTGAGAGGGCGTAGCGTGTGGAAGGATCACACTATCCCACTCAGGTCCTATCCGCGCTTAGCAGGCGCCCCGACCGAACTGTAGGAGTCGCTGTTTACAACGACCCGGACCCACCCCGCCAGCTTCTCCCACCCTCTAATACTGCCAATTGTATTAGTGTGAACGGCCAGCCAAGCTGGTGACAACCCTGGAGCTGTGAGCTGGATTCGAACAGGCGAATCCAGCCGCTCCGGTGTTGGTGACGAACACAATCTCCTCTACGCCACCTGACCGCCCCCAGACACAGTATTTTAATAGTTCCCAGTGACTATCGAATAACAATTTAGTGAGTTTTGCCCCTCCCTAGATACAACGATAACCCGTCTTTAATCAGTCACATTATTTCAGGTGTGATTGAGCCCCTCATCGTCTTTCTCTTCCTCAGCTTGGTTTAGAAACGGACAGAGGTTACCGACTGATGTCTTTTATTTTTATTTTTTTACCTTCACAAGCTCCAAACCTTATTTACATATTGATTTGTTTCCCCAGACATTCACCAGACTTCCAGTCTTCTGTTTTTTTTGTATATGAAGTCGTGCCTCCGCTCAGATTTGTTTGGAGAAACAGAAGGCATGGGCTTGCGTCTTTTGCATTGCAAATTGTGACGTCGTCGTTGTTGTTTTTTTAATCGACTGCAGTTAATGTCAAGAAGATCTTTTGGGCCAAAGTCTTAACCGCAGCTTACTGGGTGTGACGTGTGGGGGCGGCACTGGGCGCAAGGGTGTAGGTTTGGTTTCAACATGGGGGGGGGGGGGGCACACTTTAAGCAGGGGGTCTGGGGGACGTTTTGACCATCAAACACTTCACTTCCTGCATTCTGCTGGTACTTTTATGCACCATTTTGTGACTTTTCTGCATCAATTTATGGTGGAAATATCTATATTTATGTAAAGGACATAAAGATTCAGGTACCCATTGACACAAATATAATGGAATATAATGCAGTAAGGCTCTCAGGTGTTCTGTATTGCTTTCAAATATTTATTCTCCTGTAGTAGTATTATTATTATTATTATTATTATTATTATTATTATTATTATTATTATTATTATTATTATTATTATTATTATTATTATTATTATTATTATTATTATTATTATTATTATTATTATTATTATTATTATTATTATTATTATTATTATTATTATTATTATTATTATTATTATTATTATTATTATTATTATTATTATTATTATTATTATTATTATTATTATTATTATTATTATTATTATTATTATTATTATTATTATTATTATTATTATTATTATTATTATTATTATTATTATTATTATTATTATTATTATTATTATTATTATTATTATTATTATTATTATTATTATTATTATTATTATTATTATTATTATTATTATTATTATTATTATTTTTTTTTTTTTTTTTTTTTTTTTTTTTTTTTTTTTATATATAGTTAGAAGGTAAGACGGATATATAAATGTTTTTTGAGGGGGACAAATTGACCTCTTCTCAATATTGAGGGGGACATGTCCCCTGCAACCCCCCCTAAACCTACGCCTGTGTGTGTGTGTGTGTGTGTGTGTGTGTGTGTGTGTGTGTGTGTGTGTGTGTGCGCGCGCACGCGTGCGTAGATGTGTGTGTGTGCGTGCACACTCTTCACTGTCCACTTGTGAACATGAAGTAACATGCTGCAGGGTTGGACAATATGTCCTAAAAAGGTCTTATCATTATACAGTATATTTAGCATTTCGGACAGATAGTGATATTTGGACAGATTAACGATATATATCACAGACAGGTATGTTCATTTTTCTCGTAATACCATATTTGTACACATAAATGGTAAATGGCTGCTTTTTTATATAGTGCTTTTATCCAAAGCGCTTTACAATTTGTTACTCACATTTTACCCACTCACTCACACATTCACTCACCGACGGCGGAGGCGACCACGCAAGGTGCCAACCTGCTCATCGGGAGCAATTAGGGGTTAAGTGTCTTGCTCAAGGACACATCGACACGCTGCCCGGGAGGAGTGGGAATCGAACCGGGAACCTCCGGATTGCCAGACGACTGCTCTACCTCCCGAGCCACTGTCGCCCAGAGCCATCTGTAGATACTATATCTAATTACGCTGCTGGCCACTACAACTTACTACCATAGTGTCTTTATACCTGTATCACTGTACATATTAATACTACAACAACTCTGTGTGTACTGTACATACATCTGATTAGCACTAATACTCAGTAGTACTCATTTATTGTACTCATTTGATATATTATACCCAGTTTAATCACCTGTACATTGTATATTACTGTTGCACTTTACTGGTACATTTTCTCTCTGGTTGGACGCCAAACTTCTTTTTGTTGTACTGTACTTGTTCTGTATGATGACGATACCTTTTTTTTTTTATCCACTTTTTCTCCCATTTTCTATATTTTCTCCCATCCCAATTTCGTATCATCCAATTCAACCCTCCCCTGTCACGAACGCTGTTTCTTGCCTCCCACAAGCCGGCTGCAATGTGGACTAAGTCATACATAGCACAAGTCCCCTCCGGTACTTGAGGTAACAGCAGTCGCATCTTTTCACCTGCGCAGCTCGATCTCTCAGTGGCGAGGAGTAACGCGTGGGAGGCTCACGCTGCCCCCGACACTTCCTGATTCTACTGCGCAGGCGCACCAACCGACCTGTAGGAGTCGCTGTCCACAACGCCCGATCCCCACCCATCAGTTTCCCACCCCCTAATACGGCCAATGTGTATTAGTACGGACGACCAGCTAAACTGAAAGCAAATGTGGAGCGCTGGGCTCGAACAGGCGAGCCCAGCGTCTCCAGTATTTCGTGGCGAGCGCCTTGCCCACTACGCCACGTAGCCGGCCTGATCTGCAACCTTTTAATGTTTTAATTGATTTGTTATCCTTACTTGTCTAATTGTTATGATTGTATTATGATGTGTGATTTGATATGCCTTTTTTTTGCCATAAATCTGTAAGTTTTGCTTGACTCTGCATTTACACATGCATGGGGACCCTGATGTAAACAAGACAAACGTCTTTCTCTGGTCTGCATCCCCTTAACAACTAAACTGAAAGCAATGTGGAGCGCTGGGCTCGAACAGGCGAGCCCAGCGTCTCCGTCATTCGTGGCGAGCGCCTTGCCCACTACGCCACGTAGCCGCCCTATGATGACGATACATTTTTTATCTAATCAAAAGTTCAAAAACCCAACCCTAACATTTGTACCAGTGTGTCATTCCTGCCGGTGTACTGCCGCCCCCCCGCTGTGGCCCGTGAGGGCGTGTTCCCTTTGTTGTAATCTTAGCACATGGGTGGTAATGAAACTCTGTCAGTGTTGCCTGGTTGCTAAGTCTATACTTGACCGCGGTGCAGGACAGCCAGCTTAGTCATGTTTCAACGTCTGTCAAAATATTAGGGATTTAACGTCAACAGTCCAATGATAATAAATATGCTGTACTAGGGCTGGGCGATTAATCGATTTTTCGATTAATTCGAATGAATGATCTAGGACGATTTTGAAATTTTTTAATAGATTTTCAATTTTTTTTTATCTTTTTTTTTTTTTTTTTTTAAGTGAAGATTGGTGAAAGTTAGGTTTGCACTTCAATCCCAATAGGGAAATTCATCTTGGTTTGATATTTTTTTTGGTCAAATAAAAACAAAGGTTATTTGAATGATTTCCTAGGCGTTTCTAGTTTTCAAGAGAAAAAAATCGATTAAAATCGGAAATCGGATAATAAAAAAAAAATCTGAGATTCAATTTTTAGGCCATATCGCCCAGCCCTATGCTGTACTATACAATGTTATCACAAAGATATGAATATGGAATGCATGGTCATGCAACATATGGGGTTATTTTTAGGCCTTCATCCTGTGCATTGCCTATATTTATTGCAACGTATAATATAACCGATCGGGCATACAGTCCCTCATCTGCTCCTTTGTCTAAATTTTTTCTCATATTTTTATATTCAGACCTAATTCTACTGCCAATATTTATGTCTTTCTACTATTACCCTGCCCATACCTGTACCTCCCTTCACCCCTCCCCATGTTGCTATGATGCCCGAATTTCCCCAAGGGGATCAATAAAGGAATATCTTATCTTATCTTAATTGTTCATATCTTCAGTGGTTAGTGTCGCTAAGGGCTGTAGGATTCTCACTTACAGCTCCTTCCTTTGGTTTGTGTCACAGCCAGGATACAGAGAGCAAGACTGTAGCCTAAAACATACTGTGTGTTTGTATAGAACAGCTTTTTTTTATAGGATAAGATATTCCTTTATTGATCCCCTGTGGGGGAGTGGGGAGGGGAGGTACAGGTATGGGCATGGTAATAGTAATAGTAGAAAGACATAAATATAGGCAATACAATTATAGTAAAGATAAAGTGTAAACAATATTAGAATATGAGCAAGTAAACAGTATGATCAAAGGTGCAGATGAGGTTCTGTATGTATATTATATGTTAGACTTAGAATAAATATGGCCAATAAAACACTTGGAATCTGAATATATTATACTATGAGTAAGTAAAGTTAAGTATACAGTATACACAGGTGCAGTATACATAAGGTATCCTAACTGGCATGATATATACGTCGTCATACGTTAATATACGTTAATTAATTGTCAAGTCACACAATGCCTTTTCCTCTAAACTAACTGAACGGTGCTCTGTGTTCACAGGTGCTGTTCAATCAGTTTAAATACTTCTTCAACCTCTACTTCCTGCTCCTGGCCTGCTCCCAGTTCGTCAACGACCTCCGGTTAGGAGCTCTCTACACCTACTGGGTTCCCTTGGTGAGCGTTTTGGCAAAAGCGTCGTTAGTTCAAGTTTGAAGTTTTGTTTTATTTGTCACATATAAGGTACGTGTACATTACAGTGAAATGCTTGGTTTTGTATAGGGCTGTACCGAATGTCATTTTTTAACATTCGAAGCTTCGATTGAAGTATTCGAACGAAGCTTTGAATGTCTATATCTATATAAAAAAAATTAAATTTACTTCAAAAAAATTAAATATTTTTTTATAAACTAAATCCTCAATTTGAATAAAGTGATTAATCTGATTAAATTAGTATTTTTCTTTTATTAAATCAACTTTCTTTAATGAATATAACTCATCAGTTTCGTCAACATAAATAATCCAATAAGGGCACGGTTGGTATGAAAGTGATGGTGACGTCTTATAGTATAATAGTATAATATTAGTGTAGCCTAATCTTTAACTGCAACTGTGAAGAAAACCCCCAGATTGAATAGACAAAAAAAAAAGGATTCAATTTTTTTAATTTTTTAATTTTTAATTAAAAATTTCAAATTCGAATGTTGATTTAGAATTTGAATGTCAACATTATGATCGAAGCTTCGAAGCATTCGGTACAGCCCTAGTTTTGTATGAGCCTCCTGAGATTGTGCTTCATACAGGGGAAAAAAGTTAAAAGAGTAAAGATCAAACACTATACAAAATATACAATATACAAAACTAAAGTACAAAATGCAACAAATGCAGAGATGCTAAAATGAGGTAGAGATGTAGTGCAACTCTTTTAGTAATAAATAGATCAAATATGGTGTAGTGTTAAAGTGTTTGAAGTATCTAAAGTTAATGTTAAACGTGAATGTTTTAAGTGAGTGTGTGTATGTGGATGTGAGTGCAATGAATGTTGATGGATGGGTTAGTGTTAGAGTCATCGAGCGTCCTGGTGGTCTGCGGGGGATAGAAGCTCCTTCTGAGTCTCTCTGTACCGGAGAGGAAGGAGCTTCTATCCCCAGACCATCAGGATCTACACACACACACGCACACACACACACACACACACACACACACACGCACACACACACACACACACACACACACACACACACACACACACACACACACACACACACACACTTATACATACACACACATACCTATACACACACATACTTATACATACACACACATACTTATACATACACACACACACTTATACATACACACACCGTAATTCCTCTAATAGTAACCCCGGCTTGTATTTGTTTCAACTGTAGCGGGTACCAGGCTTGTATTAGGAGGAGGCCTGTATAAGAAGGAGGCCTATATTTCAAATTTTCAAACGGATCATAATGAATAAATCAACATTTTGTGTCAGTTTGAACCCAGTAAAATGTACTGGGTTCATTTATTGAAACCAAGTACTGTATGAAATAGTAAACAGTGCAATTACAGGTGGTCACTGGTCATTTCAACGTTTTCAAAGTGAAATCAAGTAACTAGCTCAGTATGCAGCTCAGTATATTAGTAACCCGGCTTGTATTAGGAGGCCGGCTTATAATTGCTTAGCTCAAGAGCGCACCCGGCCATTAATAGAGACCCGGCTTGTATTTGAGACCCGGTTACTATTAGAGGAATTACGGTACTTATACATACACACACACACTTATACATACACACACACACTTATACATACACACACACACTTATACATACACACACACACTTATACATACACACACACACACTTATACATACACACACATACTTATACATACACACACACTTATACATACACACACATACTTATACATACACACACACTTATACATACACACACATACTTATATACACACACACACTTATACATACACACACATACTTATACATACACACACACTTATACATACACACACATACTTATACATACACACACACTTATACATACACACACATACTTATACATACACACACACTTATACATACACACACATACTTATACATACACACACATACTTATACATACACACACACACTTATACATACACACACATACTTATATACACACACACACTTATACATACACACACATACTTATACATACACACACACTTATACATACACACACATACTTATACATACACACACACTTATACATACACACACATACTTATACATACACACACATACTTATACATACACACACACACTTATACATACACACACACACTTATACATACACACACATACTTATATACACACACATACTTATACATACACACACACTTATACATACACACACATACTTATACATACACACACACACTTATACATACACACCTATACTTATACATACACACACTTATATATTTTATACCAAGTTTAATCACCTGTATATTACTATTTTTTTTTATTCACTTTTTCTCCCATTTTCAATTTTTCTCCCATCCCAATTTCGTATCGTCCAATTCAACCCTCCCCTGTCTCGAACGCTGTTTCTTGCCTCCCACAAGCCGGCTGCAATGTGGACTAAGTCATACATAGCACGTGTCCCCTCCGGTACTCGAGGTAGCAGCCGTCGCATCTTTTCACCTGCGCGGCGCGATCTTTCAGCGTCAGGGGTCTGTGCTTTGGAGGGGCGCCGCCCCCATCGCTTCCTGATTCTACTGCGCAGGCGCACCAACCGACCTGTAGGAGTCGCTGTCCACAACGCCAGATCCCCACCCATCAGTTTCCCACCCCCTAATACTGCCAATGTGTATTAGTACGGACGACCAGCTAAACTGAAAGCAAATGTGGAGCGCTGGGCTCGAACAGGCGAACCCAGCCGAGCGTCTCCAGTATTCGTGGTGAGCGCCTTGCCCACTGCACCACGTAGCCACCCTAATCTGATCTGCTTCTAAAAGAAACATCCTCCTGACTGTCTCATCTCCTCCAGGGCATCGTGGTCTGCATCACGGTCATACGAGAGGCGGTCGAGGAGATAAGATGTTACATCCGAGACAAAGAAGTCAACTCTCAGATTTACAGCAAACTCTCAACCAGAGGTAAGAAGAACGTTGAGCGACAGTGTGTACCAGTTGGGTGACAGTGGCTCCGGGAGGTAGAGCGCTCGTCTGGTAATCCGAAGGTTCCCGGTTCGATTCCCACTCCCCCCCCCCCCCCCCCCCCCCCCCCCAGGCAGCATGTTAAAGTGTCCTTGAGCAAGACACTTAACCCTTAACTGCTCCTGATGAGCAGGTCGGCACCTTGCATTGGTCGGTGTGTGTGAGTGAATGAGTAAAATGTGAGGAACAAATCGTAAAGCGCTTTGGATAAAAGCTGTTATATAAATGCAGCCATTTAACGCAGATACCTTTCACAGGCGATATATTATAAATAATACCTAACGTACCAATTGACATGTGAGCCAATTGAATCTTTACGCTGTTTATTCTCAAGCCTCGGTGTCTATTAACTGTAGGGGGGGTCGGCCTGTTAGGACCTCTCGGGGGCGGAGGGGAAATGGCAGGTAATTCAAAGCAGAGATGTAAAAGTGTACAGAAGAGCCCTCGGAATAAAGTGCTACCAGCAATAAAAGGCTGGAGACCTCTTGTGGTTTCCATCACGTTCTGCCTTTGATGTGGCAGGCTGTTCTGCCCATAAACACAATGACTGGTTGCTTCCATGATAGTGGCCCCTAGTGTCTGTCTCAGTGTCTGTCTCAGTGTCTGTCTCAGTGTCTGTCTCAGTGTCTGTCTCAGTGTCTGTCTCAGTGTCTGTCTCAGTGTCTGTGGCTCAGTGTCTGTCTCAGTGTCTGTCTCAGTGTCTGTCTGTGTCTCAGTGTCTGTCTCAGTGTCTGTCTCAGTGTCTGTCTCAGTGTCTGTCTCAGTGTCTGTCTCAGTGTCTGTCTCAGTGTCTGTCTCAGTGTCTGTCTCAGTGTCTGTCTCAGTGTCTGTCTCAGTGTCTGTCTGTGGCTCAGTGTCTGTCTCAGTGTCTGTCTCAGTGTCTGTCTGTGTCTCAGTGTCTGTCTCAGTGTCTGTCTCAGTGTCTGTCTCAGTGTCTGTCTCAGTGTCTGTCTCTGTCTCAGTGTCTGTCTCAGTGTCTGTCTCAGTGTCTGTCTCAGTGTCTGTCTGTGTCTCAGTGTCTGTCTCAGTGTCTGTCTCAGTGTCTGTCTCAGTGTCTGTCTCAGTGTCTGTCTCAGTGTCTGTCTGTGTCTCAGTGTCTGTCTCAGTGTCTGTCTCAGTGTCTGTCTGTGGCTCAGTGTATGTCTCAGTGTCTGTCTCAGTGTCTGTCTCAGTGTATGTCTCAGTGTCTGTCTCAGTGTCTGTCTCAGTGTCTGTCTCAGTGTCTGTCTCAGTGTCTGTCTCAGTGTCTGTCTGTGTCTCGGTGTCTGTCTCAGTGTCTGTCTCAGTGTCTGTCTCAGTGTCTGTCTCAGTGTCTGTCTCAGTGTCTGTCTGTGTCTCAGTGTCTGTCTCAGTGTCTGTCTCAGTGTCTGTCTCAGTGTCTGTCTGTGTCTCAGTGTCTGTCTCAGTGTCTGTCTCAGTGTCTGTCTCAGTGTCTCAGTGTCTGTCTCAGTGTCTGTGTCTCAGTGTCTGTCTCAGTGCATGTCTCAGTGTCTGTCTGTGTCTCAGTGTCTGTCTCAGTGTCTGTCTCAGTGTCTGTCTCAGTGTCTGTCTCAGTGTCTGTCTCAGTGTCTGTCTCAGTGGCTCAGTGTCTGTCTCAGTGTCTGTCTCAGTGTCTGTCTCAGTGTCTGTCTCAGTGTCTGTCTCAGTGTCTGTCTCAGTGTCTGTCTCAGTGTCTGTCTCAGTGTCTAACTCAGTGTCTGTCTCAGTGTCTGTCTGTGTCTCAGTGTCTGTCTCAGTGTCTGTCTCAGTGTCTGTCTGTGTCTCAGTGTCTGTCTCAGTGTCTGTCTCAGACAGTGTCTGTCTCAGTGTCTGTCTCAATGCATGTCTCAGTGCGTGTCTCAGTATATGCCTCAGGGCATGGGGGGGGCTGTGGTTTTTGGGTTTTAAAAGATGGCCGTGTCGGTGGTTGTGTTCTGAGCGTGTGGGTCGTTGTGTTCTGAGCGTGTGGGTCGTTGTGTTCTGAGCGTGTGGGTGGTTGTGTTCTGAGCGTGTGGGTCGTTGTGTTCTGAGCGTGTGGGTCGTTGTGTTCTGAGCGTGTGGGTCGTTGTGTTCTGAGCGTGTGGGTCGTTGTGTTCTGAGCGTGTGGGTCGTTGTGTTCTCAGCGTGTGGGTCGTTGTGTTCTGAGCGTGTGGGTCGTTGTGTTCTGAGCGTGTGGGTCGTTGTGTTCTGAGCGTGTGGGTCGTTGTGTTCTGAGCGTGTGGGTCGTTGTGTTCTGAGCGTGTGGGTCGTTGTGTCCTGAGCGTGTGAGTCGTTGTGTTCTGAGCGTGTGGGTCGTTGTGTTCTGAGCGTGTGGGTCGTTGTGTTCTGAGCGTGTGGGTCGTTGTGTCCTGAGCGTGTGGGTGGTTGTGTTCTAACTTCTGAGCGTGTGGGTCGTTGTGTTCTGAGCGTGTGGGTCATTGTGTTCTTATATATATATATAAAAGGTTACTCTTGATCAAACAAAGATGAATGTCCCTATTGGGATTAACACTATGGTCGCCAAAAACACCGTAGGACGTCTTTCCCCGCCATGCTCATTCTGCCAAAGACGCCGTACCACGTCTTTGATATCTATATTTCAAAAATCTGTGATCGAAATCATATTTCTCCCCCGGAGACTTGAGATCTACTGTTGAGCCCCTCTCAACTCTCCAACGGTTCAAGAGCGCCATCTGGTGGCCGATCGGCGGATCGCCCAGAGCGGAAACAGGAAATGGAAGCTGGTGCTCATTTCAATTCGGTCCGATCACTCGGTAATAGTCCCAGGACTCGAGCTAGACACAACGGATAGCAATCCGTTACCAATAACTCGATAAACAACATGATTTGGACGTATATACTATTATACAACCTGGAAATGGATCGCATATTTCTACATCCCATAATAGGAATATTTCTGTTCCACGCTCATCGCCCAACACTATGAGGAAGCTACGGTAAGATTCAGCGTTATTTTTTAACGTGTTCGATACTAACTGCTCTGATGATCATATCACCCACACTAGATGAATCATCTAACGTTGGCCACGGAATTATAAACGACCCCCCCCCCCCCCATCCGGTCAACATCAGATGATCAGTTAGTAGTAACTTCTAGAAGCACGTCCATTTGAATTTTTTTATCTCGCTCAGATTCCTATCAAACTGTATTTCATCATTAATATAATGCATTTGGGGCTATAAATCACGTTCTGGAGAAAGCTGCAGAAAACGATAAAAACATACTTATACTTTAGACCGTATTTTAGTATGAATATGTGAATGAAAAAGTATAACGTTGCTACACCCTGAACAATAGATATAGGACGTTGAATGGGCCATAGTAATGTCAATTTAGCAATACAATTTAAAAAGTTATAGCCCTGCAAAGAAGGTAAACATCCCCATAGACAAATAGAGCTGGCGGAGGATGGTATATTAAGAATATAAGCCTGGCGACCAAAGTGTTAATAGTGCAATAATAGCTTTTTCACCAAACTTCACTTAAAACAAATAAAACGTGCCTCTTGATCATCAAACAAGAATGAATTGCCCTATTGGGATTAATAAAGTGCAAATCTAACTTTCACCAAACATCACTTTTTGTAAAATAAAAGGTGAATCTAAAAAAAAAATGTATTATTATAATTTTTTTGGAAAATCGATTTTAATTTTTCAAAATCGTCCTAGATCATTAATTCGAATTAATCGAAAAATCGATTAATCGCCCAGCCCTAGGATAAGATAAGATATTCCTTTATTGATCCCTTGGGGAAATTCAGGCATCATAGCAGGGGAGGGGAGGTACAGGTATGGACAGGGTAATGGTAGAAATACATGAATATGGGCAATAAAATGAGATCTGAATATAAATATATGAGAAAGATAAACAGTGTAAACAATATAATTAACTCTGGATGTAAAAATATGAGGAAAAATATAAATAAATAAAAAAGGTTATATTATCGGTTATATTATATGTTACAATAAATATAGGCCATTGCGATAAATACGCAACTTGCTTGTATTTCAAAGTCCTTTATTTATTTTTTGGATTTATAATTTCAGACCAGAGAACACATTTAATTTAGTTTTCTCCAGTCCCATGTGTTTTCTTTCCATGAAGTTGTTCTAGGTTTTGTGTTTTCTTTCCATAAAGTCGCTCTAGGTTTTGTGTTTTCTTTCCATAAAGTCACTCTAGGTTTTGTGTTTTCTTTCCATAAAGTCACTCTAGGTTTTGTGTTTTCTTTCCATAAAGTCACTCTAGGTTTTGTGTTTTCTTTCCATAAAGTCGCTCCAGGTTTTGTGTTTTCTTTCCATAAAGTCGCTCCAGGTTTTGTATTTTCTTTCCATAAAGTAGCTTTCCTAGTTGTGCATGAACTGCGTTTAAACCCCGACGTCATAAAGGAGTGACTTTAGTCTCATTGTCTCCGTGGGACTGACGGTCACGTGAATTCCCCCACGAAGCGAACGCATGGCAATATTAATGTGCTTTAATGTCTTACATATGCAAAACCCAGAGGTCAGGGCCAGGGGTCGCGGGTCGCCGACCCCCTTCCAAACAATTTTGCCTGTTCATTCCGAATGGAATGAGAGCAAAAAAAGGGGCTCAGCTCTCGCCTCTGCATTCTTTCAGATCTGCATGGAAAATTACTTCCCCAAACAGAGGAACAATCTTTTTCATTTAGAAAGTGAGTTTAGTAGGAGAAAATACAATTTTAAACATCAGTTTGCACGTACCACACTTAAACAGATGTGTCCTTCAGTTATTGGTGTAAAGTTATGGAATTCTCTCCATAGCGAGCTTAAGGGATGTAACAGTGTTTATCAATTAATTTTTTTTTATAAAAAAAATAATATTTAGTCAGTATGAAAATCAAAATGTGATCTGAATAGTGAGATCTTTTTTTTCTTCTTCTCTTTCTTTTCTTCTTTATTCCTTATCATTATTATTATTATTTAAATGTTTCTTGTTTAACTATGGATTGTGTTTCTTTTATAATGGTATAAATGATTATTTGTGTAAATAAGGTTATACGCCGAGTCGCCGACCATTAAGAAAATACATGTTAGTTTAGGAATAAGGGGCAGGTAACTATAAGATTTATTCTTCTTCCTGCTCCTTTTGTCCATGGAATGGCTATTTATGATATTTTTTTTAATGAAGAAACTATGATTGTATTATTCCATGTGGCAAATAAAAACTCTGAACTGAACTGAACTGAACAGAGAGAGGGGTGACGGGCAGGGAGGGCGCGTTGTAGAACAGCAGGTCTCTCTTTTTTGCATTGTTGCAAAGAAAAATACCTTTGGGGTAGAAAACCTTTTTTTTCTTTTTTCCCCCCCTTTTTTTTCTCCTTTCATATTAGTCATCGGAAGTGAGAGAGAGTGTAGAGCGCGCAGACTCTGTTTTTAACGGCGTCTGTGAATGACGTTAATGGTACCAGGATGTCTCACTGCCGTAAATCCCATAAAATACACGCTGAACGTTACACGGATGAGTTCAGCGTTGTGACTGCGTTCCGACGCATGGCTGGCAAACGTTGAGGAGAATCAAACACTTTCACCGCGTTATACACGGAATAGTAATAAATGTGTTTAAAAAAAAAGTAATAAATGTGTTACAGGGTAGCCTGGTCATTTATCCCCTTTCACTGCCACACTACACACAGAAGGTTAACCTTTCACTAAGGGTTAACCTTCTGTGTAGTGTGGTAGTGAAAAGGGTTAACCATTTGTCACGTGGCAGTGAAAGGGTTCAACATTGTTTTGATTTGCTTTTGGTTTTCCCGCCCCAAACAAATTGTATAGCTATTTTTGAGGGTTACACATGTGAATAATCTTTATTTTGTTATAATGTTTGATAAGAATATAGGACGGGCATATATATATATAAGCATTATGCCTCAGCCTGTACCCTTTTCAGTCACTGCCAAAATCAAAGACACAATCATATTGTATTGTGTGTTGATGACTGAATAAAAAAAATACTCCTACTATTTTACAGAGTAGCCTGATCATTTTGGTAATTTAACCCTTGTTGTTTTTCTTTACTTTCAGGCACGGTGAAGGTTAAAAGCAGTGGGATCCAGGTGGGAGACCTGATCATCGTGGAGAAGGTTTGTACACTTGTGTAGCATAACAAGTATACATATTTTAGGATACATATTTTAGAATGTATATCCCTGACTATTTATATTCTTATTTTTGATTTTTGACTACCTAAATGTTTATTGTGAGCGATCTGCGGTGCTGAATTTCCCTGGGGATCAATAAACTACTTCTATTCTATTCAATTCTATAAAGCCTCGTCTACATCTGTGAATGGCCGTCCTGCTTAACAGGATTGTCAAGTTCCCATTTATATGGTGAAGAATAATAAGTGGCTTGTTAATCTCCGCGCCCTCAGACCGGAGCCTGAGGTGAAAGGAGTTAGTAAAGATTTTGTAATCTCGTGATCAATGCCGAGCTTCAATCTGTCAAACTCAATGCATACATAAACTGACACAAACTTTAAACGCCCCTCCTCGGATCTCCAACGGAAATTAAATCAAGTAGTGTTTATCAATACCTTTATTTATAATTATTATTAATACATTTTTTACTTGGACTGTCATCCCACTAACAGTATGTGTTAGTGTTTTATAAAAGAAGAAAAAACCATATATATATATATTTGCATTTTACATTTAGTCATTTAGCTGAACGCTTTCATCCAACGTAACGTACAGGTTCTGTACGACAAGTTGGCAGGAAGGGCCCAACTCTTATCAGCTGAGTAACAATGTTCATCAATATATATCTTAAGACACTTAACATTTCTCTGTGGTTGTCTCCGGCTATCTTTTCTTCTCTTCTTGTAGACAGAGTGGATTCTCCTTTGAGTCTTTTGTACGTGAAATATGAGAAGTGAGTCCTGTCTTTAGTTACTCCACCCTCGGCTCGGCTCTCAGCTGAGGGAAAAGGTCACCGGCCCGTCGCTCAAATTTAAAAAACGGGGGGAGAATCTCTCACCGGTGGAACTTGAATGACCTAAGCGCCGTTGGAATTTTGAGAATTACCTCAATTTAAAGAGCCATAATGCATCTTTATTAGACCCATCGACCACTTAACAATAATCCATGCTTTAGTTCAATGTTTGGAGGGTCTGTCAAGATGAATCGCGCGGGGAATTCGTCTTCCAATAACCCCTTAAGTGGCGCCGGTGACGGAGGGACCGGGTCAGCCGGAGTGTAGAACCCGCTCGGGTTCCCGTTTAGGGAGGCGAAGGCGGGATGATTTGCTGGTGCGCTTATTATTCGGACTGGCTGGACGCAGGTTATGTGGGCAGATGAAGAGGTAACGGTCTCCACTGTTCTGTGGTTAAGAAGCGGAGAGAGGAGGAGGAGGAGGAGGAGAGGATGTGATGTTGTGCTTTTCTCTCTCTGTCTCTCTCCTCTACAGAACCAACGTGTTCCTGCTGACATGATCTTTTTAAGGACCTCTGAGAGAAACGGTAAACATCTGTCATTCATCCTGATCTCCATAACAGGCTGGCTGACTGACTGGATGACTGGACGACTGGCTGGCTGGCTGGCTGGCTGGCTGGCTGGCTAACTGGCTGGCTGGCTGGCTGGCTGGCTGGTGGACTGACTGACTGACTGGCTGGCTGGCTGGCTGGCTGGCTGGCTGGCTGACTGACTGACTGTCTGGCTGACTGACTGACTGACTGACTGACTGACTGACTGACTGACTGACTGACTGACTGGCTGGCTGGCTGGCTGACTGACTGACTGGCTGGCTGACTGGCTGGCTGGTGGACTGACTGGCTGACTGACTGGCTGGCTGGTGGACTGACTGACTTACTGACTGTCTGGTGGACTGACTGGCTGGCTGGTGGACTGACTGACTGGCTGGTGGACTGACTGACTTACTGACTGTCTGGTGGACTGACTGACTGACTGGCTGGCTGGTGGACTGACTGACTGACTGACTGACTGACTGACTGGCTGTCTGGCTGACTGACTGTCTGGCTGGTGGACTGACTGACTGACTGACTGACTGACTGACTGACTGACTGACTGACTGACTGACTGACTGACTGACTGACTGACTGACTGACTGACTGACTGACTGACTGACTGACTGACTGACTGACTGACTGACTGACTGACTGACTGACTGACTGACTGACTGACTGGCTGGCTGGCTGGCTGGCTGGCTGGTGGACTGGCTGACTTACTGACTGTGTGGCTGACTGGCTGTCTGGCTGACTGGCTGGGTAAAAGGCCTGTCTAAGCAGGCGCTGAGGTGCAGGGATTAGACCTGATCCGGGACAGGAAGTCCTCCGATGTCTACATTGTAATTGGGTCCAGTACCGAGCGATCATTCACAGCCAGGAGTCTGCCGCCGCTGCAGAGGTCGTCCGGGTCTCGAGCGGCGAGGCCTGTTGAGTTGACCCCTCTCTCTCTTCTTGCCCAGAGGGCGAGCGATGCCGCCTGACTTCCTCTCTTTGTCTCTCGAATGATAAGATAAGACGGTTGAGGAAAATCAAGACTATGCAAAGCGCCGTATTAAAAATGCTAAAAAGGATGTCCGTCGCGAGAGACGCTTTATCTGAATAAGCAAACGACGTGGAACGAAGCGAGACCTCTCTTCCTGACGCCACGTGGACGACGCGCTTGAACTGCGTTGCATTGTTTTATTTGCACATAAACAAGAACACAAAGAGACACTGGTCCGTGCAAAATCTCAGCCTCTCGCAACAGGCTTATAGGGCAGTACATGGTTAAAATTAAAAATCTGGATGAATGTTGAGGTTGCGTCTTCCTGTTTGGGGAGGGGGAGGGGGGGGGGTAAGAAAAAAAAACTGCTTTGTTTTACTGGAAATAGTGGGCGATTATCTCTCTCGTCCATATGGAGGCCATTAGGTCAATTATGAAGAGACACGGATGACGCATGTGTGTGTGGGGGGGCGGGGAGGGGGGGGGGGGGGGGGGGGGCTGGATGCCTCTCTGCTCCCCCACCCACTTATCCCTGTTTTAATCTGCCACTAACATCCACTCAGCGGAGGACTAATTCGTACACATTAGGACCTCCATTTTGAATAATTAGAATATTTATTATTTTGTTAGATATTATGATTAAGTCCACAAATCCTCCTCTATATTATAATGCAGTTGAGGAGATAACAGTGGAGGAAGTAAAGTCACAGAATGAAACCCTCATATATTTTATCACTACTAGGCAAACCTTTAGTGAATTAAATCATCTTTTCCTGTTTATTCCCGGGGGATCCCCTCAAGGACGACCCCACGTTGAGAACCACACAGCGTCCCGTGATTGTCATTGATTGATCACGTCTTATTCGCCGTTATTTGGTATAATTCCGCTCAGTTGTTTTGTCCATTGGCCAACAATCCCTTTTTAGTGTCCACATGTCAGTCGAATAACTAGAGGGCGCAATATCACAATACATATTTCAAAATGAGAAATGAGCAACAGAGGCATGCTGTATGTAGTGTGTGTAGAGAGATAACTAGAAAGTGTCCTTTTGTGTTGTGTGTGCAATCAACAGAGATTGTGATATTATTATCCCCTCATTCAGTTGAAAGCCTGTCCAGTGGCGCCCCCTGCAGGCGACTGTATTAACCACCTTCCACCAGTAGCAGCTAATGTCCCCTCCTCTCCCCTCCTCTCTCCTCCCAGGCTCCTGTTTCCTGCGGACCGACCAGCTGGACGGAGAGACGGACTGGAAGCTGCGTCTCCCGGTGGGCTGCACACAGAGGCTCCCCACTGCCGCCGTGAGTCAGCGCACTGTGTCAGAACAACATGACCAGCTCACTGTGTCAGATAGGGCTGTCCCCGACTAAGGATTTGGATGGTCGACTAGGGATTGGCCAAAATTTGCTGTTAGTCGACTATTGGTCGACAAAAAATAAAAAATAAAAAGTATAATATTTTTAAACTTTTTAATTATTATTATTATTATAATTTTTTTGTATCATTCCATTTGGGCTGTGGGGGTGCTTAATGTCTGAAGGAGTCGACTGAATGCTTCTTGTTCTCTGCAAAAGCATGCAATTGGTCCACTGATGGATACATCTTGATATTTGTCTAGTCTAGTGTGTTCTAGAGTGAAATCCTCTTTCAGTGCCTCTGTGCCTGTTTTCGTAGGCAGTTAGCCTCTGGTATGCGTGCCATTAGCGTTAGCCACGCTTCTAGGCCTCTTTTCTTTTGGAAAGAATGATAATTTTTTTTTTTTTAATATATATTCGACTAAGAGGTTGGCCAGTCGACTACGGCCCCTTTCGACCGATTAGTCGACTAATCGATTAATAGGGGTCAGCCCTAGTGTCAGGACATGACCAGCTCACTGTGTCAGAACATGACCAGCTCACTGTGTCAGAACATGACCAGCTCACTGTGTCAGAACATGACCAGCTCACTGTGTCAGTACATGACCAGCTCACTGTGTCAGAACATGACCAGCTCACTGTGTCAGAAGTTCAAGTTTCAAGTTTGTTTATTAATTGTCATAGACAGTAAAATACAGACTACTTTATCATGAAATGCTTTTTTCCCCTGTATGAGCCCCTGGGAGTGAGCTAGATAAAAATAGATAAAAAAGTATAAAACAGTATAGAACATGACTGTTAGAACATGACTGTGTTAGAACATGACTGTGTTAGAACATGACTGTGTTAGAACATGACCATGTTAGAACTAGGGATGTCCGATATTATCGGCCTATATTGGCATTAAAATGTAATATCGGAAATGATCGGTATCTGTTAAAAAAAAAAAAAAAAAAAATCATCATCATCAAAAAGTCATCAAGGTTGAGTCCACTCCACTCTGGCAGTCAAAGAGCTGACATACAAATAAAAGGTCTACATTAAACATAAATGACACAGCGGTCACCGTTTCAAAGGGAGTTCATTTACTTTGTGACACAATAGCCAAACAAATGCACTAGCCATCAATATCTTATGCCAAATGATTAGGGCCTATATATAAAAAATGTAATACAAATGGTATTTATCAATTAACAAGTCCGGGTGTGCACCTCCCGGGTCCGAATGCAGTAAACTCTCACTCCTGGACTCGAGCGCTCCATCGCTGCCGACTGCATATCGCACAAAAGAGAACAACGTAACAAGGTGGTCCTTACAGAAACGGACAGAACGGTCAAAGATCTCAATCTCTGCGACAGCCACAGTCCATCCATCTAGAAGTGGTGTCTTTGTGAAGCTCCCGATCTGGCTTCCCTGACACCCTCTAGTCACAGACACTCTAGAGTTAACTAGATGTGTGCGTCTTGGGAATATTGAAATGAATAATTACACATGAATTACATTAATTTCACACTGCAGTATGGTGACCTGGTTCTCTTAATTCTAGAATACGAATGATGCCACTGCTAATAGTAATACCACTACTACTACTACTAATAAGAATACGAAGAATAAGAATACAATAAAAAAATATATTTATATTATTTCATAATATTTATAATAATAATACTATATATTACAGGTAAGTAATTTGCCTGCCAAGCACGGAGCAGATGGTCCCTCCAACAAGCGGTTATGTCATCAGGAGTCCCACAGAGAAGGCTTCCTGTGCCCAGAACAGGACAGAACAGGACAGAACAGAACAGGACAGGGATGCTGTGACAAGGATGCTTACACAACATGTGATGGCCAACGTGCAATGAAACAATTTAGTTCCTACTAAATAGTTACGATTAAAACCTCTGCGAAAGAACCGTCTATTTCTTTTGGACGGCTCATGAATTCGCTGTGAGAATGTGCTACATGTACCCTCCAATGTACAGTAAATGACCAAGTATGGTCTTGTCAATATTCCAATGTACAGTTTTGCTTCTACAGTTGTACAGTGTCAACCTCTCTGTCTCTGTGTCTCTGGTCTCACCGCGTCTCTGCGTCTCTCTCGTGTCCCACAGGACCTGCTCCAGATCCGAGCGTATGTTTACGCGGAGGAGCCCAACATCGACATCCACAACTTCATCGGGACCTTCACCAGGGTGAGTCGCCCTAACCCTAACCCTTTCACCAGGGTGAGTCGCCCTAACCCTAACCCTTTCACCAGGGTGAGTCGCCCTAACCCTAACCCTTTCACCAGGGTGAGCCACCGGCGCTGTTTTAAAGGCCCAATCATTGATCCAAATGTAACTAAAGGAATCCAAACATAAGGAATAGAAATTGGAGACATGTTTTTGTTCTCTAATAATAATAATAATAATAAACTTTACTTGTATAGCACCTTTCATACAAGAATTACAGCCTAAAGTGCTTCACAGCAGTACTGTAGACATGCATACAATGAGCAGAGAATTGGCATAAATATACACAACCCTAGTTGACTAACTGAGCTCTAGATACAATGGGTCTCATTCACCAACATTGTCATAAGATTTCTCTTATGACAACCAAGCCATTACTATTATTATTATTATTATAAGAGAAAGTCGCTGACGATTACACCCGGATGCACCAACGCGTGGAGAGGCTGTCTTAACTCGCCAAAATGATCACAGCTGCGATGCCCAGAATGAGATATACGTCACTCATTGACCAACTCGAACGCGTGTTCCCGTTTACTTAATTTGCATACAGACACGCCTGTCCAGCTCATTATAATGTGAGGGGCCGTGTGGAAATAGAGGTTCAGAATTATTGCCCCGTATTCAACAGCGAAAGCGATTTAACAAGTATAGCCATGACTCACCAACCATGTCAGAAAATAAAACAAATAAATAAAAACTAAACCGATCGCCGCGGATATAGTTATAGTAGAATATACTATTAATATTCCATATACCATCTTGTTATTCTTATATTATTTTTTGTTGGTTTTATTTAATTATTATTACATTGATTGCGCACATCTAAGAGGCGAGCCAGTGTAGACACGGCTTGATTGTACTTACATTTGCACTCTGTTTGGATGCCAAACTTATTTTCGTTGTATTGCACTTATGCTGTACGATGACAATACATTTATTTTGAATCTAATCTAATCTCATTTTGGGAGATTATATAAAAAGATTATCATTTGGAGTCGCAAATCGCTATCACGCTATCACACGCGTGTGTGTGTGCGTGTGTGTGTGCAGGATACAGTATCAGCTGCAAAACATCAGCGCGCGTCACAAATCACACGCAAATGAGATGAGTTTGTCACAAATGACAAAAAGTATTTCAGATTGATTTCAAATGTCAAATTTGGATTCAAATGTATTATCATCACACAGCACACTATATACCCATAGTGGCTCCTGGCTGTGCAGCGCGCGTGCGTACTGTATAGTCTACGTGTGTAATGATGAATGAACGCAGTAGGCTTATATTAATATTCTAATCAATGACTTGTTTTATTAGGAGATCACAGATACTGCGCTGCCATAGTAGTCATTTCTACTACATCACAGTTCGACTACAGAACAGTACAGTACACATCTTAGCGTTACATCTCACAGAGTCCGGTCCGCTCACAGTACTACGCCCGACTCTGGCGCGCCTTAATATGTGTACTGTACTTACTGTACGTATAGGGCAGAGCATATAGTATCTACTAAATCCTAATGAAACAAGTAATTAGAATAATATAAGCCTACTGTTCATTCATTAGACACGTAGGTTATAGTGTGTGTGTGTGTGTGTGTGTGTGTGTGTGTGTGTGTGTGTGTGTGTGTGTGTGTGTGTGTGTGTGTGTGTGTGTGTGTGTGTGTGTGTGTGCTGAATAGGTGCAACAAGACGGTATAAATATGGAATATTAATACAGTCTATTCCACTATAGATATATCCACACGATTAGCTTTAGTTCTTATTTATTTATCCACTGTCATTTGCAGTGTTGGTGTAGTGCTATTATTTATTTTCGGACATCAAATGCGTCATTGAGGCATGACTTTAAATATAAAACGTAATTTTTTATCATACAAATATTGTCACATTTATTTAAATTATGATTAATTAATTCCAAGGAGGCCTGTAGAGTTGACATGAACGAAATCACTATGATTCCTTCCAAATAAAGCCCTTGAGAACACGGCGCACACCAGTCTGTCGACTTACGCCTGCTCTTCAGCGCTCCTAAATCCTGCTCTTAGTTAGGACCGAATCCAGGAGAAGTTCGTGAATCCCAAATCGGCCTGAAAATGTCTTAAAGGGGAACTATCTTACTATTTCTTTCACTATTTGGGCAATTTTACACAATTCCTGTGAGTCTATGGAACACATCTGTAAGTTTTTTTTTTTTTTTTATTCATTGTTTTGTATTTCTAATCAAGCACTTTCGAGCAGCATTTTCTGCTTTCAAAATTCCAAGCTGTTTTTGGCTGGGCTCCGCCCATACTAGCAATGTGCTTTGAGTGACAGTCACCCACACAGCGTGCGTGATACATACGAGAGAGAGCACGAGAGAGAGCGAGAGAGAACGAGCGAGAGAGAGGGAGAGAGAGGGAGAGACAGATAGAGAGAGGAGAGATCGCTCCGTGAGCGTGTGCGTGTGTGAGCGGCTCGACTCGCGACTCGCGATTGTGTGTAAATGCAGGGGGAGAGATAGAGAGAGGGAGAGACAGATAGAGAGAGGGAGAGAGAGAGGAGAGATCGCTCCGTGAGCGCACAAGTGCGTGTGTGAGCGGCTCGACTCGCGACTCGCGATTGTGTGTAAATGCAGGGGGAGAGACAGAGAGCCTCAGATAGCCTCTCCGTATGAGAGCATCTCTCTTCCTCTCTCTCTCTCTATCTGTCTGTCTCTCCCTCTCTCCCTCTCTCTCTCTCTCTTTAGAGGAAGTGTCAGTGACAGGGAAACCGCTTCCGCATTATTCCCACTGCTCCGTTGTTGTCGAGCAAATTGTTGATTGTGGGCGGTGGCTGCAACCACAAAGGGGGCTGAGATATGCAAATCAAGATATGCAAATCAGCATCTCTACGTAGACAAGCGACCTATCTCAAACCCTGCTCAAACTTTGTTTGTCCGAGGTAAGCGACAGTTGTGATTGGAGGATCAAGAAAAGAGGGCAGGGTTTGAGATAGGTCCATTCTGAATGGCTTAGTTCACTGGGGGAGGATCTTTCGAACAATGCTAACCACTGGAAAAGGCCATTTATAAGATAGTTCCCCTTTAAGTGGCGCTAAGAAGACCAACATTTTTCAGATATTTTGTCCTCCTAAGTCCATTGGTGAATGAGACCCAATGATTTCTATTTCATCCCAGGGAGGAAAAGCGGCACATTTAGTAAATCACCCTTCTCGATAAGAGCTGCAGAGTTCTGGAACACCATCCCATCACACATCCTCCGCAGTACTGATACACTCAGGTCCTACGCACACGCACACACACGCACGCACACACACACACACACACACACACACACACACACACACATGCACACACACACACACACACACACACACACACTCAAAGCATGGCTGTTGGAAAATCAGGTCTGTGAACCATTAGCGAATCACGTCGCAGTCCAGCTGCCCAACCCCCAGATATAACGATTTGCAACGAGTTAAGAGTCCAAATGAACCCTAATTCAAAAAGATAAATCATGGGTTGGGCCTATAGAACAGTACTCTTTTGTTTAGACCCGTCAGTGTTTCACCATAAGAAAAATAACTATCCAACCTGTACAGGGATCCTAATGTTAGATTACATTATTACACGGCTTTGTGTAATAAGTAATAATAACACACAGTGATTGGTCAATGAACATGTCCGGCGGTGTTTTTCACTGCCGCACTGCCAAGCGGTTAACCCTTTCACTGCGACAATACACAGAAGGTTAACCCTTTCACTGCCACACGACAGCAGGTTAACCCTTTCACTGCCACACGACAGAAGGTTAACCCTTTACTAACCGTCGGTAGTGTGATAGTTAAGCATTACATCACGCGACAGAGTGTGTTATAGAAATTACACCCATAGCGTGATCTAATTTCTATAACACACTCTGTCGCGTGATGTAATGCTTTTATACAATGGCCGAATTCATCCAACCTTATTGCTATACAATAAACACACATTAATTGAAGATTTATTGACACAACCATCCGCAGAAAAAGTAGTAAAAAAATAAAGAGAAGTCGCCTCCGTGTGGAAGCAGCTCGGAGGTGCGCTGTTTCAAGGCAAGAATGAAGTGAGCGTGTGTTATTGGTTTGATTGATTGATTGATTGAAAATTGTATTACAGATAGACAGTGCTTACTCTTTATACAATTGCCGAATTCATCCAACCTTATTGCTATACAATAAACACACATAATTGAAGCATAATGGAGATTTATTCACAAAACCATCTGCAGAAAAAGTAGGTAAAAAAAAGAGAATTGCCTCCCTGTAGGGAGGCAACTTCTCTTTCTTTTCTTTTTTACCTACTTTCTATAGAAGCATCTAAGAATGAAGTGAGCGTGTGTTATTGGAATGGATTGATTGATTGAAAATGTTATTAATGTCCGCCTTGTTTCGAACTGGTTATGCTTAGGCCCTCTTTCGAAGTGGGTTATGCTTAGAGTTTATCTTTAGAGCAGGGCGATGGACCACCAGCCCTGATTCCAAACTCTAAGCATAACCCACTTCGAAAGAGGGCCTAAGCATAACCAGTTCGAAACAAGGCGGACATTAATAACATTTTCAATCAATCAATCATTCCAATAACACACGCTCACTTCATTCTTAGATGCTTCTATAGAAAGCAGGTTAAAAAAAAGAGAGAAGTTGTCAAATATTTTTTTAACCTACTTTCTATAGAAGCAGCTGGAGGTGGCGGTTTTAAGTGAGCGTGTGTTATTGGATTGGTTGATTGAACATTTTATTAATGTCCGCCTTGTTTCGAACTGGTTATGCTTAGGCCTCTTTCGAAGTGGGTTATGCTTAGAGTTTGGAATCAGGGCTGGTGGTCTATCGCCCTGCTCTAAAGATAAACTCTAAGCATAACCGACTTCGAAAGAGGGCCTAAGCATAACCATTCGAAACAAGGCGGACATTAATAAAATGTTCAATCAATCAATCAATCATTCCAATAACACACGCTCACTTCATTCTTAGATGGCATGCACCTCCGAGCTGCTTCAAAGCATGCCGTTTAACAGTGAAGTGAGCTTAGTCCGTCTCGATTTAATAAGGTCGCCATGACAAGCGTTCCTGGTCACTGACCCCAGATCAGCTTTGTGAATATGGGCCTCTGCTCCGCCGGCTCAGCTCCTCCGTTGGGACTATTTATTCTGGCGTAATCTTAATAAAAAAACACACGTTTTTAAAATCAATATTTCACCATCTTGCATCACCCCAGCAGCCAGGGCTTGTCTTGCAGTCGTGACCTGCTTTGCTGTACATTATAACTTAACCCACGTTGCACTTTATCGTCGGATTGCTTAAAAAAAAACATGTTTCCGCGTCATAGGCGGCGTCCATTTAGGACACGGGGGGGGGGGGGGGGGGGTAATCAAAACAGTGGACGTAATTGGACGGACGGTAATACGGCACTTTTCATATGTTTTCACGTCGACTCATCCTTTTACAGGAAGACGGTGACCCCCCGGTGAACGAGAGCCTGAGCATCGAGAACACCCTGTGGGCCAGCACTGTCATCGCTTCTGGTAAGAGCCCCGCTCTAATAACCAGTACTTAACCAGGACCAGCCGCAGCTTGTAGGGCTGTGAGGGAGCGCTACTTCCACCCCCCCCCAGTTGGTTTGTTGATGATTAGTCCTCCTAGGACTGACAGTTTAGCCTGTGCGTCATAATGTGGCCATTAGCTTACGTTTCAGCCGTCATTGTACATTTGAACCCATCCCTTTATGTCAAGGAGTATAATTCTAGTGATGTGCTGCCCTCTCTGCCTATTTATCTACACTTGATAACTCTGGTGATATGCTGCTCTCGCTGCCTATCTATCTACACTTGATAACCCTGGTGATATGCTGCTCTCGCTGCCTATCTATCTACACTTGATAACCCTGGTGATATGCTGCTCTCGCTGCCTATCTATCTATCTACACTTGATAACCTGGTGATATGCTGCTCACTCACCTATCTATCTACACTTGATAACCCTGGTGATATGCTGCTCTCGCTGCCTATCTATCTACACTTGATAACCCTGGTGATATGCTGGTTCTCACTGCCTATCTATCTACACTTGATAACCCTGGTGATATGCTGCTCTCGCTGCCTATCTATCTACACTTGATAACCCTGGTGATATGCTGCTCTCGCTGCCTACTATCTACCACTTGATAACCCTGGTGATATGCTGCTCTCACTGCCTATCTATCTACACTTGATAACCCTGGTGATATGCTGCTCTCGCTGCCTATCTATCTACATGTTTGGGTTGTGGTGGCCATTATGGGTCATGTAATACATTCATAGTGTGTAGTTCCATAGTATAATTATTTATAGGCATGTTAGACTTTCTCTTGGCAATGGGATTGGGTTTCTTCATTGGGTTTTGTCCTTATCATTAGAGCACATGTATCGTGTGTCTTCTTGTAAATAAATAAACATCTTTAGATTAGATTAGATTCAAATGTATTGTCATCATACAGCACAACGAAAAGAGGGTTGACATCCAACCAGAGTGCAGATTTAGCAAGTGCAATAATAATATACAATGTACAGGTGATTCAACTGGGTATGAAATATATAAATTAGTACTACTGACTGAGTAATAGTGCTAATCAGATGTATGTACAGAGTTGTAGTATTAATATGTACAGTGATACAGCTATAAAGACACTATCGTAGTAAGTCATACAGTCTGTAGACTGTTTTATGATACTAAACGGAGGTGATTTGTGTTATTTTCTCCTCACTGCAGGCACGGTGGTGGGGGTAGTGATTTACACAGGCAAGGAGCTGCGTAGTGTTATGAACACCTCCAACCCAAAGCACAAGGTATAGTAAGCCCCACCACAGACCCAGGACCTGCCTTTCATTAGCCACAAAGTAGTAAAAACGCTGAAACGTTCACGCGATCCAGACCCGTGTTCAGTGGTGGAAAGTAACACAAGTATTTTTATTCAAGTACCTAACCTTAAAGTACCTAAGTAGTATCTCCAGTTTTATACTTTACGTGATTATTTCCATTTCAGGGTACTTTATACTTTTACTCCACTACATTTCAATGGAAATATTGTACTTTTTTTTTTTTTTTTTTTTTACTCCACTACATTTATCTGAACCCATCAGTTACTTTGAAGAAATTGATTTTGCATAGAAACGTGGCAACATTTTACACACACACACACACACACACACAACACACACACACACACACACACACACACACACACACACACACACACACCTTTAACACAACCTTTAATCAGAGCAGAGCATAACTGGACCACATACCACTTCAACATAACCTTTAATCAGGATAAACCTAATTTATTTATCCTTTATTTATCCAGGAATGTCCCATTGAGATACAAGATCTCTTCTTCCAGGGAGTCCTGACCGACACGGCACACAACAAGTTTCAACATAAAACAGGGCATTAAACAAAAAACATACAATTCAAATATAAATACAGAAGGTCACTTTAACATGACCTTTAATCAGAGCAGCATAACTGGACCACATACCACTTTAACATAACGTTTAATCAGAGCAGCATAACTGGACCACATACCACTTTAACATAACGTTTTGGAGGTCGACGGTTCACAGATTGAAGCCCC
The DNA here is from genome assembly GCF_963971535.1 of Notolepis coatsorum. Taxonomy (NCBI): domain Eukaryota; kingdom Metazoa; phylum Chordata; class Actinopteri; order Aulopiformes; family Paralepididae; genus Notolepis; species Notolepis coatsorum. The sequence goes on from NC_140168.1 coordinate 5,235,660, forward strand.
GGAATACACAAACATCATGTAGATTAAGTAGAATCCAGTATCAAATACTTCTCCACTTTTACTTAAGTAGAATTTTGAACAGAGGACTTTTACTTTTACCAGTGTACTATTTTTTTTACCCGGGTACTTTTATTTAAATAAAGGAACTAAGGACTGGGATCTATTGAAATACCAATCGATAACCCCAACCCGATGGAACCCGAGGCAGTGTTTGTATTTATTTATCACTCAGCGGACGGTTGTGTTGACACTGAGATGTGCCTCTGAACGGCTGGCCTGTGTGGCTGATGACAGGTGGGTCTGTTCGACCTGGAGGTGAACTGTCTGACCAAGGTCCTGTTCTGGTGACAGGTGGGTCTGTTCGACCTGGAGGTGAACTGTCTGACCAAGGTCCTGTTCGGGGCGCTGGTGGTGGTCTCTCTGGTCATGGTGGCTCTGCAGCACTTCGCCGGACGCTGGTATCTCCAGATCTTCCGCTTCCTGCTGCTCTTCTCCAACATCGTGCCCATCAGGTATGGATTCTGTCAACTCAGAGCAGCGTGAGGCCTAAAAAGAAAAAATTGTTTGTTTCCAGAAAAAAAGAAAAAAACCCGGTTGCCGACCGACCCTGCCGATTTAGTTAAAATATTTTTTATTTAATTTTTAATTTTTTAATTTTTTTAGTAGTTTCATAGAAATCTTAGTCAAACCTTTAGTATTATGGATATTAAACATGCTGGCAGAGTACATGCATCCATGTTGTTGTGAACATTTTAATTAAATAAAGAAATTCCCCTATCCATAGTCGCCGTGGGAAAGAATAAAATAAAAAATAAAATAAAATAAATGCCCTACCTACCCATGGCCTTAACTGACAACCAACAGGAAATTTTTCTTTTATGCCTAACTGGACCACACACCACTTTAACACAACCTTTAATCAGAGCAGCATAACTGGACCACGTACCACTTTAACATGACCTTTAATCATCAGAGCGGCATAACTGGACCACACACCACTTTAACATGACCTTTAATCGGAGCAGCATAACTGGACCACACACCACTTTAACATAACCTTTAATCAGAGCAGCATAACTGGACCACATGCCACTTTAACATAACCTTTAATCAGAGCAGCATAACTGGACCACACACCACTTTAACACAACCTTTAATCAGAGCAGCATAACTGGACCACACACCACTTTAACATGACCTTTAATCAGAGCAGCATAACTGGACCACACACCACTTTAACATGACCTTTAATCAGAGCAGCATAACTGGACCACACACCACTTTAACATACCCTTTAATCAGAGCAGCATAACTGGACCACACACCACTTTAACATGACCTTTAATCATCAGAGCGGCATAACTGGACCACATACCACTTTAACATAACCTTTACAATGTACAATCAATAGACAATAAACTAGACGACATCCGAGCAAGGATTCAATTCCAGAGAGACGTTAGGGACTGTAACGTTCTCTGCTTCATCGAGACGTGGCTGGCGCCAGAAGTCCCAGACCACGCCATCCAACCGGCCGATCATTTCTTCATTCACCGCAAGGATAGAACAGCAGAATCCGGTAAACAACGTGGAGGAGGTATTGCCTTCATGTTGAACAAAAATTGGAGTGACCCAACTAACGTGAAGGAACTATCCAACCACTGCTCCCCAGAACTGGAATATATAACCATCAAGTGTCGTCCTTTCTTCCTCCCGAGGGAGTTAACGGCGATCGTCCTGGTCGGAGTGTATATTCCACCGCAAGCTCAGATTCAGATTCAGATTCCTTTATTGAGCCATTTGTGTAAAACACATTGGTAATTGTTGCAGCAATACAGTGTATGCATTTTTTCTTTTTTCACAGTAAACAAACACCAACACAGACAAGAAACGAAAACAGTGCAGTGGGGGATTAATCAATAAATAAAATACATATATATATATATATAAAGTGAAGTGTGCAGAGATCCAGTACGGACTAGTGCAGTGCAGTCAATGTCATTTAGCCAGTGTCACTTGGGGGCAGAGGGGGGGGGGGGGGGGGGGGGGGGGGGGGGGGGGGGGGACCGAGGGGGGGGGGGGGGGGGGGGGGGGGGGGGTGCCTGAGGCATTGATCAGCCTGGCGGCTGAGGGGGAGAAGCTCAGTCTGTGTCGAGCTTTCACAGCCTTTGGGATCCTCAGCCTTCTCCCAGAGGGGAGCAGGGTGAAGAGGCTGTGACCGGGGTGGGATGGGTCGGCCATGATCTTTCTCGCCCTCTTCAGCGCCCTGGAGTCGTGCAGGGACCTGAGGGAGGGCAGGGGACAGCCGATCACCCTCTCCGCGGAGCGAATCACCCGCTGCAGCTTGGCAAGATCTTTTGCCGCTGCAGCAGGGAACCAGGAGATGATGGTTCATCAAGGTTGCGCTCTCCAGACTACACGACGAGGTAAATAGAATCCAAGAGGCGAATGTTAACGCCGCCATTTTAGTTCTGGGAGATTTCAATAGCGCCAATCTGAGAAAGGTATTGCCCGACTTCTATCAGCATGTGACTTGCAACACCAGAGGCGGGTAACATCCTAGATCACTGTTACACGCAATTTAAAGGTGGCTACAAGGCTCATTCTGATAGTGGCTTCGGTAAGTCAGATCACGCATCAATTTTTCTTACACCGAAGTACAGACAGAGAATTAAAAGTACTCCCGTAGTCTCGCGAGAGGTGCAGAAATGGGATGTGACGTCAGAGGATACGATCCGGTCAGTGTTTCACAACACAGACTGGAATGTGTTCCGCGACACAGATAACATTAATGCCTACACGGAGACAGTGCTGGACTATGTTTGTACTAGGGTGAAAGAAACAATCCCCACTACCAAAATGAAAGTTTACCCAAATCAAAAACCCT
>NC_140168.1:5243746-5280905 GCF_963971535.1 Notolepis coatsorum
CACAACCCCCCCCCTTAACAATACATTAATGGATGTCATCTGTTCTACCTTCCAAAAGGACCGGGAGGGGGAACGACGGGGAAGAAAGAAAACACTGTTTTTTCTCCACAGAGAACTTCCAAGCGGTTATCTCTCCAGTTCCTCGGTCGATACTCCTGAGTGCTGAGATGCTTTAGCCATTGATTAAGACGAGACGTGTCCTGCGCTGCTGGTCTGACGAGACGCCCGCGCGGCCCAACGGGTCCCTCGGCGTTGTTGTGTCTGTCTGGGTCTAATTCATGGACTCACTGCCCGGTGGGCCGCGTTGATGACATCATGGCTTAACGTCAGAATCTCCTAATCTAAGCACCCCGCGATGATCTATATATATTCTAAAAGCATATCTCGTTTTATGTGCCAAAATGGAAACGCTTACTCATCCCCATGCCCACTATCGATTTGAAGTGTCGGATAAAAAAAAAACACAGATATTAAGATATTAGAGTGACAAAACCCCTTATCTCCCGGCTGTGATTGATAGGTGTCGTTGGTGCAGTGGACAGAGAGCGTGGGGCTGACGCTGGTGGGAAGGGACCAGTCGTCCATGCAGCTGAGGACCCCCAGTGGGCAGATCCTGAACTTCACCATCCTGCAGATATTCCCCTTCACCTACGAGAGCAAGAGGATGGGCATCATAGTGAGAGTGAGTGCCGGGTTGATGCCGATTATTGGTTATTGATTCATAGTTTTACTCTACCCATATGAGAAAAGTAGCATGGTATACTTTTTTTTTTAAAGCCACGATAAGCCAAGCGGTCCACAATCACATTAAAGGTGCTCTTATGTGGCATTTCCTCTGTTCAAATAAGTGGTCTACGTGTTCAAATAAGTGGTCTACGTGTTCAAATAAGTGGTCTACATGTTAAAATAAGTGGTCTACGTGTTAAAATAAGTGATCTACATGTTAAAATAAGTGATCTACATGTTAAAATAAGTCATCTACATGTTAAAATAAGTGATCTACATGTTAAAATAAGTGATCTACATGTTAAAATAAGTCATCTACATGTTAAAATAAGTGATCTACATGTTAAAATAAGTGGTCTATGTGTTAGAATAATAGCTCTACATTCCAACAACCATCACTGATACAGAGTGTCTGGTCAGTAACATGGGTCTCCCAGTCCCTCCACTCTGAAGTAAACAGTCATCAGTGATATAGTGTCTGGTCAGTAACATGGGTCTCCCAGTCCCTCCACTCTGCAGTAAACAGCCATCACTGATATAGTGTCTGGTCAGTAACATGGGTCTCCCAGTCCCTCCACTCTGCAGTAAACAGTCATCACTGATATAGTGTCTGGTCAGTAACATGGGTCTCTCAAGTCCCTCCGCTCTGCAGTAAACAGTCATCACTGATATAGTGTCTGGTCAGTAACATGGGTCTCTCAGTCTCTCCACTCTGCAGTAAACAGTCATCACTGATATAGAGTGTCTGGTCAGTAACATGGGTCTCCCAAGTCCCTCCGCTCTGCAGTAAACAGTCATCACTGATACAGAGTGTCTGGTCAGTAACATGGGTCTCCCAGTCCCTCCACTCTGCAGTAAACAGCCATCACTGATATAGAGTGTCTGGTCAGTAACATGGGTCTCCTAGTCCCTCCACTCTGCAGTAAACAGTCATCACTGATATAGTGTCTGGTCAGTAACATGGGTCTCCCAGTCCCTCCACTCTGCAGTAAACAGTCATCACTGATACAGAGTGTCTGGTCAGTAACATGGGTCTCCCAGTCCCTCCACTCTGCAGTAAACAGTCATCACTGATACAGAGTGTCTGGTCAGTAACATGGGTCTCCCAGTCCCTCCACTCTGCAGTAAACAGTCATCACTGATATAGAGTGTCTGGTCAGTAACATGGGTCTCCCAGTCCCTCCTGCTCTGCAGTAAACAGTCATCACTGATATAGAGTGTCTGGTCAGTAACATGGGTCTCCCAGTCCCTCCACTCTGCAGTAAACAATCATCACTGATATAGAGTGTCTGGTCAGTAACATGGGTCTCCCAGTCCCTCCACTCTGCAGTAAACAGGAAATACATTTTCTGGTATCCTGTTCCCACTTTATCCAATCAGGAGAGAGAACTCCACACTGCAAAAATTTGTAAATTCGAAGGTGACATAATCGACCAGTGCAGTAAGCAAATTTGGCTTGGCAAGTTTTCTTGAAATAAGAAATAATGAAAAATATCTAGGGTTATCTCTCCTCATTTGTATACAGTGGAAACAGGATACCAGAACATTTATTTCGCATGTACTGCAGAGCGGAGGGACTGGGAGACCCATGTCACTGACACTTGACACATGTGTTTTATTAGACACTCTATATCCATGATGGCTGTTGGAATGTAGAGCTATTTAACACTTATTTTAACAGCAATATAACAATACAGTTCAGCATACCAATGACTACTGGAGTTTCAATTTTTGTTTTATTTGTCACATATAAGGTACATGTACATTACAGTGAAATGCTTGGTTCTGTATGAGCCCCCTGAGATTGTGCTTCATACAGTAAAAAAAAAATTATAAAAAAGAATAAAGACCAAACACTATACAAAATATACAATATACAAACTAGAATAGAATAGAAATATTTGTATTATCCTGAGGGAAATTTGACACTGAAACGCTCACATTAAACATTTAGACAGAACAAGTCACGAATAAGAATAACAAAACAAATTGCCTAAGAATAAGTATAGAAGAATAAAAGAAAATAGAATAAAATATACAGTAAATAAATACAGTAAGAAATATACTGAAGTCAACAGTAGGTGTAATATTGCACAGTGCTAAAGTACAACCTAAAGTACAAGTGCAAACAATGAAGTACAAAATGCAACAAGGAGGTATGAGGATGCCGTAAGTAAGTCTTCTAAAGTCCTTCCCTCAGGCTCCTCAAACGTCATCCTGATGGCAGCTACTCAAACTCCCTCCGCAGGGGGCGATGATCAGAGTGTCCTTCCTGAGCAGCTGTGGATGTCAGAGCGTGACTGTGACTCTCTGACAAGGCTGTTAAGTTTGTTGTTGTTGGACAGGTTGAGGTTGTCACACAAAAGATACGAGATAACATGTTCCTTTATTGATCCCCTTGGGTGTAATTCAGGCATCATAGCAGCACGGGGGAGGGGGGGGGATACAGGTATGGGCAGGGTAATAGTAGAAAGACATAAATATTATAGGCCATAAAATTTGAGAAAAATAAACAATATAATTAACTCTGAATATAGAAATATGAGAAGAATAAACGGTGTAGTAGACAAAGGTGCAGATGAGGGCCTGGGGTTGTCCCGACGGACTCGATACAACTTTGGATTAAAAAAAGGTGTCATCATGTTTGCACATTAAAAGAGTTTTAACCTTCTATGACAAGTCAAAGTGAGACTGGGTGACGACTACAGTCATATCCTTGGTTTTAGACACATCTCGGTGAAGGAATGACTGATCTCACCGCGACACTGAGTCATCAACTATGGCTCCATCTTGTCCCCGAACAAGGCTAACAATCACAGAGTCGGCGAGCAAGAATCACTCCCCATGACGCTAGTCACCAAAGAAGCTACATAAACACCGCAATATTACCATCTGTATTGTGGTTTAAATTGGATTATAGCATGGTATTATTTAAGTTAAAAAGTAGTCTTTTATTATTATGCACTTTGCTACTAAGTAATCTACTGTGCCTATATTACTACCTACTATGCTAATATCTACTCCCTATAACACCAGAGCTGCTCACCATATCTCTATTAACACCAGAGCTGCTCACCATATCTCTCTATAACACCAGAGCTGCTCACCATATCTCTCTATAACACCAGAGCTGCTCACCATATCTCTATAACACCAGAGCTGCTCACCATATCTCTATAACACCAGAGCTGCTCATCATATCTCTCTATAACACCAGAGCTGCTCACCATATCTCTATAACACCAGAGCTGCTCACCATATCTCTATAACACCAGCGCTGCTCACCGTATCTCTATAACACCAGAGCTGCTCACCGTATCTCTAGAACACCAGAGCTGCTCACCATATCTCTATAACACCAGAGCTGCTCACCATATCTCTATAACACCAGAGCTGCTCACCATATCTCTATAACACCAGAGCTGCTCACCGTATCTATATAACACCAGAGCTGCTCACCATATCTCTATAACACCAGAGCTGCTCACCATATCTCTATAACACCAGAGCTGCTCACCATATCTCTATAACACCAGAGCTGCTCACCATATCTCTATAACACCAGAGCTGCTCACCATATCTCTATAACACCAGAGCTGCTCACCATATCTCTCTAACACCAGAGCTGCTCACCGTATCTCTATAACACCAGAGCTGCTCACCATATCTCTATAACACCAGAGCTGCTCACCATATCTATATAACACCAGAGCTGCTCACCATATCTCTATAACACCAGAGCTGCTCACCATATCTCTATAACACCAGAGCTGCTCACCGTATCTCGCTAGATGTTCCCCCGTGTTGACACTTCCATTGGTCAACCCTCCTTCCCAGCGGTTGGAACGAGATTCAAAAGACGTTGAAAATGGACAAACTGATCCCCCCCCCCCCCTCACTACTTTTTTTTTTTTTTTTTTTTACTTTGGCCATTCCGCTGGCTCTTTTTTGCGTTTATCGCATTTACTCTGGTCAAGAATGACCGACAGAAACAGGCTGAAGGGGTACAGATGGGGGGGAAGACACTCTGGGAAAGGCACGGCTGCAGTCCGGGATTCGAACTCGCTAAACCCCAGATCCGTGACGAGCACGGTTGTCCCCGGCGCCGAAATAGCGCTCGAGGTACGCGGTGAGCTACTGGAGCCCCCCCCCTCACTACTTTTAAGGACTCTATCGCAGAGTTGTTTACACACCTGCAGCTGTACTCGGTCTGTTCTGCTTTATGTCTTACATACCGTGTACTTTTATTTGGTTGTTTGTTTGATCTATTTCCCTTACCTATGTGATGTATGTATCGTCTGTCTCTTTTCTATTTAATTTTATTCTTTTGTCCCCTTTCCCTCTTACCCTTCGAGAGACCCTTTTGTCCTCTCGCCAGGAAGGACAAATACGAATTTGTTCTTAATTGACCTGCCTGGTTAAATTCAGGTTAAATAAGAATAAAATGAATAAAGATATATATCTATACTACTATGCAGCACTCAAGACTGTAGCACTCGAGTTCAACACTGTTCGACGAACAATCTCACTGACCCTTAGCTGCCAGAGTTGTACCCTTCCTGCTGACAGAACCTGTAAGTGGCTTTGGATAAAAGCGTTCAGCTGCTAAATGACTAAATGTAAATGTCAAATGTACAGACGTGTGCATTTACTGTAACCACGGCAACACCACGGTAAATGATCCATGCGGTAACCACCACGGTGAAACTGAAGTCACCGTCAAACTATACCGGGATACTTTCTCTTGTACGGCGTGTAAAGACGGAATACAATGAGAGAGTGCGAGGGCGGTTAGGTGGCGTAGCGGAGATTGCGTTCGTCACCAACCCCGGAGGTTGTCACCAGCTTGGCTGGCCGTTCACACTAATACAATTGGCTGTATTAGAGGGTGGGAGAAGCTGGCGGGGTGGGTCCGGGTCGTTGTAAACAGCGACTCCTACAGTTCGGTCGGGGCGCCTGCTAAGCGCGGATAGGACCTGAGTGGGATAGTGTGATCCTTCCACACGCTACGCCCTCTCAGGGAGGATCCGCGCTGCCAGGTGAAAAGAAGCGGTTGATTGGCTGGACGTGTGTCGGAGGAAGCACGTGGTAGCCTCCACTCTCCCAGATGATCTGACTGTGGGGGGTAAGTGCGCAGCGACCAGGAAGGGATTGGGAATTGGCATACGACTAACATTGGGATGGGAGAAAATCGGAAGAAAATGGAGGGGGAAAAGATAAAAAAAAAAAAAAAAAAACAATGAGAGAGTGCGCGGCAGCGCGACCACGGGCGACGTGGATGGAAGGAAGTGATCAGAGGCGGCGTAGGACAGCGTGGGGTGTGAGATGAGTCACAGGGCCTCCCAATCTGAGCAGGAAGCCCTGCTCGCCGCAGCCGAGCAAACCATGAATATCAAGTGGACTGTTATGAAGCTCTGCAGCCTGGTGGCGCCCCCCTGTGGCGCACCTGCACCACGTTACTCAGCTGCAGACCTACTACGCGGTCGACCCGGGTTCGTCTCCCGATCCCGGGACGGATTTGCCGCATGTCGTCGTCCCCCCCCCCCCCCCCCATATCTTCTCCCGTTCTTCCTCTCCTCTGCTCTCTGTTGGTCATGTCTGACCAGAATAAAGCTGTAAAAATGCTGCTAAAATAAATCTATATTATGAAGCTCTGCAGTCCGACACACACGTTGAATAGGTTTCTTTTAGAAACGGTTCATGTCCGCTTCAGGCTGCTGCTCCTCTGTTTGACTTGTTCATTGTTCCAAGTTAAATGGGCACTCGTCAACCAATCATTGGCTGAGTGAGCGCTCGTCAACCAATCATTGGCTGAGTGAGCGCTCGTCAACCAATCATTGACTGAGTGAGCGCTCGTCAACCAATCATTGACTGAGTGAGCGCTCGTCAACCGACCATTGACTGAATGGACGTTAGTCAACCGATCATTGACTGAATGGACGTTAGTCAACCGATCATTGACTGAATGGACGTTAGTCAACCCCCCAGGCCCCCCCCCCTCCAATCCAATACCTGGGCCACCCTACCCACAATCCATTTCTCTCCACTATAAAGACCTACGTCTTACTGGATTCTCGAGCTCTCTGAGGATATGTGCGACCAGTATCCCCGCTGTACCTCTTGATTTTCTTGCACCTGTGTTTAACCGAGTCTATACTTGACTAAGTACATTCATTGATCCAGTTATAATCCTCAACAGATGTTATAGAATCAAGAATCTAGAGGTTTATTTGTCACTATACATACCAGGGCATACAGTGAAATGCGGGTGGTTGTCATGCCTGCATCGATTGTGCAAGAATACAATAATAAAATAGACATAGAAAAAAAAACAGGTAAGACATAAGATGTGCATGATAAAAATAGACACGCTAAATTCCTGAGAAGAGCCAAACCAATGGCGACTGACTGACCTCGGTCGCGCCGTCATCGTTATAGAATAGAATACAAATACTTTAATCATCGCGAGGGAAATTTGACACTACAAATCGCTCACATTAAACATTTAGACATTTAGACGGAACAAAGTCACGAATAAGAATAACAAAACGAATGGCCTAAGAATAGAATAAAATATACAGTAAAAGAATATATACAGTAAAAATATACAGAAGTCTACAGTAAATGTAATATTGAACAGTGTTGTTTTAAAAGTAAGAGTCCAGGAAGATGGTAACTGTCACCCTGTGCTCAGTGATGCAGTGAGGCACAGTGATGCTTTATAAAGTCTGACGGCTTATTATGGTCTTAGTTCAGATTATTCTTTAAACTACACGTTTTTGTTTTTGCAGAGAGTTCCTGCTGAATGAGTCATTGCTTGTAAATTAATGACTGGAACATAATAATCACCATTATACTCGTTACTGGCTGCTGGCCAGTATGACTTACTACCATAGTGTCTCTATATCACTGTACATATTAACACTACAACTCTGTACATACATCTGATTAGCACTATCACTCAGTAGTACTCATTTATTTATACCCAGTTTAATCACCTGTACATTGTAGATTACTACTGCACTTTACTGTTACATTTGCACTCGTGCTTGTGATGCCAAACTTATTCTTGTTGCGCTGTACGATGACGACAATACATCTGAATCTAATCTAATAGTTATGTGTTATATACCGGTATATACACATCAGTTATATGAGAAAGACCTCACCTTGTGATGAACCGTGGCTAACTCTGATGATGACTAACATTATTGTTGTTGGCCGGGCAGACCCTGCTAAGGCTCAGGAAGCCTGAGAAAACCTGGCTTCCTCCAGATAATATTTTCAAATCCCTCGCGGATACCGAAATAAGTCTCTAGGCAACGGAGAACCATGTAATACTTAGTGTTTGAGCACCTTGGCGGAGGTGTGTGTGTGTGTGTGTGTGTGTGTGTGTGTGTGTGTGTGTGTGTGTGTGTGTGTGTGTGTGTGTGTGTGTGTGTGTGTGTGTGTGTGTGTGTGTGTGTGTGTGTGTGTGTGTGTGTGTGTGTGTGTGTGTGTGTGTGTGTGTGTGTGTGTGTGTGTGTGTGTGTGTGTGTGTGTGTGTGTGTGTGTGGACTGGAAAGCTCTCCTTGGCCGAGGCGTAGACCACCGGGGGCCGACGGCTCGCTCAGATTGATGATGATGATGTGATAACTTTGTGTACGACGTCTCTCCTAGAGCCATATGAAATCCGTTTTATTTTTTTCCAAATCCCATTATATTTTTTTCCAAATTCCGTTTTTTCCGTTTTAATATTTCAGAATTCTGTATTTTGCTTTGTACGCTCATTTTACCATCGGAAATAGTGTCTAATAAGTGGGAATGAATAAATGTCCACAATTTAATAAGATATAACAGTCCATTTAATGGGGCTGTCTTAAATACTTCGAAGCTTCGTTCGATGGGCATGGGATTCGAATATGAAAATAAAATCCAATTATAAAAAAATAAAAATAATTATATATATTTTTGCAAAATCAACTCTGCCTCTCTTTGTTAACTACAACAAGCAATGCGGTCTGTTATTTAAGATGAGGTCGGACTCGGCACTGACAGATTTGTGTTCATTGTGCTGCTTTTATAAAGCCTCAAATGACGGCTTACAATATTTCATGAAAGCAAAGTGTTTTGTTTGTCTAAGATTTAAAAAGATTTACACTTTACAGCACTGACAAAGTTGAACAAAGTGCTGTACAAGTCCCACAACATAAAAAAGGTAAAAAAAAAGATTTTATTTCTTTTCTTTTCTTTTTTTTTAATAGTCAATTCCATTTTTATTGCTCAATTCCGCGATTCCGTCCGCGATTCCGTGATCGCGGATTCCATATGGCTCTAGTCTCTCCCCATAGATCAGTCTCCTGACATAGAATGAATTTATGTTCCAGGACGAATCTACAGGAGAGATCACCTTCTACATGAAGGGAGCTGATGTGGTCATGGCCGGGATAGTCCAGTACAACGACTGGCTGGAGGAGGAGGTAGAGGTCCCTTCTGTCTGTCTGTCTGTCTGTCTGTCTGTCTGTCTGTCTGTCTGTCTGTCTGTCTGTCTGTCTGTCTGTCTGTCTGTCTGTCTGTCTGTCTGTCTGTCTGTCTGTCTGTCTGTCTGTCTGTCTGTCTGTCTGTCTGTCTGTCTGTCTGTCTGTCTGTCTGTCTGTCTGTCTGTCTGTCTGTCTGTCTGTCTGTCTGTCTGTCTGTCTGTCTGTCTGTCTGTCTGTCTGTCTGTCTGTCTGTCTGTCTGTCTGTCTGTCTGTCTGTCTGTCTGTCTGTCTGTCTGTCTGTCTGTCTGTCTGTCTGTCTGTCTGTCTGTCTGTCTGTCTGTCTGTCTGTCTGTCTGTCTGTCTGTCTGTCTGTCTGTCTGTCTGTCTGTCTGTCTGTCTGTCTGTCTGTCTGTCTGTCTGTCTGTCTGTCTGTCTGTCTGTCTGTCTGTCTGTCTGTCTGTCTGTCTGTCTGTCTGTCTGTCTGTCTGTCTGTCTGTCTGTCTGTCTGTCTGTCTGTCTGTCTGTCTGTCTGTCTGTCTGTCTGTCTGTCTGTCTGTCTGTCTGTCTGTCTGTCTGTCTGTCTGTCTGTCTGTCTGTCTGTCTGTCTGTCTGTCTGTCTGTCTGTCTGTCTGTCTGTCTGTCTGTCTGTCTGTCTGTCTGTCTGTCTGTCTGTCTGTCTGTCTGTCTGTCTGTCTGTCTGTCTGTCTGTCTGTCTGTCTGTCTGTCTGTCTGTCTGTCTGTCTGTCTGTCTGTCTGTCTGTCTGTCTGTCTGTCTGTCTGTCTGTCTGTCTGTCTGTCTGTCTGTCTGTCTGTCTGTCTGTCTGTCTGTCTGTCTGTCTGTCTGTCTGTCTGTCTGTCTGTCTGTCTGTCTGTCTGTCTGTCTGTCTGTCTGTCTGTCTGTCTGTCTGTCTGTCTGTCTGTCTGTCTGTCTGTCTGTCTGTCTGTCTGTCTGTCTGTCTGTCTGTCTGTCTGTCTGTCTGTCTGTCTGTCTGTCTGTCTGTCTGTCTGTCTGTCTGTCTGTCTGTCTGTCTGTCTGTCTGTCTGTCTGTCTGTCTGTCTGTCTGTCTGTCTGTCTGTCTGTCTGTCTGTAATAATAATAATAATAATAATAATAATAATAATAATAATAATAATAATACTGGCTTGAATTTATATAGCGCCGTTCACATACCCAAGGCGCTATCTATCTATCTATCTATCTATCTATCTATCTATCTATCTATCTATCTATCTATCTATCTATCTATCTATCTATCTATCTATCTGCTTAACTACCTAACTACCTACTAGGGCTGTACCGAATGTCGTTTTTTAACATTCGAAGCTTCGATTGAAGTATTCGAACAAAGCTTCGAATGTCTATAAAAAAGAAACAAAATCCTCAATTTTAATAAAGTGATTAATCTGATTAAATTAGTCTTTTTCTTTTATTAAATCAACTTTCTTTAATGAATATAACTCATCAGTTTCATCAACAATCCAATAATGGCACGGTTGGTATGAAAGTGATGGTGACGTCTTATGTATAATATTATAATATTAGTGTAGCCAAACCCCCATTGGTTTAAACGGATAGAAGAAGAAAAAAAATGTTAATTCAAATGTTGATTTAGAATTCGAATGTCACCATTATGATCGAAGCTTCGAAGCATTCGGTACAGCCCTACTACCTACCTAGATATATATATCTCTGTATATCTCTGTATGTGACCTGTGTGTTTGCTGTGCCTCAGTGTGGGAACATGGCCCGAGAAGGCCTGCGTGTGCTGGTGGTCTCCAAGAAGTCTCTCTCGGAGGAGCAGTACCAGGACTTTGAGGTGAGTGGAGCTGTTCCGGACTTCACCCGCCGTCAAGCTGCACATAATTTGTAGCTTGTTTTCTTTTCTTATTTTATTTTAACAAATATCTGTTTTCAAAACACCTATAACACAAATAATATAGCTATAAGGATCAGAGGTCAACCAATGAATGGCTGATAACCGGCTCCGATATCCATCAGTATTGGTGTTTTGGCTGTTTTGCTGGTATAATTTTTTTTTTAAAGGTCCTTTTTAACCCTTTCATTGCCACACGACAGAAGGTTAACCCTTTACTATCACACAACCGACGGCGATGCTCCATCATTAGCATCATTAGCTCCGCATCGCCGTCGGTTGTGTGATGGTAAAGGGCTAACCTTCTGTATTGTCACAGTGAAAGTGTTAACCGGCTGTCGTGTGTCAGTGAAAGGGTTAATATGATACTTGGAGCACAGTAACTTTCCATCACTAGAGCAGCATGTTTCTCTATCTCTCTTTTTCTCTTTCTCTCTCTCACTCACTCACTCACTCACTTTCTCTCTCTCACACACGCACGCACTCACTCACTCACTCACTCACTCACTTTCTCTCACTCACTCACTCACTCACTCACTTTCTCTCTCTCACTCACTCACTCACTCACTCACTCACTTTCTCTCTCTCACTCACTCACTCACTCACTTTCTCTCTCTCACTCACTCACTCACTCACTTTCTCTCTCTCACTCACTCACTCACTCACTCACTTTCTCTCTCTCACTCACTCACTCACTTTCTCTCTCTCTCTCACTCACTCACGCACTCACTCACTCTCTCACACACACACACACACACACACACATTCTCTCACTCACTCACTCTCACACACACACACACGCACACACACACACACACACACACACACATACACTGAGTCGCGGCTGCTCTTTCCACTCTCTGTCAGCTCTCTGCTGCTGGAGCCAGCGACATGTTGGTTGACCAACCGTAACCTTAAAGGCAAATTCCACTGCGAAGCAAAATTAAACTAATTCGCCAGATTGAAGCAGAACTGATTCTCTCTCTCTCTCTCTCTCGCTCTCTCTCTGTGTGTCTCTAGCCTGGCCTCAGATCTTCTGTAGCGTGCAGCGCAGACCACTGGAGCTCTTTGTGTCTTTAGTTCAGACCACTGGAGCTCTTTGTGTCTTTAGTTCAGACCAGTGGAGCTCTTTGTGTCTTTAGTTCAGACCACTGGAGCTCTTTGTGTCTTTAGTTCAGACCAGTGGAGCTCTTTGTGTCTTTAGTTCAGACCAGTGGAGCTCTTTGTGTCTTTAGCTCAGACCAGTGGAGCTCTTTGTGTCTTTAGTTCAGACCAGTGGAGCTCTTTGTGTCTTTAGCTCAGACCAGTGGAGCTCTTTGTGTCTTTAGTTCAGACCAGTGGAGCTCTTTGTGTCTTTAGTTCAGACCACTGGAGCTCTTTGTGTCTTTAGTTCAGACCAGAGGAGCTCTTTGTGTCTTTAGTTCAGACCAGAGGAGCTCTTTGTGTCTCAGACCAGTGGAGCTCTTTGTGTCTTTAGTTCAGACCACTGGAGCTCTTTGTGTCTTTAGTTCAGACCACTGGAGCTCTTTGTGTCTTTAGTTCAGACCAGTGGAGCTCTTTGTGTCTTTAGTTCAGACCAGTGGAGCTCTTTGTGTCTTTAGTTCAGACCACTGGAGCTCTTTGTGTCTTTAGCTCAGACCAGTGGAGCTCTTTGTGTATTTAGTTCAGACCACTGGAGCTCTTTGTGTCTTTAGTTCAGACCAGTGGAGCTCTTTGTGTCTTTAGTTCAGACCAGTGGAGCTCTTTGTGTCTTTAGTTCAGACCAGAGGAGCTCTTTGTGTCTCAGACCAGTGGAGCTCTTTGTGTCTTTAGTTCAGACCACTGGAGCTCTTTGTGTCTTTAGTTCAGACCAGTGGAGCTCTTTGTGTCTTTAGTTCAGACCAGCAGAGCTCTTTGTGTCTTTAGTTCAGACCAGAGGAGCTCTTTGTGTCTTTAGTTCAGACCACTGGAGCTCTTTGTGTCTTTAGTTCAGACCAGAGGAGCTCTTTGTGTCTCAGACCAGTGGAGCTCTTTGTGTCTCCGCCTTGTAGCGGCGACCTCAATAGAATAGGATGACGACTAGGGCTGCAACGATTAGTCGACATTACGAAAAATCGTCGACGAGATATTGTTGCGTCAATTAGTCATTAAAAAAATTATTATAATCTTTTTTTTTTTTTTTTTTTTTGCATTACCTATCTTTGTGAAAGTGGCTTCTCAGCTCTGGTCCAGCCAGCTGAAGACTTCTTAGCTTAACATAACAGACCGACAGTAAGTTTGGGGGAACTAATGGGATAACTGGGGATGTTGTTTGAGTCTCAAAGCAACTCTGAGGTCATGCTCAATGTCCAATCTGTTCCTCTGCTCTGTCTTCAGCTGGACCAGAGCTGAGAAGCCACTTTCACAAAGATAGGTAGTGCAAAAAAAAAAAAAAAAAAATTATATATATATATATATTTTTTTTTAATATACTTGTTTTTCGATTAGTCGACTAATCGAAAAAATAATCGACAGATTAGTCGACTACCAAAATAGTCATTAGTTGCAGCCCTAATGACGACCAAAAAAAGCAATAGAAATCAATAGAAATAGCATCAAAAGTAGCGGCAGAAAAAACATGAAATAGCTGTAATTTGCAATAAACTCTAAGGCAGCGTGTCGAAGTGTCCTCCTTGAGCAAGACACTTAACCCCCTAATTGCTCCCGATGAGCAGGTCGGCACCTTGCATGGTCGCCTCTCTGACGTCGGTGTGTGAATGTGTGAGTGAATGGGTAAAATGTGAGGAACAAAATTGTAAAGCGCTTTGGATAAAAGCTGTTATATAAATGCACCATTTACCATTTAATCAGTGTGGGTGTAGTGTTTGTGTGTAGTGTGTGCAACACATCAGCAGAAACAACTGCTATATGTGTGTCTGTATATATATAAGATTCAAGATATTTATTTGTCATATGCACACCGTACAATGGAAATCTGGACTATGAAAATCACAAAATATGTGAATAAAAATATTAAGAAAAAGTTGAATGCTAAAATTAAGAATCTTAAAAAAAAGATAAATAAAGTCGATGTGTGTTTTAATCGCAACGTTCTATGGCTAGTCTGCAACGATCTAGTAATCTAGTGCAGTTTAGTAATGTATGTACCGGTATATTCAATTACAAAGTCCTCTATTGCAATTCGATATCGCTGGCAACTTGAAGTGTGACGTTCAGCCCCCCCCCCCCCCGTTTACTCTGTGGGCGCGGCGTTACAGAAGAAAGGCTTACGGTTCAGAACGGTGGGTTGCTTCATTTAGACTCCCTCCCTCCTCCCGCCTACCTCCGGTCAATGGTCTCTAACTACACCCCCTCAAGACCCCTCCGCTCTGCATCTTCTGGCTGCCTCAGACCCACTCCTATCCGAGCTCCGGGGGGGGGGGGGGGGGGGGGTCATCGAAGAGAAGCCGCCTATTTTCGGTCCTCGCTGCACAACGATGGTGGAACGAACTTCCCACCACAGTTAGGACAGCCGAAACACGACCGATCTTTCGCCGTCGACTAAAAGCACACTTCTTCAATCAATACTGTCTTTTAATATTATGCACTTTGCTACTAAGTGATCTACCGTGCCTATATTACTACCTACTGATGCTATGCTAATATGTCTATACTAGTCTGCACTCATCACTACTCATTACTCTCACGTTCGACACTGTTTGATGGACAATATCACTGACCTTTAGCTGCCAGAGTTGTACCTTCCTTCCTGCTGACTTGTTGTTGTTGTAAGTGGCTTTGGATAAACTAAATGTAAATATAAAATATTGCGGTATACATACCTTAAAACTAGGGATGTCCGATATTATCGGCCGATATCGGCATTAAAATGTGATATCGGAAAATATCTGTATCGGTTTTAAAAATTTTATTTTGTATTTCTTTTTTACATTTCTATAACCTTTATTTACCCAGGCAAGCAAGTAAGAACAAATTCTGATTTTATTTATTGTCAAAAGTATGCATAATGTTGTGTTAATTCCAGAGATATGTAATGTTAATTACCTGAAATGATTCAATTTTTTGGGGGGGGAAACCCTGCATATATCGGTATCGGTTGATATCGGTTGATATCGGTATCGGACATTAAGAGTTGGACAATATCGGTATATCGGTGTCGGTAAAAAAGCCATCGAGCATCCCTACTTAAAACGGCACACCGTCATATCGCTAATCCAAATAGTTCAGGCCCGCCGGCGATCTACCATCGGGTTGACCCACACGGGGGAGACCAGGGCCGAACCGAGCGGGACCAGGGCCGAACCGAGCGGGACCGGGGCCTCAGAGCGGGACCGGACCGGGACCAGGGCGGGACCAGGCCGGTCCGAACGAAGCACGACATGACCATCCTGCGACTCGACGGCGCTCACGCCGGTCCCTCTGGGGGGGGGGTTCAGTTTATGGTAAAAAACCATTGGGAGCGCGGCGCGACGGGAACGTCAACACGGCCGCCGGGGCCAGATGTCTGAGCTGATGTGACAGCTGCTGCCGCCGCTGGTCATAACTCCACTCAGTACGTATCCGCCCGTCCGCCAACAACAACAAGCGCAGAAGAGAAACCCAGTATTTTCTGTGGGTGCTCCATTTTTACTGTTTTCTTCTTTTTTTTTTTAAGTGTGTTCTTTAGCTAATTGGGCTAACCCTCCCCTACACACACACACACACACACACACGCCCTCTTCCCACACACACACACACACACACACACACACACACACACACACACACACACACGCGCACACGCACACACACACAAATTCCCCTTCCCAGTCGCCCCCCTCCCATTGCCAGGGGCGGGGCCGCGTCTCCCTCCCCCTGCTGCAGGCTCGTTCGGCCCCGTTCGTTCCTGAAGTGTATAATTGTGTGAGCGTATAGCCGGCGCTCCGAGAGCTGGTGGGTGGCAGTGACTCACGGCCCCTGAGTCACACACAGGGTTTGTGTTCCTGTGTGAGTCACGACTCGGATTGTTTTCTCTTTATCTCGCTCGCAAAATCGCCCTGGGGCAGGATAGGCCGGAGATGGGCGTTAACGTAACGATCGCTGACTGTTATGGTGCTGCTGGCTCTCTCTCCAAGAAGCCTGGTAGGGGTTTTGTGCTTTTCAAGTTCATGTTTTGTTTTTTTTGTAGAGGCGGCTGAGTGGCGCAAGTGGGCAAGGCGCTCGCCACTAATGCAGGAGATGCTGGTATCGAGCCCCGGCTCTCGGCGTTGCTACCGGCTTGGCCGGTCGTTCATACTAACACAATTGGCAAGTGTTAGAGGGTGGGAACGCCGGTGGGTGGGGATTGGACGTTGTGGACAGCGACTCCTAAGGGCTCCGCACACGGTGGGCGATTTTAGCCAGGCGACAGACTTTTTTTTTGCGAGCCAACCGACAGAATTGTATTGCCTCCATTGTTATGAATAAGAGAACCCACACGGCAGGAGATTTTGAAGCGACGGTCACGCAGCTATTTCTGTCGCCTGGCTAAAAATCACCTCAATCCTATTTTTTTAGGCCACGGCAGTAGAAGTAGTACAGAAGTTCTACTGGTTTATCATTTGTACACAATTAATTTATGCTGGTCGAAACGGAAATGGGCGAGTCACGCGATTGGGCGCACATGTCACATGACCAGAAACGTCAGTGGCCAATCAGATTAGCAAAACGCATGCACCATTTGGGTTTCGAATAGACGCCGCAGGCGACGTCGGTCGCCCGCCGTGTGCAGACCACTTTACAGGTCGGTTGGGTGACGCCGGTGCGACGGAAGCAGGAAGTACCGGGGGCAGCGTGAGCCTCCCACGCGTTACTCCTCGCCACTGAGAGTTCGAGCTGCTGCGGTGAAAAGATGCAAAAGGCTGCCTCCTCGTGTACCGGAGGGGACACACGTGATGCAAGGCTTCTGTCCTCACTACAGCCGACCAGTGGGAGGCATAGTCTAGCAACGTTCAAGACAGAGGAGGGAAGAATTGGACAATACGAAATTGGGATGGGAGAAAATGAGGGAGAAAAAGTGGATAAAAAAAAAGTTTTGTTTTTTGTTTGTCACATAATAAGGTACATGTACATTACAGTGAAATGCTTGGTTCTGTATGAGTTTCTGAGATTGGGCTTCATACAGTAAAAAGACCAAACACTACAAAATATACAATATATAAAACAAAAAATTAGAGGTAGTGCAAATCTTTAGTAATAAATTGATCAAATATGGTGTAGTTTGTCTAAAGTGTCTTTTTCCATTTGTGCAGTTTGTCAGTAATGTTGAGATTCATATTGTACCACATTTGATCTGGAGTCTAGTTTAGTCGTTTTGGTCATTTATTCCCACCTCGGTGCATTCGTCAATAAGAGTGGTGCTGAAACTAATGTACATGGATTTGCCCTCTTCTACTGTAGATGGCCACAATGACGTTTCCCATATTTATGCTCTTACCATATTCATAACTGATAATAAAACAAAAGTGCAGCCGCCAGTTCGGTGTCGCTATGTGTTTTTTTTGTTGCTAGTATGGTCATGAAATTTGTATTACATTTCTGCTCTAAGTGGTATTAAAAAGGTCTTAAAAAATCGTACATTTAACTGGTTGAAACCTGCAAATGTTTAAAAACAATTATAACTAAGACCTTGCCATACCCACCGATAATAAATTCAGTTGTTCTTCTGAAAACTTAAAAACAGAATAATATAGTTCTTCATCTGAGACACTCAATTAAGAACAAGGGCGTAGGTTTGGTTTCAACATGGGGGGTCCTCCCCCTGGAGATTCAGAACATCAAACTTAATTTCCTGCATTCTGGTTTCTTTTATGAGAGGCACGTCTGCAAGATCGAGATGGTACGGTCTAGGGGTGGACGGTATAAACGGTATGAATTTGCTCTACGGTATGGATTTTGACTATACCGTGTAACCGGTAGCGCAGCTCTAAATTAGCAATGACGTCATGTAACCACAGCGCGACTATTTCAATCGCATTTGCCCCTAAAGATAGATCGAATTAGTCATAGATAATAGATATGTGCAAACTGGAAAAAGTTATTTAGGAGGCTTCGCGCAGTGTCAACACGCAATTGTCATTTCATAATAAACACATATCACCGCGGCGCACAGCAAGTTTCAATTTCAGTTCCTGGCATTTTTAACCAGTGGAGAAAGGTAAGAGATCTTACCTATCGTTTTTCTTATATGAATTATTCTACGTTAATAAAACATACCTGGTGATCAACTACAGTTTGCTGTAAACATTATGATATGTGTGTAGTGTTATGATAACGACGGGAGGACGGCTGCAGCAGTGGATTTGCGAAATAGCATGCAGCTGCAGAGCCGCAGAGCCAGTGGCTCTTTCAGGTCTGGTCACAGGCCCGCTCAACAGCGCCCCCCCCACCAAACGGCTGAACGACCTGAAAGAGCCACTGGCTCTGCGGCTCTGCAGCTACATATGCTTCTAGCAAAATCCAGCCCCGCTGTTTGCAATGGGAGCAGCACGGAGTCTCGACTCGGGACTTATTTTATTTGGAATATAATGACTTTATACGCAAAAGTAGCCTAGTTTTAAGTTAAAATATTATAAATCTACATGCCTTGAGGATGTCATTCTTTATATAGCCTGCCTATCAGGCAAAAAAAATTATTCTAACGGAAACACTGATACCGTGATATATACCGTTACCGTCTATGCTTCAAATTATACCGTGATATAAATTTTAGACCATACCGTCCACCCCTAGTACGGTCCTGTAGGGGTGTCTGTCTGATGGTACGGTCCTGTAGGGGTGTCTGTCTGATGGTACGGTCCTGTAGGGGGGTGTCTGTCTGATGGTACGGTCCTGTAGGGGTGTCTGTCTGATGGTACGGTCCTGTAGAGGGGTGTCTGTCTGATGGTACGGTCCTGTAGGGGTGTCTGTCTGATGGTACGGTCCTGTAGGGGGGTGTCTGTCTGATGGTACCGTCCTGTAGGGGGGTGTCTGTCTGATGGTACGGTCCTGTAGGGGTGTCTGTTTGATGGTACGGTCCTGTAGGGGTGTCTGTCTGATGGTACGGTCCTGTAGGGGGGTGTCTGTCTGATGGTACGGTCCTGTAGGGGGGTGTCTGTCTGATGGTACGGTCCTGTAGGGGTGTCTGTCTGATGGTACGGTCCTGTAGAGGGGTGTCTGTCTGATGGTACGGTCCTGTAGGGGTGTCTGTCTGATGGTACGGTCCTGTAGGGGTGTCTGTCTGATGGTACGGTCCTGTAGGGGGGTGTCTGTCTGATGGTACGGTCCTGTAGGGGGGTGTCTGTCTGATGGTACGGTCCTGTAGGGGTGTCTGTCTGATGGTACGGTCCTGTAGGGGTGTCTGTCTGATGGTACGGTCCTGTAGGGGGGTGTCTGTCTGATGGTACGGTCCTGTAGGGGGGTGTCTGTCTGATGGTACGGTCCTGTAGGGGTGTCTGTCTGATGGTACGGTCCTGTAGGGGTGTCTGTCTGATGGTACGGTCCTGTAGGGGGGTGTCTGTCTGATGGTACGGTCCTGTAGCGGTGTCTGTCTGATGGTACGGTCCTGTAGGGGTGTTTGTCTGATGGTACGGTCCTGTAGGGGTGTCTGTCTGATGGTACGGTCCTGTAGGGGTGTCTGTCTGATGGTACGGTCCTGTAGGGGTGTCTGTCTGATGGTACGGTCCTGTAGGGGGGTGTCTGTCTGATGGTACGGTCCTGTAGGGGTGTCTGTCTGATGGTACGGTCCTGTAGGGGTGTCTGTCTGATGGTACGGTCCTGTAGGGGTGTCTGTCTGATGGTACGGTCCTGTAGGGGTGTCTGTCTGATGGTACGGTCCTGTAGGGGTGTCTGTCTGATGGTACGGTCCTGTAGGGGTGTCTGTCTGATGGTACGGTCCTGTAGGGGTGTCTGTCTGATGGTACGGTCCTGTAGCGGTGTCTGTCTGATGGTACGGTCCTGTAGGGGGGTGTCTGTCTGATGGTACGGTCCTGTAGGGGGGTGTCTGTCTGATGGTACGGTCCTGTAGGGGGGTGTCTGTCTGATGGTACGGTCCTGTAGGGGTGTCTGTCTGATGGTACGGTCCTGTAGGGGTGTCTGTCTGATGGTACGGTCCTGTAGGGGGGTGTCTGTCTGATGGTACGGCCCTGTAGGGGTGTCTGTCTGATGGTACGGTCCTGTAGGGGTGTCTGTCTGATGGTACGGTCCTGTAGGGGGGTGTCTGTCTGATGGTACGGTCCTGTAGGGGGGTGTCTGTCTGATGGTACGGTCCTGTAGGGGTGTCTGTCTGATGGTACGGTCCTGTAGGGGTGTCTGTCTGATGGTACGGTCCTGTAGGGGTGTCTGTCTGATGGTACTGTCCTGTAGGGGGGTGTCTGTCTGATGGTACGGTCCTGTAGGGGTGTCTCTCTGATGGTACGGTCCTGTAGGGGTGTCTGTCTGATGGTACGGTCCTGTAGGGGTGTCTGAAACTGTTGGTTAATATATAGTTACAGATAAGAAGGATATATAAATGTTTTGACCCTCTTATTTTTTTACCTCTTTTTAGGAGGGATATTATCTATATTTTTTGAGGGGGGGGATTTAACTTTTCTCTATATGGAGGGGGACATGTCACCTGCAACTAGGGGTGGGAATCGCCAGAGGCCTCACGATACGATACTATCGCGATACTTGCGTCACGATACGATAGTATCGCGATACGCTGAGTATTGCGATATTAATATTGCGATTTCTATATATATATATATATATATTTTTTTTTAATTTCATTTATTACCTTTTTCAACTGCAAAGTAAAACGTTGTCAACATGTTTTATCTAATAAAATAAAGTTCAGTCTGTTCGTCTCACTTCAATAATTTTTTATTGCAGAACATGGTATTTTCTCAAGCAGACAGATGTCAACACTGTAATCTGTGTTGCATGTACCTGACAAACTGAACTGTTATTACAGTCATATTCCAACTTAACTGAATGCACGTGTGTGTGTGTGTGTGTGTGTGTGTGTGTGGACTACTGTACTATTACAGGTATTGAAATGAACAATGCAACTTCTTTATACCAAAAAAATGTATTTTTAGAATTTTTTTATGAATAATTAAATATCGATACTTGGCGTCCCTGTATCGATACAGCATCGCCACGCAAAGTATCGCGATACTACTACGTATCGATTCCCCCCCCCACCCTACCCCTATTACATGCCTCTGATTAAGAATATTAACCCCCCCCTTCCCCCATCCCCTAGGCACGGTACGTCCAGGCCAAGCTGAGTGTCCACGATCGCTCCCTGAAGGTGGCCACTGTGATCGAGAGTCTGGAGATGGAGATGGAGCTCCTGTGTCTGACCGGCGTGGAGGACCAGCTCCAGGCCGACGTCAGACCCACCCTGGAGATACTGCGCAACGCCGGCATCAAGGTCTGGGGAAGATGGCCGGGACACACTCAGCCCACGCTGCACGCTCCACGCCGCTGACAGCAGCAACAAACAAACTGCTAAACAAAACACAGAAAAACAGATGTTAGAGTGAAAGTACACACCCCCAGAAAAAAGAAGGACTTGCGTGTTATTATTCCTATCCCTACGGCGCTTGGACCACGGCGTCTTTTTGGACGAGTAGAGGAGTCGGGGTTGGGCATCGTTTGGATTTGAACGATTCCGGTTCCGATTCCGATTCTCCATTTCGATTCCTGTTCTAAACGATTCTCGATTCCGATTCTTTGAGGTGCAGGTCAAAACAGCTCACAGCTTATTTCGCAGGAGATTTTTATTATAATTTTTTCATACTATTCACATTGTCAGTTGACTTGATACAGTTTAATTTGGTTGCTGTACTGTAACTAGGGTATTAATTAATAATAAAAAAAAATTTAATCTAAATTAAGAATCGAAATGCAAATATGTTACTTCAAATGCAAATATGTTCCAGAACCGGAAGTTAGGAACCGGTTCCTATTAGAACCGGTTCTCGGTGCCCAACCCTATAGAGGAGTGGGATGGTCCTCTCCCCCCCCCCCCTTAGTGTTTCATCCTTACTGACGGTGGTAGTAAGGCTGAGAGGACAGAGACAGATTCGGGGAGAGACATCGGGTTCCCGGCAGGCCATCAGGGGGTACAGGGGTGGGGGGTTGCGACCGCTGCATCACCCCTTGGCTCAATGTGTTCTGTTTATGTCTCCCTCTCTCTCTCTCTCTTTCTCTCAAACATAGGGGCTAAAAACCCGAAACCCACGGAACTGGAGCGGATAGAACGGACATACCGTAGAAATAAAACAGACAAGTCCCACATACACAATAATTGCTCTGAACTGTGGTATAATATAAACACAACAGGAGATAATCATTTCAACCCACGGTCCCCGGTCAACCCTGACGTCGTGTCTTGTCTCTCGTGACAAGCCGCTGGCTAGAATAGAATAGAATAGAAATACTTTTATTAATCCCGAGGGAAATTTGGCACTGCGAATCGCTGCGAATCGCACTGCGAAGGCTGGCTGCCACAAAACAGTCACATCTAGAGACCTTAAAACCTACTCTAGCGAGGCCTTTAACCTTGAACTGGAGAGCCTGGACTGGTCAGATGAACTCAATGGTACACTGGTTGAAGAAACATGGCTTGGTTTCAAAACCAAATTCTCAACAATACTAAACGACATGGCCCCCCTAAGAACCACCAGGGTAAAAAATCGCGCTGAGCCGTGGATGCACTCCGAAATACTGGCCGCTATGAAAACCAGAGACAAAAAATGCTCTGAGTTTCGTAAAAGTCAGTCAAAGCTTACTAAAAGCACGAGCAGTGAACTCCAAGCCCACGTGACTGAACTCAAACTAGAAAGAAACAGACTAAGAAACGACGTAAACTCCATGATCAAAACTGCAAAAAAGAATTTCATCAATGACAAAACTGAGGAAAACAAAAACAAACCACGTGAACTTTGGAAATTACTCAATAATCAACTAGGATGCAGTAAAAAACTTAAAACCAGATTCTCAAACATAAACATAAAAACGGACAACACGCTCATCACAGACAAGCTGGATGTAGCCAATTACTTAAACATTTTCTTCACAAACATAGCCTCAACACTGGTAAACAAACTACCCTCCCACTCAGGGCTTTATGGGGTAGAACACATAGTAGCTTACTACAAAAACCTAGGGGTCCGCAAGGACGACTTCAAGCTGGAAATGGTAACAACAGATGAGGTACTCAATAAACTGAGCGCCCTCCAACCTAACAAGGCCACTGGCCATGACAACATCCCCTCCAAATTCCTCAGAGACTCAGCAGCCGCCATCACCCCAATCATCACACACATAATAAACCTCTCCATAAAACAGGGACACGTCCCCAAGGACTTCAAAATTGCGAGGGTGACCCCTCTGCACAAAAAGGGCAGCAAATTAGACCCAGGCAACTACCGCCCTGTTTCTATTCTCACCTCCATCTCGAAAGTCATGGAAAAAATAGTCTACGAACAGGTCGAAAAGTACCTAGCGGAAAAAAATCTAATCTACGAATTCCAATCTGGCTTCAGAACATCCCACTCCACTGACACATGCCTTCTCTATTTGAATGACCACATCAAACAAGAGGTGGACGCAGGCAAATACTGCGGCATGGTCATGCTGGACCTACAAAAGGCCTTTGACACGGTCAATCACTCCATTCTGATTGACAAGCTAAAAGCAATTGGTTTTGATAGTCTATCAGTGAGCTGGATGCAATCCTACCTTGAGGGGAGGGAACAGATGGTGGAGGTAAACGGTACCCTATCCCCCCCTCTCACAGTGAGCTGTGGTGTTCCACAAGGAAGCATACTAGGACCGCTACTGTTCCTAATTTATGCAAATGACATGTCGTCAGCTTGTGACTGCAACTTGTTCCTGTTTGCGGACGACTCAGCCCTGCTGGTCTCTGACAAGAACAAGTTACAGGTTGAAAAAACCCTCAGCTCGGAACTAGGCAGAATCTGCATATGGCTCGCTGATAACAAACTATCATTACACATGGGCAAAACAGAGTCCATTCTCTTCGGTTCAAATAACAAACTCAGCAAGACCGACGGCTTCTCAGTTACAGTGGGTGACAATATTGTCACAAGGAAAGATGAAATTACCTACCTGGGTTCCATCCTAGAGGCTAATCTCTCCTGTGACAAAATGGCATCCAATGTAATAAAAAAAGTCAACCAACGAACTCGATTCTTGTACCGGATCTCCTCTCTGGTAAACAAGAATACCCTGAAGACTCTGGCAGGAGCACTCATTCAGGGGTACTACGACTATGCTTGCACCTCATGGTACCAAAGCACCTCAAAGGCGCTAAAAACAAAATTACAAACATCTCAAAACAAACTGGTCAGACTACTGCTTGACCTTACTCCTAGAACCCACCTCACCCCTGCCCACTTTGACAACCTAGGATGGCTTAGAGTAGATGACAGAGTACAGCAACTTGCAATGGGCCTGGTCTACAAGATACACTACACGACCAAGGTACCCATGTACATGGCAAAATACTTCCCAAAGGTCAGTGAATACCACGATCACAACACCAGAGGGAGCTCCACAAATCATGTTAAACCCAGATTCGGCTCAAATAAGGGACTAAACACGTTTCGCAATTATGCCACATCAATGTGGAACGCCCTACCCAAAGCTGTAAAGGAATGTGGATCACTACCCACTTTCAAAACCTCTCTCAAGAGACACCTACGGGAGACTGCAATTCAACACTGGCCCCTGTAAATATCCTAACCCAACCCCCTCCAATGTACAGTCATTTACCTAGTATGGTTTTGTCAATAGTCCAATGTACAATTTTGTTTGTTTGTACAGAGTCTCCCCCCCCTCAATGTACAGTTTTGCTTGTTTATACAGTGTGCCCCCCCCCCCCCCCCCTCCAATGTAAATTACCCAGTATGGTTGTCAATATCCCAGTGTACCCAACCCCCCCCACCCAACCTCCTCCAATGTACAGTTTCTACGTCAAATGTATATACTCCCTTTTCTTGACTCCTTCTGTATCACAAACAGTACTGTATTTGCAAATCTGGTATGTCATAAATGTATAGATGTAGCAGTACTGACTATCTGTATGTCATGTATGTCATATATGTCCTGATGAATTGAAAATGGGGGACCCTGGTGGAAACAAGACGAAAGTCTTTCTCTGGTCTGCATCCCCTTAACAATTGTGTGTATTGAGCTGTACTGTATTGTACCCATTCTGCAATCTGTTAATAAAGTTTTCAATCAATCAATCAATCAAACATTTAGACGGAACAAGTCACGAATAAGAATAACAAAACAAATGGCCTAAGAATAGAATCAAATAAAATAGAATAAAAATGTAATAAAATATACAAGTAAATAAATACCGTACTTTTCGGACTATAAGCCGCGCCTTTTCCCCCCAATTTTTCGACCCTGCGGCTTATATAACGGTGCAGCTTATATTATGTGACTCGACGTGACCAAACCCGAAAATGTAAAAATCGAACTATTGCTATTTTGACTGCATTGAAATGTTATTTATCTGTTCCCTTATTTGCTAAACTTAATACAACTTGTAAATGAGTTAATTCTTGTTATTTGTCCGACAGTATTGTGTCCCAATGCTAATTACATATGGTAATTAAACATTAAAACACCTGCGGCTTATAGTCCAGTGCGGCTTATATATATATGTACACATCATTCAATTTAGCTGCTGCGGCTTATATTCAGGTGTGGCTTATTTATAGTGCGAAAAGTACGGTACAGTAAAAATATACTGAAGTCTACAGTAGGTGTAATATTGCACAGTGCTGTTTCAAAAGTAAGAGTCCAGGAAGATGGTAACTGTCACCCTGTGCTCAGTGATGCAGTGAGGCACAGTGATGCTTTATAAAGTCTGATGGCTGTCGGAATGAAGGACTTCCTGTGCCGTTCAGTGCTGCATTTAGGTAGTGTGAGCCTGGCACTGAACATGCTCCTCCTGTCAGCCAAGTCTGTGTGTATAGTGGGTGGGAGCGGTTTTCCCTGATGGCCTGGAGCTTAGCAAGAAGCACTATTGGACCACTGGCTGATGAGCCTAATTCTTTATTTTGTTTATTCGGTTCCCTGCTAAGTCAGCAGGCTTACAGCTAGATGTTGTGGGCGATATACCAACATTTATTTATTTCCATCTGTCAGAATAGTAAAGAGAGTAGCCTATTCAACTAATCATAAAGAAACAGCCTTGTTACTGTAGATGAGTCGGTATAGGATCATGAACAGATGGCTGTATAGAACGGTCCTGAATGGCCCCGTTGGCTGGTAGACTAAATGTGTTCTGCCATAGAAATTTGTATAATGTTGTCATGGCAACATGGATTGGTTTGGTGCATGTGACTAAGCAGATTAATTGCCATGGTGAAAGGATTATTTGGCTGAATAGAGGCGGTCGTGTTGGCCATTCCAACTTTCTCTCACACACTGCCCACATACTGTATACACTGCCCACACATGATACATACCTCAGACATGACTACCTCAGACCAAGAACCATATACGGTAACTCAGTTTTATGCTTTCAGAGGAACAAGGTTTTCAAACCTTTATTATCTAAAGATGGTAAGTTAGAGTGTTGTGTTCACTCATAGTTAAAGACAGTAGAGGTTGAGTACTTTATTATCTAAAGATGGTAAGTTAGAGTGTTTTGTTCACTCATAGTTAAAGACGGTAGAGGTTGAGTACTTTATTATCTAAAGATGGTAAGTTAGAGTGTTGTGTTCATTCATAGTTAAAGACAGTAGAGGTTGAGTACTTTATTATCTAAATATGGTAAGTTAGAGTGTTGTGTTCATTCATAGTTAAAGACAGTAGAGGTTGAGTACTTTATTATCTAAAGATGGTAAGTTAGAGTGTTGTGTTCATTCATAGTTAAAGACAGTAGAGGTTGAGTACTTTATTATCTAAAGATGGTAAGTTAGAGTGTTGTGTTCATTCATAGTTAAAGACAGTAGAGGTTGAGTACTTTATTATCTAAAGATGGTAAGTTAGAGTGTTGTGTTCATTCATAGTTAAAGACAGTAGAGGTTGAGTACTTTGGTGATATATCACATTGACACACAGTGATTTGGACTGACTTTACAGCTGCAAATACAAAAGAGAGTTATATGGTTCTTCAGTGCAAGGGTTAAATTATTGTATCGTCAACATATCGCAAGTATATATAAAATGAGGAGTGGGCCTCATTTATACTGTGCACATTAAGAGATTAAGTAGCTAAATAAAATGGTCATAAATAATAGTTCAACGTTAACTGTCAACGAGTAGGTAGGCTATTGAGAACCAAGCAAAGTTATCCATCCATCCATGTATTTATTTATTTATTTATGAATTTATTAACTTATTTATTTACGTATTTACTTATTTAGAGACAAGATCAGATCAACTAGCCCAAGTGCTTATTGTTTTCTTTTGATGATGGAGAAGCTTGACCGTACTAATTGAACATTGAATTCTATAGCCCTTCTAGTCCAAGACCATACAAATACAGTATTGTGCATGATTCTGTTTTAGGGTAGATTTTTATCTTTTGAATGAATATTGCAGCTTACTGTGAGTAGTTGTACTTGTTCACATTATCTGTATGACACAGTGTACTTTGACTCATGTATAATACATTTACATTTAGTCATTTAGCTGATGCTTTTATCCATATTGTGAACAGGTCAGCAGGAGTGGCACAACTCTGGCAGCTAATCTGATATTGTTTGAAGAGATCCAACGGTCTCTCGACTACAAAAAAAAACCAATTCTCCGATGTGTTTTTCTTAAGGTATGGATGCTGACGGGGGACAAGCTGGAGACGGCCACCTGCACCGCCAAGAACGCCCACCTGGTGACCCGGAACCAGGACATCCACACCTTCAGATCAGTGAGTAGGAGGGGCGACCTCTCTTCCTCGTTGGTGCAATGTGCCTCCACACCTTCAGATCAGTGAGTAGGAGGGGCGACCTCTCTTCCTCGTTGGTGCAATGTGCCTCCACATCTTCAGATCAGTGAGTGCAGAGGACTCATAACTCGCTGAAATATTGACGGATTTACAAACGGGTTGGTTTGCTATAAACATCAAATATGTAGTTATGATACTGCATACTTATAATAATTTTTTTGTTAAAGATGTTTTTTTTTACAAACCGCTTGAATCATAGCCACGTTAATAATGCTTGTAATAAACCAAACCGTTTGTAAATCCGTCAATATTTCAGCGTGTTATGAGTATTTTTGTCTGTGCAGCTCACTCACTCTCACTCAAGGCTGACCCTCACAAGATGGCGGCGGTTCAGTGACGTCGCTCTCCATTGGCCGGCAGCGCGGGCAAGCTATCTAGTGTTCTATATATATCTATGCAGAGGAGGGCGACCTCTCTTCCTCGTTGGTGCATCTTCAGATCAGTGAGTGCAGAGGAGGGCGACCTCTCTTCCTCGTTGGTGCATCAGATCAGTGAGTGCAGAGGAGGGCAACCTCTCTTCCTCGTTGGTGCATCTTCAGATCAGTGAGTGCAGAGGAGGGCGACCTCTCTTCCTCGTTGGTGCATCTTCAGATCAGTGAGTGCAGAGGAGGGCAACCTCTCTTACTCGTTGGTGCATCTTCAGATCAGTGAGTGCAGAGGAGGGCAACCTCTCTTACTCGTTGGTGCATCTTCAGATCAGTGAGTGCAGAGGAGGGCGACCTCTCTTCCTCGTTGGTGCATCAGATCAGTGAGTGCAGAGGAGGGCGACCTCTCTTCCTCGTTGGTGCATCAGATCAGTGAGTGCAGAGGAGGGCGACCTCTCTTCCTCGTTGGTGCATCTTCAGATCAGTGAGTGCAGAGGAGGGCAACCTCTCTTCCTCGTTGGTGCATCAGATCAGTGAGTGCAGAGGAGGGCAACCTCTCTTCCTCGTTGGTGCATCAGATCAGTGAGTGCAGAGGAGGGCGACCTCTCTTCCTCGTTGGTGCATCAGATCAGTGAGTGCAGAGGAGGGAGACCTCTCTTCCTCGTTGGTGCATCAGATCAGTGAGTGCAGAGGAGGGCGACCTCTCTTCCTCGTTGGTGCATCTTCAGATCAGTGAGTGCAGAGGAGGGCGACCTCTCTTCCTCGTTGGTGCATCTTCAGATCAGTGAGTGCAGAGGAGGGCAACCTCTCTTCCTCGTTGGTGCATCAGATCAGTGAGTGCAGAGGAGGGCGACCTCTCTTCCTCGTTGGTGCATCAGATCAGTGAGTGCAGAGGAGGGCGACCTCTCTTCCTCGTTGGTGCATCAGATCAGTGAGTGCAGAGGAGGGCGACCTCTCTTCCTCGTTGGTGCATCTTCAGATCAGTGAGTGCAGAGGAGGGAAACCTCTCTTCCTCGTTGGTGCATCTTCAGATCAGTGAGTGCAGAGGAGGGCGACCTCTCTTCCTCGTTGGTGCATCTTCAGATCAGTGAGTGCAGAGGAGGGAAACCTCTCTTCCTCGTTGGTGCATCAGATCAGTGAGTGCAGAGGAGGGCGACCTCTCTTCCTCGTTGGTGCATCAGATCAGTGAGTGCAGAGGAGGGCAACCTCTCTTCCTCGTTGGTGCATCAGATCAGTGAGTGCAGAGGAGGGCGACCTCTCTTCCTCGTTGGTGCATCAGATCAGGGAGTGCAGAGGAGGGCAACCTCTCTTCCTCGTTGGTGCATCAGATCAGTGAGTGCAGAGGAGGGCAACCTCTCTTCCTCGTTGGTGCATCAGGACCGTCAGCTGTCCCTGAGAACACCATTCCAATATGAGGCGCATTTAGAAATATAAATGAACGATAATGGCAAATCTTTCCCAAATCACGTAAAAAGGGATGAGAAACAGTGATGCGTTCACCTCATTCATAATAATTATTATTATTAAAACATTTTCTACCCGTTTTGGTAGTCGGTTTCCTTTTTCAAATTCGAATGAAATTAGGTCAAGGTCTAACTTTATTTATGTAGCACATATTAAAAAAAAAAACCGAGGTTGACCAAAGTGCTGCACATTGCAAAGTACAAAAGTACTGTAAATTCAATACTAATAGAAATACAACACAAGGTGCACAATTTACACAAACGGAAATAGTACTGCAAACAGTACTATAACATATAATAATACAAATACAATCAAAAATAGAAGCACGGACGTACGGCTCTATCTGAAGGAAAAGCCAGTGAGAAGAGGTGAGTCTTTAACAACGACTTAAACATCTCTACGTAAATTAGATGATTGGTAAATGGTAAACCACTCGCTCTACCTCCTGAGCCACTGTCTTTCCCCCCCCCCCCCCCCCACGAGTCCATGAAACGAGTCCTGACTCATCTAGAACAGCTCCTCGTCGATTCTAGCAGCGGCGGTCGAGAGAGGTCGTTCCAGTTCGGACGGCGGGGGGGGGGGGGGGGGGGGGGCTTCCAGAGCGCCCGCCCGCCCTGCCTGCGGCCCGGGGCATCCATCCATCCTCCTCGCGGGGCCAAGGCCCGTCTTTACCGCAGGCCCGCAGGCCCACAGGCCCGCATGCACCACCCGAGCCAACCGGCACCGCCTGAGTAAATCACCTCCCACCGCCAGGCCCAGCGTCCAAGTCCCTGTCGGACCTGACAAACTGGCCTTCGCTCCCAACGGCGAACCAGGGACCAGCTGCACCGCTCCCAGAGGGAACACACACAGACACACACACACGCACGCACGCACACACGTACACACACACACACACACACACAGGGAGGCTCGCTTCCTGATTTGTTTAGCAGGTTTTGGGTTCTCTCTCCCAGCCGGCTCCGATAGTCCCTGCACTTCCCTTGGCCTCCGTCCAGAAGCAGAAGGGGGGAGCCTGGCCTGGCCATGTAGGAAGGTTACAACTTGCGTACAACAGTGGTTACTGGAAGAGGAATACAATGGTTGGCACAGCTTGAAAACAGTCCCGCCGCCACCCCCCCCCCCCCCCCCCCCCCCTCCCACCATCACCACCTCCCCCCCCCCACACACACACACCTCTCCCTGTGGACGGGGCCCAGCCAGTGCTGACTGGGCCTTGCAACACATGCATCTGGATTAGTTTCCTGGTCCCGACGCTCGCGCGGTGGTGGATTGACGTACGACGAGTCGTCGCTGGTTGAAGGATATATATTCATACCGGAGCTGTAGCTCTCGTTGATGGATCGACACCGGGCCCCATGTCAGTGCCGGCCGCGCATATTTGGAAGTTTTTCTAAAGTCTATATTTGAAACTCGACTGCATTGTCGAAGCCCCCCCTTGTCAGTTGTAGGTCCTGACGTCTGTTTCCTCTCTGGGACAAGTTCATTGAAGAGTTTTCAGTGAAGTGCCTTAGCAACAGATGTTGTTCACCGTCGTCAACGTTAGATGTGCGCCTGTCGAACGCGTGCTGCGCGGGCGGAAGCTGAGCCGCTGTATCTCAGGTTCTAATCTCTAAACGGTGAATAAAGCGTTCATTCTTTTAGCAGTGGGTTTGATCGCTATCAGCGAGGCAGGCAGACCAACTGAATTGCCACCCTGATTGTGTGTGTGTGTGTGTGTGTGTGTGTGTGCGTGTGTGTGTGTGCGCCTGTGTGTGTGTGTGTGTGTGTGTAGGTGACGACGCGCGGAGAGGCCCACCTGGAACTCAACGCCTTCAGGAGGAAACACGACTGCGCTCTGGTGATATCAGGGGACTCACTTGAGGTGAGCTGCATGTACATGTACATGTACATGTGTGTGCGTGTGTGCGTGTGCATACACTACACGCATCCCTCTGCCAACCTCCTCCCTCCCTGTCTTCTCTGTAAACCGTGATAGTGACGTTTCTCTCCACGCGGTATCTGTGGTCCTCCTCGGTTTGGTCTAAAACCACATGGAAGTTTGAACTGAAAACAGACAGAAACGGTTAGAAGCTTCGCCGCCGTCCAGCCGCGTCTCCCTCAAATGTAAGATAAGAGAGTTCTGTATCGTCTCTGTTGATACAGACATTTGTTTTGCAGAGACAGACAGACACACAGACAAGACATCAGAGCGACAACCGTGTTACAGCAGAGACAGACATACAGACAAGACGTCAGAGAGACAACCATGTTACAGCAGAGACAGACAGACAGACAAGACATCAGAGAGACAACCGTGTTGCAGCAGAGACAGACATACAGACAAGACATCAGAGAGACAACCATGTTACAGCAGAGACAGACACACAGACAAGACGTCAGAGAGACAACCATGTTACAGTAGAGACAGACATACAGACAAGACATCAGAGAGACAACCATGTTACAGCAGAGACAGACAGACAGACAAGACATCAGAGAGACAACCGTGTTACAGCAGAGACAGACATACAGACAAGACGTCAGAGAGACAACCGTGTTACAGCAAAGACAGACAGACAAGACATCAGAGAGACAACCGTATTACAGCAGAGACAGACATACAGACAAGACATCAGAGAGACAACCATGTTACAGCAAAGACAGACAGACAAGACATCAGAGAGACAACCGTATTACAGCAGAGACAGACATACAGACAAGACATCAGAGAGACAACCGCTTTACAGCAGAGACAGACAGACAGACAAGACATCAGAGAGACAACCATGTTACAGCAGAGACAGACAGACAGACAAGACATCAGAGAGACAACCGTGTTACAGCAGAGACAGACAGACAGACAAGACATCAGAGAGACAACCGTGTTACAGCAGAGACAGACAGACAGACAAGACATCAGAGAGACAACCGTGTTACAGCAGAGACAGACATACAGACAAGACATCAGAGAGACAACCATGTTACAGCAGAGACAGACAGACATACAAGACATCAGAGAGACAACCATGTTACAGCAGAGACAGACAGACATACAGACAAGACGTCAGAGAGACAATGTGATTAACCCCTTCCTTCCCTCCCAACCAACATTAATTTAATGTAGCACAGTCCCATAAGTCCAAGGTTATTTTGTATTGCGCTTTGAGATTTGCTCCACAATTATAAAGCGCATTACAAATCAAATATATTATTATTATTATTATTATTATTTCACAACTATTTTTTTTTATTGCCCCGTCCCGTGTGGGTTGGACCACATCTCTATCCCGCTTGTTAAGTAGGCTTTATTGAATTAACATTTTACTAGGGCTGACCCCTATTAGTCGATTAGTCGACTAATCAGTCGAAAGGAGCCGTAGTCGACTGCCAACCTGTTAGTCGAAAAATAAAATAATAATAACAATAATTTGTAAAACTTTTTTTGAATTTTTTTTGTATCATTCTTTCCAAAAGAAAAGAGGCCTAGAAGCGTGGCTAACGCTAATGGCACGCATACCAGAGGGGCTAACTGCCTAAGAAAACAGGCACAGAGGCACTGAAAGAGGATTTCACCCATCTAATGAACACACTATACTTGACAAATATCAAGATGTATCCATCAGTGGACCAAATGCATGCTTTTGCAGAGGACAAGAAGCCTTCCGTCGACTCCTTCAGACATTAAGCATCCCCCACAGCCCAAATGGAATGATAAAAAAAAATATATATATTATACTTTTATTTTTTTTAATATTTTTTTTGGCGACTAATAGTCGACTAACAGCAAATGTTGGCCAATCATAGTCGACCCTCCAAATCCTTAGTCGGGGACAGCCCTAGATTTTACATTTACATTGAGTCATATAGCCGACTCTCTTATCCAAAGCGACTTGAATGTGGTAGGGTTGGGCACCGAGAACCGGTTCTAATAGGAACCGGTTCCTAACTTCTGGTTCTGGAACCGGAAGTAACATATTTGCATTTCGATTCTTAATTTCGATTCTTAAAAAAAAAAAAAAATTACTTTGTTAATTAATACCCTAGTTACAGTACAGCAACCAAAATAAACTGTATCAAGTCAACTGAAAATGTGAATAGTATGAAAAAAATGTAAGATTTTTCAAAAGAAAAGTTATTCTCCTGCTAAAGAAGCGGTGACATGTTTTGACCTGCACCTCCAAAGAATCGGAAGCGAGAATCGTTTTTAAAACAGGAATCGAAATGGAGAATCGGAACCGGAACCGGAATCGGAACCGGAATCGTTCAAATCCAAACGATGCCCAACCGAGTTACGAGTTGTTGTCGCCCCTCTGCCCTGCAGGTGTGTCTGAAGTTCTACGAGTACGAGTTCATGGAGCTGGCCTGCCAGTGCCCCACGGTGGTCTGCTGCCGCTGCGCCCCCACCCAGAAGGCCCAGATCGTGCGGCTGCTGCAGGAGCGGACGGGCAAACTCACCT
The DNA here is from genome assembly GCF_963971535.1 of Notolepis coatsorum. Taxonomy (NCBI): domain Eukaryota; kingdom Metazoa; phylum Chordata; class Actinopteri; order Aulopiformes; family Paralepididae; genus Notolepis; species Notolepis coatsorum. Next base: position 5,278,034 of record NC_140168.1, read on the forward strand.
GCGCCGTAGGTCAGTCAGTCGCTCTCCCTCCTGCCGCTCGCCCGGCTGTCCACCAGGACCCGCAGGTCGATGTTGATGTGGAAGTGGAAGTGGGCCACATTGACCGTGCATTCACACGGCGGCCATTTTGCTCTTATGTCGTGGTCAGGTTGGGATTCCTTTTTTCAACCCTGATTGGTGGATTATTTCTAGGGATGCTCGATATTGGCTTTTTTACCGATACCGACATAGCGATATTGTCCAACTCTTAATGTCCGACACCGATATCAACCGATACCGATATATGCAGGGTCCCCCCCCCCCCCCAAAAAAACGAATAATTTCAGGTAATTAACATTACATATCTATTGTTGTGGAATTAACATAACATTATGCATACTTTTGACAATAAATAAAATCAGAATTTGTTCTTACTTGGTAAATAAAGGTTATAGAAATGTAAAATAAAAAAAATATATATTTCTTTTTCTTTTTTTGAAAACCGATACCGATATTTTTCTATATCACATTTTAATGCCAATATCGGACATCCCTAATTATTTCCCCCTCATGTTGGAAAGGAATCACAATCGGATCATCGGGATCCCTTTCCACCCTGATGATTGGTGGCATTTTGCTCTGGGTGGAAAGGAATCCCAACCAGATCACAGCATTAAGAGCAAAATGCCCACCGTCTGAATGTGGGCAATGGGCCCCCCCCCCCCCCCCCCCCCCCGTTTGATGCGATTTTCTGGGAAGATTTTGATCGTTAGATGATATTAGGGGCGTGAATCACCAAGATGCCCCACAGTACGATATTATCACAATATTGTAATATCTTTTTTCAACTGCAAAAATTATGTCCCCGACACAAAACATTCAACATCTGCTATACAAATATATCACGTGTTTTTATCTAATAAGATAATGTTTTCAGTCTGTTCACTTCACTCCAATCATTTGTACTGCAGCAAAAAAAAACATGATGTATTGATACTTGGCATCACTGTATCAATATAATAAGTAAGGGATAATGTATAGCTACGAGGTCATTGTCGCAAAATAATTGACCGACACGGAGTTTAGAACACTGAGGCGCCTCGCCGAGGTGTTCTTTAAACGTAGTGAAGGTCAATTATTTTGCGACAATGACCGAGTATAGGCTATACATTATCCCGCTTATTACATGACTAACTTACTAACAATATACCTAATTCATTTTACACCATCGACAAGACGAGATCAAATGCAGACGCAGTTCTGTTCTGTGGCTCCGTCTGCTGTCAGCCCAAATAAAGTTATTATTATCGCCGGCAGGTGTGTGGACTGATTGCACTGCTGCAGTGTGTGTCAGTGGGCTTGATTGCGAACAGCGGTCATTATTGCTCGGCGGAGGTCCGTTATCGAGTAATAACGGACCTCTGACGAGCGCTATTGACCAATCACAATCAAGCATTTCGGCGAATGTTAAAACGCCATGTAATAACAGGATATATTGCCATGTCGACTTCTTTCCCCACACACCTATTAGATATGATTATTATGTCCAGAATTCCATATACTGTAGGTAGGGAGATAACAGTGGAGAGAGAGAGAACCCTCATTCTCATTCTTATACATTCTCATTCATTAACTTCTAGTGAATGAAATATTAGTGAAATTAAAAGCAACCCCTGCTTTGCTGTGAACCCCCCCCCCCCCCCCCCCCTGGCTGGCATCTCTCCCGCCTTACTCACTCAGAACACTCCCTAGTCCAAATGTCCATTCTCCCATTTTACTATGGCGATGTCATTTACATGCGTGCATGCAAAGAGACTTTTGTGTTCTAGAAAAGCGCTATATAAATCAAATGCATTATTATTATTATTATGATTATTATGATTATTATTATTATTATTATTATTATTATATTATTATTATTATGTGCAAATGGGCATAACTTACTGATTTGTGCACAGAGAACATATGCAAAGAGACTTTTGAGTTCTAGAAAAGCGCTATATAAATCAAATGCATTATTATTATTATTATTATTATTATTATTATTATTATTATTATTATTATTATTATTATTATTATTATTATTATTATTATTATTATTATTATGTGCAAATGGGCATAACTTACTGATTTGTGCACAGAAAACATATGACCAAGTTATGATGCAAAGAGCTTGATCGTAGGGCTGGGTATCGGCACTGATTACCCGATTTGATTTGATTTTGATTCACAAGGTCCCGATTTGATTTGATTTGATTGCAATGTGGATTCAGTGAGAGGACCGGCACCTGCAGTTGTTTGTCAGAAGCTGTCATTTGTTCAACTGGGTTGTTTCTGCAGCAGTTGAGCCGAAACTCACAAGGCAACCTAGCGAGACGATGCGGGAAGCACGCTAGAAATAACGTTTAGCGGAAAAAACCTTCATACCTCCACTGTAAACAGTGGCTCAGGAGGTAGAGGTAGAGTCGTCTGGTAATCCGGAGGTCCCCAGGTTCGATTCCCGCTCCTCCCGGGCACCGTGTCGACACTTAACCCCCTAAACTGCTCCCGATGAGCAGGTTGGCACCTTGGCACGGTCGCCACCGCCGTCGGTGTGTGAATGTGTGAGTGAACGGGTACAAATGTGAGGAACAAAAATTGTAAAGCGCTTTGGATAAAAAGCTGCTATATAAATACACTATTTACCCTTTTACCATTTAAACGGGGCACAGATTAAAAGATGAATCGTGGGATTTTAGGAATCGATTAGCTTCAAATGAAACGATTCAATATCGATTTTCTTCGATATCGAGACCCGATATTTTCCACCCAGCCACACTTGATGTGATTGATGGGTGTGTTATTGAAGGATACTGACTTTAACTGTGCATTCAAGAAAACGTTCTGTGTATTA
>NC_140168.1:5281105-5321569 GCF_963971535.1 Notolepis coatsorum
ATTCTGTTGAAGTAAAGGGTGTTGTTTATCACCAGTTCACATTATGTAAGGGATATAATGGCTGACGACATGTTTGGCTCGGGGCCTGGTATGAAAGGACAGAGCGCCTGGGGCATTAACATATTTTAATGGCTGAGGTGGAGGCGTAAAGGTGTACCCACGCAGAGTCCATTAAAATATGTTAATGTTCGTCTCGAAGGGCATTATCCCTTTTATCCCTTATGGCCGACGGCCAAAGATAAAAAAAAAAATATATATATATATATATATATATATGTATATATAAAAGTAAGGAGCATTTATTCATATTTCCATGAATTTTGCATTCAACATTAACACTTGTGACATCGGGGAATCTGAATAATACCTGGAGCTAGTCTGTTGTTTGCTGTCAGAAAGATAATGTTATGCTAGCAGGCATTACGGTCGCTAGCGTTGCATAAGGTTTGCAAACAGTGAATGTGCTCTCGCAGTATGTTTAACACAAAGCTTAGGTAGCTATTCAGTCGTCTACTTTACTTAAAATAAAAATAAAATTGTGGTACTTTATCGTCACCTTGTGGTGTTCCGAGGACAAGGCAGATGAAGGCTCGATACATAGCCTACTGTCACTCAAGTCACTGGATTTCCAACCAAAATTAATACGACTATAAACACAAATGGACCCAGCTCAATGTTGATATTCATAGATACATTTTTTCAGCGTGGCGATAAATTACAACTTGCTACTTGAATCTGCTGCTGACAGACTGTCACTGAGAGTACAGCATACAGTAGTTGATCGTGAATGTATTTTTTAGGAGGAGGGGGTAGACAGCCGGATAGCTACCTTAGCTTTGTGTTAAACATACCGTTGGATCACATTAACTGTTTGCTAACTGTAACTGAGGGGTACAATTCCCTGACTGTATTGATAAGTATGGTATCATTAAACCACTACCGCTTTATGTACTTTAATTACTGGCCATACAGTACACGATATCTAAGTATGATGAACACTTTCCCACATATGAAATCAGGTCCACACAAAGGTAATAGTCAAATATTTAATATATAGCAAAGGGTACATATAATAGTTACTTATTACATTTATGATTTGAATTGAATGCTCTTGTAAGGCAAATGAGTACTCGTAGGCAAATCAACACTGAATGTCCAATCTCTGGTTACACAGGAAGCAAGTATACAACCTGGCTCTTAGGGAATTATAGCGATGGTCACTTAATGATTATAGCTGGATAATATACTGAAGGGGTCCCGCCGGTTGTAAGCCAGTAGGGGGGGTAGGAGAGCCGTCAGCTGTATCCCGTCTGGTCAACGATTTCCAGGGAGAGTTCAGGTACAGAACACAGTGCCCGTAGAACCTTGATCCACAGATGAATACACTTGGGCTCTCTTGTAGACGATAGCTGTAGCTGTCGGTCCACAACGAAGAAGAAGCGAGGCGACCTCAGTCTGGTCTGAGCGCCGTCTCACCTTGGCTCCTCTCGGGGTAAATCCAACACTCACCGGTGTTGGCGATTATCCGCTCCACAAATCAAAGCACCAAAGCAAATAGATATTCCATGCCGTATAGGGCTCAGCAGTCGTCGGGGTAGGTAATCCAATGTGCAGGTCCACTTGTCCTCGCCTAGAACTCCTCGGATGAAAGCACCACGCGTGGTCTGCCCAACCTGGTTAAGACTCTAGATAACGCGAGGAAACGATGGGGGTGCTGCTCACTTTAGAACTCTAACCGAACGATGCACCATACATAATAGACTATTATTACTTAATAGAAATACGGTGCCAAACTCTGGCAATTCAGCTATTAATTCGCACGAGGTCTCACTGCTATTCTAAGGCCAAACAGGCCGTACTACACCGCACGCGGTATCGTGGGGTGAGGCTTCACGTCTTGTTACTTAGTTGGGTAGAAGGGTAAAGGACTAAGAGGAATTCTACATTTCTTGCGCCATATTTATATGCACGGTGGACAAGTAGTGCCGCTCTGCTTTCGGTAGCCGTATTCCTGCGCGGAGCTGAGGCTAGTAAGGGCATGTCTCGTCGGTACCTTTGAACTTGAACGCCAGGGGCTTGTCCCTGGCGCCTGGTCCTTTTGTCCAATAAGAGAATGAACTATTATGGGCTGTAGTAGAATAAAGGGATATTCCGTGTATATGTACAAGGAATATACAAGGGATATCAAACGATATACAAATACTATTAAATATATATCCATAAATAAATATATATATTCGGTTTAATCTGATCCTTCACAACACTAACCTTAGGCAACTCTAGCGACCGTAACGCCTGCTAGCATAACATCAGCTCGCAGGATATATTATGTAGCGAGTCCACACAAGGCACGTTCATTTAGAACGGTGATCGGGACGGTTTGGCTGGATGGTGGTAGGTGTTTTAATGGACACCTGCCAACCAATCAGAATTATTCACCCAGGCCATGGTATAGTTCACATTGATTCACACACATGTTGTGCGATACTAGCTTGCTAGTGGCTATCTGGGCCACAGAACATGTCATACAATTTCCTATAGTCCGCAAATTACGAGACGACTTCACTTTTGCAGGGAAAAAAAACCTACTTATATTCCGGCTGATACAGTTTAGTAGAAGAAGTAGGAGAACTTTGGGTAGTTGGATGACCACGCGCCTCAGATTTTCTCTTTTTCTTAATTGAGACCGAAAGCTGAGAAGGGAGACAGAGTAGGGGAGACACGGGAGAGAAGGTTCTGGCCCGGGATTCAAGCCCAGGCCAGCAGTGGTACCTGTGGTTCCAGAGGTCCGGGTTCTGGGCATAGTAAGACCCTGTTTAGACGGAAACGCTAGCAGGTGAATCCGCAAAAATATTTTTTCGGATGTGCCTTTTGTTTATACGGCAACAGCGTTTTTACGGGGAGAAACCGCAAAAAAGTGAGACCACCTTCCTGGGTGGAATTCCTAGAAACGATAAACCTTTGCGCTATCATCTAAACTGTCAAACCGCATAAAACTATGACGAAAGGGTTCTCAAGGCTCTCGTCGCGCGTACTGCTTACATCACATGCGCCAGTAGCCTAGAAGCGTAAACAAAGCATGTCTGATTCTATCCATGGCGATCACCTGAAGGCTACATTGGCAGTACTTTTAAATACACAAGAATCTGTCCCGCGGCTATCGCAACTATTAGTGACTGGAGCCACTGTATGTGAGTGACTCTGCTTTGGTCCAATCACATTCCCCCACCCACAGTCTGCGAATCAGAGGCAGAGTAGGGCGGGTCTTCACAGCACGTCATGTGACATATGCGCCAATCGTGTGACAGCGGGGCTCCGTCGTCTCGAGTCGTTACAGCGTCGTCTGCACGCAGAATTCCATCCCAAAACGCTAGTCTAAACGCAACATTAAAAGTGAGACCGCAAGTCGACTTTTACGGTTTCTGTTCAGACTCTCTCCGTCTAAACATGGCCTAAGAGTGTTTGTGTCGTGCTGGGTTCATTTATGCTCGGAAGTTAGAAGTGGGGAACACGTCGTCTCCTATAATCTACATGCGTTTCAGCTACAAAGCCAGAAAAACATGGATGCTGCTCACGCTAAACTTCTTTGGCAATTTTTACTTTTTTTTTTCTTTCTATTTATTTATTTTATCTTATGCTTGGGTGTTGCGTGCATTGGCGAACTGTAAAAACAGTAGTACATGAACAAAGCGGGGGCTCGCAACTCACTTTTCACTGCTCCAAAGGTGTTTAAGTTTGTCACAATTAAACACCTTTGGGGCATTGAAAAGTGAGTTGCAAGCCCCGCTTTGGTCATGTTGCGTGTATTGCCCCACTGTCTGTCTGGGGAGGGTGTAGAGTAGACTACCACATGCTGCCCTACTGTCAGTTTGGGGAGGGTGTGTAGACTATCACATGCTGCCCTACTGTCAGTTTGGGGAGGGTATAGACTATCACATGCTGCCCTACTGTCAGTTTGGGGAGGGTGTAGACTACCACATGCTGCCCTACTGTCGGTCTGGGGAGGGTGTAGACTATCACACGCTGCCCTACTGTCAGTCTGGGGAGGGTGTAGACTACCACATGCTGCCCTACTGTCGGTCTGGGGAGGGTGTAGACTATCACATGCTGCCCTACTGTCGGTCTGGGGAGGGTGCAGACTACCACATGCTGCCCTACTGACGGTCTGGGGAGGGTGTAGACTATCACATGCTGCCCTACTGTCAGTCTGGGGAGGGTGTAGACTACCACATGCTGCCCTACTGTTGGTCTGGGGAGGGTGTAGACTATCACATGCTGCCATACTGTCAGTTTGGGGAGGGTGTAGAGACTACCACATGCTGTCCTACTGTCAGTTTGGGGAGGGTGTAGACTACCACATGCTGCCCTACTGTCAGTTTGGGGAGGGTGTAGACTATCACATGCTGTCCTACTGTCAGTTTGGGGAGGGTGTAGACTACCACATGCTGCCCTACTGTCGGTTTGGGGGAGGGTGTAGACTACCACATGCTGCCCTACTGTCGGTCTGGGGAGGGTGTAGACTACCACATGCTGTCCTACTGTCAGTTTGGGGAGGGTGTAGACTATCACATGCTACCCTACTGTCAGTTTGGGGAGGGTGTAGACTATCACATGCTACCCTACTGTCAGTTTGGGGAGGGTGTAGACTACCACATGCTGCCCTACTGTCGGTCTGGGGAGGGTGTAGACTACCACATGCTGCCCTACTGGTGGTCTGGGGAGGGTGTAGACTATCACATGCTGCCCTACTGTCGGTCTGGGGAGGGTGTAGACTACCACATGCTGCCCTACTGTCGGTCTGGGGAGGGTGTAGACTATCACATGCTGCCCTACTGTCGGTCTGGGGAGGGTGTAGACTACCACATGCTGCCCTACTGTCAGTCTGGGGAGGGTGTAGACTACCACATGCTACCCTACTGTCGGTCTGGGGAGGGTGTAGACTACCAGTACCACATGCTGCCCTACTGTCGGTCTGGGGAGGGTGTAGACTACCACATGCTGCCCTACTGTCAGTCTGGGGAGGGTGTAGACTACCACATGCTGCCCTACTGTCAGTTTGGGGAGGGTGTAGACTACCACATGCTGCCCTACTGTCGGTCTGGGGAGGGTGTAGACTACCACATGCTGCCCTACTGTCAGTTTGGGGATGGTGTGTAGACTATCACATGCTACCCTACTGTCAGTTTGGGGAGGGTGTGTAGACTACCACATGCTGCCCTACTGTCAGTTTGGGGAGGGTGTAGACTACCACATGCTGCCATACTGTCAGTTTGGGGAGGGTGTAGACTACCACATGCTACCCTACTGTCGGTCTGGGGAGGGTGTAGACTACCACATGCTGCCCTACTGTCAGTCTGGGGAGGGTGTAGACTACCACATGCTGCCCTACTGTCAGTTTGGGGAGGGTGTAGACTACCACATGCTACCCTACTGTCGGTCTGGGGAGGGTGTAGACTACCACATGCTGCCCTACTGTGGGTCTGGGGAGGGTGTAGACTACCACATGCTGCCCTACTGTCAGTCTGGGGAGGGTGTAGACTACCACATGCTGCCCTACTGTCAGTCTGGGGAGGGTGTAGACTACCACATGCTGCCCTACTGTCAGTTTGGGGAGGGTGTAGACTACCACATGCTACCCTACTGTCGGTCTGGGGAGGGTGTAGACTACCACATGCTGCCCTACTGTGGGTCTGGGGAGGGTGTAGACTACCACATGCTGCCCTACTGTCGGTCTGGGGAGGGTGTAGACTACCACATGCTGCCCTACTGTCAGTTTGGGGAGGGTGTAGACTACCACATGCTGCCCTACTGTCGGTCTGGGGAGGGTGTAGACTACCACATGCTGCCCTACTGTCAGTCTGGGGAGGGTGTAGACTACCACATGCTGCCCTACTGTCAGTTTGGGGAGGGTGTAGACTACCACATGCTGCCCTACTGTCAGTTTGGGGAGGGTGTAGACTACCACATGCCTCCTCCGATACATGTGGAGTCGCCAGCCGCTTATTTTCACCTGACAGTGAGGAGTCTCCCCCCCCCCCCTGACCAAGCCGGAGGTACCCAGCCGCACCACAAATGTACTCTTCAAGACAGCTAATAACAACATTAACGTTTGGCCGTGTTGAAATCACGCCAAGTGACGCTGAGGCTCGAACTGGGGGCGTTGAGAGATCGCACCCGGGTTTGCGACCAGGAACAACTCCGAGTTGACACAGCGTTTTTCATTCGATTTCTCCCAGTAGGAAGTCGGAATTTCCGACCTCAAGTTATCATGGAATGCAGCATGTCACATGGTCACATCGGCACATGCACATACATACCAGCACACAGATGTGGAGGGACTCGTGCACACAGATGGTTCCTTTCTCTCTCTCGTACCAGAATCTGTCTTGTGTGTTGCACTGTAGCAGGAAGAGCGGGTGACAGAATGGTCATTGTGCTAAAGTGGAAGTAAAGGTCTTGTAAGGCCTGTATCATCAGCGTATCACGTCACAGGGATTAGCTCACATTCACACACACACACACGGGGGGGGCACTTGCATGGGGCCACACAGACAATTATCTTGCCTTTTCTTTGAGAATCTGGTCTTGTGTGTAGACTGTAGGGCTGTCCCCGACTAAGGATTTGGATGGTCGACTATGATTGGCCAAAATGTGCCGTTAGTCGACTATTGGTCTACAATTTTTATTTTTAATTTTTTTTGTATCATTCCATTTGGGCTGTGGGGGGTGCTTAATGTCTGAAGGAGTCGACTGAAGGCTTCTTGTCCTCTGCAAAAGCATGCAATTGGTCCACTGATGGATACATGTTGATATTGGTCTAGTCTAGTGTGTTCATTAGATGGGTGAAATCCTCTTTCAGTGCCTCTGTGCCTGTTTTCGTAGGCAGTTAGCCTCTGGTATGCGTGCAATTAGCGTTAGCCACGCTTCTAGGCTTTTCTTTTGGAAAGAATGATAAAAAAAAGTATTATTATTATTATTATTATTATTATTATTATTATTATATTCGACTAAGAGGTTGGCCAGTCGACTACGGCTCCTTTCGACCGATTAGTCGACTAATAGGGGTCAGCCCTAGTAGACTGTAACAGAATGATAGTAAAGTGAAGCAAGATTCCGGCGCAGCTGGAGAGTGTAGAGGTCTAAGCGCCGGCCTACCACGGGGGTTCGATTCCCGGCAGCGTTGCCTCCCGCTTGGTAGGTCGTCGTCCCTACGAACATCATCGGGCGGCAGGGTTTGAGTCCCGGTCGTCCTGGTTGTCAGGGCAGGAGCAGATCCGGGGGCAGATAGCGTGAACCTTCGCTCTCCCAGTGAATTGGCCTAACAAAATTGAGGGATCGGACAAAAAATCATGGACTCCGTTATGTGAATCAAAGAGTTCTCGTTTTTGAAGGTAGAACCCGTAGACATGTTTATTAATCAGTTTTGATCCACGATGGAATGTTGTCCGATAAATAAAGACGTCTAGAGATTATACCTCAGTGTGCAGATTCTACCAACCTGCAAATCATGTTCTGCAATAATAAACCCAGCAACCGCTGTTGGACGTCGTGCATTATAGTGAATCCTGAGATCTAACGGAGTTCTTCCCCCGTTACCTGTCAAGATGGCTTCCTTGCTCACATTATAAGTCACCTGCTCAATATTCTGACCTTTTTAATAACGACGGCTCACACACTCAGAATTCAGCAGGTTTATTCATAAAGGTTTGTGTATTTGACTCCTCCAGCCCACGTTCCCTCCTCCTCCTCTACTCCCTCCTCCTCCTCCTTTACTCCCTCCTCCTCCTCCTCCTCTACTCCCTCCTCCTCCTCCTCCTCCTCCTCCTCCTCCAGCCCACGTTCCCTCCTCCTCCTCCTCTACTCCCTCCTCCTCCTCCTTTACTCCCTCCTCCTCCTCCTCCTCCTCCTCCTCCTCCTCCTCCTCCTGCTCCTTTACTCACGTTCCCTCCTCCACGTGTCTCCTGACAGGAAGGGAAACAGGCCTCGCTGGCCGCCGACTTCTCCGTGACTCAGTTCAAGCACTTGGGCCGCCTGCTGATGGTCCACGGCAGGAACAGCTACAAGAGGTCCGCGGCCCTCAGCCAGTTCGTCATCCACAGGAGCCTGTGCATCAGCACCATGCAGGTAGGAGGCCGGGCCACCATCAGCACCATGCAGGTAGGAGGCCGGGCATCAGCACCATGCAGGTAGGAGCCCGGGCCGTCAGCACCATGCAGGTAGGAGCCCGGGCCGTCAGCACCATACGAGCACATCTATCAGCACCATGCAGGTAGGCCGGGCCGTCAGCACTAGGGATGTTCGATATTGGCTTTTTTTTACCGATATCCGATATACCGATATTGTCCAACTCTTAATTTCCGATACCGATATCAACCGATACCGATATATGCAGGGTTTTCCCCCCAAAAAAACCGGAATAATTTCAGGTAATTAACATTACATATCTCTTGTCGTGGAATTAACACAACATTATGCATACTTTTGACAATAAATAAAATAATAATTTGTTCTTACTTGCTTGGTAAATAAATGTAAAAAAAAAAAAAAAAAAATTTTTTTAACCGATACCAATAATTTCCGATATTACATTTGAATGTCAATATCGGCCGATAATATCGGTAGGACATCCCAAATCAGCACCATACGAGCACATCTATCAGCACCGAAGCCATCAGCGGCACGGTGGTGTAGTGGTTAAACACTGTCGCCTCACAGCAAGAAGGTCCAGGGTTCGATTCCCGCTTGGGGACCAGGTTTCCATGATGCCAGGTACCCAGGTGGGGTATCTCCCAGGCCTCTCTGTGTGGAGTTTGCATGTTCTCCCCCTCTGTGCTCGCAAGGGTTTCCCCCCCGATAAGATAAACCCAATGGAAAAACATGCACAACAACAGATCGCTAACGCTGTGGCGTCCTTGACGAAGACGGACAGGAGCACTTGGATTGGTCCCCTGGCACGGCTCACGTTGACGCCCTATCTGCTCCCGGCTGCCCATGGGGGGGAAGGACGACGGGATGGGTTAATCGCAGAGACGAATCGCATACATGCATCGCATGCATGCCGATTAATGACCTCTGAGCAGGTCCTAAATTATAATTATCATCGCCATATGAGCATGCGTGTAAGAGTGACATCAGAGAGTGTTGAAGCGTGCCTCCCAGTCCCTCCACTCTGCTGGAAACCCTGGATATTTTTACTTATTTCAAGAAATCTTACCAAGCCAAATTGGCTTACCGCACTGGTAGATTATTTTACTTTAGCAACTAGTTTTTTTTATTTATTTAGGGTTCTCTCTACTGATTGGATAAAGTGCGAAAGGATACACTTATTTTAACCAAAAGAAATACCACTTAAGGCACTTTAAGTCTGACTCGGGTGGGTGGGGCGAGGCTGAGAGAAGGGCCAGGGGGGTAATCGGCGGTAGGGTGGGGTCCGTCCCCGATGATTCAGACGCGGTGCCCTTCCTGAGCGTCCCACCTCCACCCCCTCTGTCCTCGTCCAGCCTCAGCCTCAGCCCACGCCGTGGAGGGAAGGGCTGTGACTCACTCGGGGTTGGACCTCAGGGGGTTCAGTGAGTGAGGCCCACAGGTCTCACATTACCCCCTCCGCCCCCCCCCCCCCCCGGGCCACAACCGCTCGCCGCTGTGATCGGTCCCGCGCCGCTGGGGCCAGCTGGCTCGCCCCCGTACCGTCGCCGTGCACGTGTCGCATAATCACACGCGAGCGTCAGTCGGTGGCACTGTGACGGCAGCGATGTGGTCGAACTTTGTTTCACTTTAATCATTTCACTACCACACTACAGAGGGTTAACCCTTTCACTACCACACTACAGAGGGTTAAACTTTCACTACCACACTACAGAGGGTTAAACTTTCACTACCACACTACAGAGGGTTAAACTTTCACTACCACACTACAGAGGGTTAACCCTTTCACTACCACACTACAGAGGGTTAAACTTTCACTGCCACACTACAGAGGGTTAACCCTTTCACTACCACACTACAGAGGGTTAAACTTTCACTACCATACTACAGAGGGTTAACCCTTTCACGACCACACTACAGAAGGTTAACCCTTTCACTACCACACTACAGAAGGTTAAACTTTCACTACCACACTACAGAAGGTTAACCTTTCACTACCACACTACAGAGGGTTAAACTTTCACTACCACACTACATAAGGTTAACCCTTTCACTACCACACTACAGATGGTTAACCCTTTCACTACCACACTACAGATGGTTAACCTTTCACTACCACACTACAGAGGGTTAAACTTTCACTACCACACTACAGAAGGTTAACCCTTTCACTACCACACTACAGATGGTTAACCCTTTCACTACCACACTACAGACGGTTAACCCTTTCACTACCACACTACAGAAGGTTAAACTTTCACTACCACACTACAGAAGGTTAACCCTTTCACTACCACACTACAGAAGGTTAACCATTTCACTGCCACACTACAGAAGGTTAACCTTTCACTACCACACTACACAAGGTTAACCTTTCACTACAACACTACAGAAGGTTAACCTTTCACTACCACACTACAGAAGGTTAACCCTTTCACTACCACACTACAGAAGGTTAACCTTTCACTACCACACTACAGAAGGGTTAACCCTTTCACTGCAACATTACAGAAGGTTAACCCTTTCACTACCACACTACAAAAGGGTTAACCCTTTCACTGCGACACTACAGAAGGTTAACCTTTCACTACCACACTACAAAAGGGTTAACCCTTTCACTGCGACACTACAGAAGGTTAACCTTTCACTACCACACTACATAAGGGTTAACCCTTTCACTGCGACACTACAGAAGGTTAACCCTTTCACTACCACACTACAAAAGGGTTAACCCTTTCACTGCGACACTACAGAGGGTTAACCCTTTCACCGCCACACGACAAAGGGCTAACCCTTTCACTGCCACACTACAGACGGTTAACCCTTTCACTGCCACACTACAGACGGTTAACCGTCTATTAGTGGGGTAGTGAAAGGTTAACCTTCTGTAGTGTGGTTGTGAAAGGGTTAAGAAAGTACTTGTGTGTTTTAGCGAAGTCATCGTCTGTTCACCCTGTGTGTTGTGCATCAGTGTTGCTACGGCAGATTTGTGGTACATGTTTACTATGTCACTCATCTGACTAGAAGTCCCGCCTTTTGGGGTTCAGACAAATGCCGCTTCACTGGCCTTTCCATCTCTGACACATCCATCATGCATTTGCCCCAATTTCTCATGATGTACGAGTCTGCATACTGTAGTCGACACATTCCTCCTGATGGATACGAAGCACAAATCATGACTCATGTATTTGACCCCATTAATTGTGATATTTGAGTCTGTAGAGCTGACACAGATTTCTTTTGATGCCTCTCCTAATGCCATCAGAGGATTGATATGAGACGAAGCACAAATGATGACTCATTTATTGTTTGTGTCCCTCTCCCTCCCACCCTCTCTCCCTCTTTCCCTCTCTCTTTCTCTCTCTATTTCTGTCTCTCTCTGTCTCTCTCTCTCCCTCTCTCTCTCTCTCTCTCTCTCTCTCTCTCTCTCTCTCTCTCTCTCTCTCTCTCTCTCTCTCTCTCTATCTCTCTCTGTCTCTCTCTCTCCCCCTCCCTCCCTCCCATCCGCTCTCCCATCCTCTCTCTCTCTCGCTCCCTCTCCCTCCCCCCCTCTCTGTCTCTCTCTCTCTCCCCCTCCCTCCCCCCCTCTCTCCCCCTCTCCCCCCCCTCCCCCCTCTCTCTCTCTCTCCCCATCCCTCTCCCCCTCTCCCTCTCTCTCCCCATCCCCCCCTCTCCCTCTCTCCCTCAGGCTGTCTTCTCCTCGGTCTTCTACTTCGCTTCTGTTCCTCTCTACCAAGGCTTCCTGGTGATTGGGTGAGTGAGCCACTCTACATAGTGATGATGATGTATCATGTTGGCGCGTTGGCAGCCTGTTCCTCTGGCAGCCTGTTCCTCTGGCGTTTCCTTTATTCAAACCACTGGAGAACTGGATGTGAGCAGGACCCGCCTGTAACATCTTGTGTGTGTTAGAGGGTTTGGGTATAATTGTAAATGATAGACCTTTTCAGGAGGATTCTGTTGCCAGGGAAACGGCTCGGACCCAACTTGTGTATCTGAAGAGTTCGCTTGCAAAAAACACATATCTCAGTTTTTAGTAGGGATGCTCGATATTGGCTTTTTTACTGATACCGATATACCGGTATTGTCCAACTGTTAATTTCCGATGCCGATATCAACCGATACCGATATATGCAGTTTTTTTTTTTTTATAATTTCAAGTAATTAACACTTTGGGTGCCATGGGTTAAATTCATGATATACCATAGATTGCCAGCTCTATTTGTCTATGGAGAAGTACCCCTTCTTTGCATGGCTATAACTTTTTAAATTCTATTGCTACATTGCCATTATTAGGGCCCATTCAAAGTCCTATATGTATTGTTCATTGTGTAGCAACGTTAAACTTTTTCATTCACATATTCATAGTAAAGTATGGTCTAATGTATAAGTATGTTTTCATCTCTTTCTGCAGCTTTCTCCAGAACGTGATCTATAGCCCCAAATGCATTATATTGATGATGAAATACAGTTTGATGGCAATCGGGCGATATAAAAAATTTCAATTGGACGTACTTCT
This sequence comes from Notolepis coatsorum, assembly GCF_963971535.1. Taxonomy (NCBI): domain Eukaryota; kingdom Metazoa; phylum Chordata; class Actinopteri; order Aulopiformes; family Paralepididae; genus Notolepis; species Notolepis coatsorum. The sequence goes on from NC_140168.1 coordinate 5,293,767, forward strand.
AGAATGATCTACGTATGATCTGATGATGACCGGATGGGCGGGGGATCGTTTATAATTCCGTGGGCAGCGTTATATCATTCATCTAGTGTGGGTCATATGTTCATCATAACAGTTTATATGGAACACGTTCAAAAATAACGCTGAATCTTACCGGATCTTCCTCGCGCCGTTGGACGATCAGTGTGGTGTAGACCGTTTTCGATTATGGGATGTTTATCCTGATGAACCATTTCCAGCTTGTATAATACTATATACGTCCAAATCATGTTGTTTATCGAGTTATTGGCAATGGATCGCTATATATTGTGACGAGCCAGAGTGCCGGGAGCCAAACCGAGTGCCCGGAAGTAATATGGCCGACCAGCACAACCTCCACAGCACTTCCTGTTTGGTGATTGCGCCGATCGGCCACCAGATGGCGCTCCTGAACCGCCAGAGAGCTCAGTGGGTCCTCCTGGTGGATCTCAGGCCAGCGGAGGGGAAATATGAATCCGATCACAGATTTCTGAAATATTGATATTAAAGACGCTGTAAAGCGTCCTTCGGCAACTTGAGCATGGCCGGGAATGACGCTGTAAAGCGTTTTCCGGCACCCAAAGTGTTAACATTACATATATATTGTTGTGGAATTAACACAACATTATGCATACTTTTGACAATAAATAAAATCTGAATTTGTTCTTACTTGCTTGCCTGGGTAAATAAAGGTTATAGGGATGTCCAATATTATCGGCCTACCGATATTATCGTCCGATATCGGAAAATATCTATTGGTTTTCAAAAAAAAGAAAAAATCTTTTTATTTTTTTTTACATTTCTATAACCTTTATTTATCCAGGCAAGCAAGTAAGAACAAATTTTGATTTTATTTATTGTCAAAAGTATGCATAATGTTGTTTTTAGTTATTTTTCACAAATCACATTATTGTGCTCCAGGTAATATCAGTCAAACTGTAGTTGGGTTGGTTTGATCAAGTAAAAAATAACAAAATGCAGGTAACTAAAAAAGAATATATTAAAAACAAAAAAATAAAAGTAGCTTTTTGAGGCAGGCAAAACTCCACACAAAGATTGCAAATGAACCAGATTTTCAGCCACATGTTCACTATGTTACCTGACTAGGTCTCATCTTTCCTCTTCCTCCTGGCTCTGCGCTATAGAACATAAACTCATATCACGCAAAAAAAATTAAACTAATTAAAAAAAGAAAATACATTGCTGATTTTCAACCATACAGTATCTCTATGTATGACTGTGTCATACCTGGTCTAGCTGTGACAGTGTCATACCTGGTCTAGCTGTGACAGTGTCATACCTGGTCTAGCTGTGACAGTGTCATACCTGGTCTAGCTGTGACAGTATCATACCTGGTCTAGCTGTGACAGTGTCATACCTGGTCTAGCTGTGACAGTGTCATACCTGGTCTAGCTGTGACAGTGTCATACCTGGTCTAGCTGTGACAGTGTCATACCTGGTCTAGCTGTGACAGTATCATACCTGGTCTAGCTGTGACAGTATCATACCTGGTCTAGCTGTGACAGTATCATACCTGGTCTAGCTGTGACAGTGTCATACCGCCTGTTTCACTAACCACGTAGCTTCCAGGTTGTGTCAGAAAATGAGGGGACTAAGCACTCGCCTACCACTGCAGAGACTCTGGGATCGAATCCAGCGGTCAGCGGTACTTCCGGCTTGGTCAGTCGTCCCTACTAACACAATTGGCAGTGTTAGCGGGTGGGAAGCCGGTGGGGTATGTGTCCTGGTCGCGTAAAGATTTTCCCTAACGCACTTTCAGTTCCGCGATCTGATTGGCCACTGACGTTTCTCTCAGCGCCAATCGCGTTACGCCTAGTTCTGCCGCTAACAGCCTGCTAGCTAGCTAACGCCTAGTTCCATCACTGGTTAAGCTTGGCGACTCTTTCGAAGTTGGTTAAGGTTAGAGTTTGGTTTAGAGCAGGGCGATAGAACGCCAGCCCTGATTCCAAACTCTAACCTTAACCAACTTCGAAAGAGTCGCCTATAAGCTTAACCAGTGATGGAACTAGGCGTTAGCTAGCTAGCAGGCTGTTAGAGGCAGAAATAGGCGTAACGCGATTGGCGCTGAGAGAAACGTCAGTGGCCAATCAGATCGCGGAACCCGAACGCGGAACCGAAAGTGCGTTAGGGAAAATCTTTACGCGTCCTGGTCGTTGTAAACCGCGGCTCCTACTGGTCGGTCAGGGCGCCTGTTCAGCAGGGAGGGGATCTGGGGGAAATAGCGTGAACCTCCGCACGCGTTACATTCCCCCAGTGAAACTCCTCGCTGTCAGGTGAAAAGAAGCGGCTGGCGACTCCACATGTATCGGAGGAGGCAGTGGGGCAATGCGTGCAACGACCAGGAAGGGAATTGGCATAACGACTAAATTGGGATGGGTGAAAAATACAGAAAAAGCCCAAAAATAAATAGAAGGAAAAAAATAAAAAGGTTTGTGTTTGTTGCTGGTTTGTTTTCACCACAGTTGCCAGGGTTAGACCTTTGGTTTAATTTGTTTGTGTGATCTATGGGTGTGAGTATATTTAGTTTCATTTTCCGTTTTTTTTATTTAAAGAATACACAAGAATGACAAAAGAATAACACATTTTATCCAGTGCTGGGAGAGGCAGAAAACACAAAGGGCTTATTTTAAACAATGTTAAAATTTCATTGTGTTGTTAATTTTTTGTTGTTGAATAATTTGACTATAAAAGTGATGGCATAGAGATGATTGTAGACACTACATGGGAAAGAGTTACAAAACATCACTGAAATGGTTATTTAAACATCTCGTGTAACGTTTTTATTGAGGAACATTCCATATTAAAAACATTTCATAATTGCGTCCCGAAATGCTGTAAATCAGAAGATCTCGCTCTCTTTGGTTAAAGTTGCATCGACAGCATCGACAGCAGAGGTGAGAACTGAACTCTGACTGTAGCCTCGAGTTATGAGACGTACGACGGATGGTTCCTGCGCTGTAAACGATGGGTCACAAGAGGCCTCTCTGTGCAGACAGAACCAGAACATCTTTAGCCTGAAGGGGATCCTCTTGTACTGTATACGCTACTGTACAAGAATGTCTTTTTCTGTTTTTATAATTCAATAAATCGAGCAACACATCAGTCAATCAATGAATCAAACATTGGGTCTATAGATCACATATAGACAACAACAACAACAAAAAGAGATATATAAAGGAGAAGTAACAATCACTGGTAACACAGGCCTATAAAATACTTGACAAACGTTTATCTAGATTTTCATGAATGCATATCTATGTTTATCTTGGTCTCGTGCTAAAGGGGAGCGCTGTCATACGGCGTGTGACAATGGACCACTTGCATAAAAACAAAACGTGTCGCAGCGTGTCTGCACAGAGGAAAGCAACAGTTGTGATTGGAGGATTGAGTAAAGAGGGCGGAGTTTGGAGATGGAGAGCACCGACAAGTGTACTATAGACCTGTTCGCTGTTTACAAACATACCGTGTTCGAGCCAATCAGCAATACCAAGTGAGTCACGTGACTAGGGCTGCAACTAACGATTATTTTGGTAGTCGACTAATCTGTCGATTTATTTTTTCGATTAGTCGACTAATCGAACGATTATTTCTGTCGATTATTTTTTCGATTAGTCGACTAATCTAACGATTATTTCTGTCACACCCTCCATCTCTGCTTCCTGTGGGCGCGGCTCCTTTTCCGGGCTCTTAGCAGACTTCTTAGCTTAACATAGCAGGCCGACAGTAAGTTTGGGGGAACTAATGGGATAACTGGGGTTGCAACAAAAGTGCAACTAGGGCTAAAAACACAATGAAATAAAATAATAATAATAATAATAATAATAATAATAATAATAATAATAATAATAATAATAATAATAATAATAATAATAATAATAATAATAATAATAATAATAATAATAAATAATAAATAATATATCCTTCTTAGCAGACTTCTTAGCTTAACATCCCAGGGAACTAATGGGATAACTGGGGATGTTGTTTGCTCCTGACAAGAGTCTCAAAGTCTGGGGTGACGGTAGACAAAGCAACTCTGAGGTCATGCTCAATGTCCAATCTGTTCCTCTGCTTTGTCTTCAGCTGGACCAGAGCTGAGAAGCCACTTTCACAAAGATAGGTAGTGCAAAAAAAAAAAGTATAAAAAATATATATATATATTTTTTTTTCTTTTTTTACGCCGCATCGACGCAAAAATTCGGCGTCGACACGTTTTTTTTTTTATCCACTTTTTCTCCCATTTTTCTATATTTTCTCCCATCCCAATTTCGTATCATCCAATTCAACCCTCTCCTGTCACGAACGCTGTTTCTTGCCTCCCACAAGCCGGCTGCAATGTGGACTAAGTCATACATAGCACCGGTACTTGAGGTAACAGCAGTCGCATCTTTTCACCTGCGCAGCTCGATCTCTCAGTGGCGAGGAGTAACGCGTGGGAGGCTCACGCTGCCCCCGACACTTCCTGATTCTACTGCGCAGGCGCACCAACCGACCTGTAGGAGTCGCTGTCCACAACGCCCGATCCCCACCCATCAGTTTCCCACCCCCTAATACGGCCAATGTGTATTAGTACGGACGACCAGCTAAACTGAAAGCAAATGTGGAGCGCTGGGCTCGAACTGACAAGCCCAGCGTCTCCAGCATTTCGTGGCGAGCGCCTTGCCCACTACGCCACGTAGCCGCCCACGGCGTCGACACGTTTTTATGATCGACGTCGTCGATTATGTCGACTAATCGTTGCAGCCATACACATGACTAAGTTAACCCGGACCTGCGCAAGCTGCTGCGCCAAAAGAAGTACAACGGGGCTCTATAGAGAAACCATGGCACTCCCCCCGGACTAAAAGTAGTTTCAAACGAAAAACGGCTAGATGTAATTTTGCCAAATCGGCATGGCTGTGAGTGAGAGTCTTTCACCTTTTACATATCTAGCTTTGGCATGGATTTGGATTGTTTAGATCGCTAGCATGGCTAACAAATGCAAATATATTGTAGTCTGCCTGGTTGTTCTGACCAGGATTACGCTCCTTTCTGCTTCGGGTCTTCTGCGCGTGCATATTTGTCATGATGACGTCGTCGGCGACCAGGACTATAATAACCATGGCATCCTGTGACAACTATACAGAGATGTGGTTGAAATACCGCAAAGCGCGAGGGTCAATCTGACGGTGAGGGGTCTCTGTTTCAGCTACTCCACCATCTACACCATGTTCCCCGTGTTCTCCCTGGTGCTGGACAAAGACGTGAAGTCGGAGGTCGCCATGCTGTATCCAGAACTATACAAGGATCTCCTGAAGGTATTCAGTCCATGGCCGCCCGTACGCAGTGGTGGAAAGTAACTAAGTATTTGTACTCAAGTACTGTACTTAAGTACAATTTCGAGTATTTTCATTTTAGGGAACTGTATTCTTTTACTCCACTACATTTCAAAGGAAATATTGTACTTTTTACTCCACTACATGTATCTGAACCCATCAGTTACTAGTAAAACTAAAATGTATGAAGGTTATTTTCTTTCACATTTGAAACCTGTCAACTTCAAGAGGACGTAATCAGAGCTGCATAACTGGACCACATACCACTTTAACACAACCTTTAATCAGAGCAGCATAACTGGACCACATACCACTTTAACACAACCTTTAATCAGAGCAGCATAACTGGACCACATACCACTTTAACACAACCTTTAGTCAGAGCAGCGTAACTGGACCACGTACCACTTTAACATAACCTTTAATCAGAGCAGCATAACTGGACCACATACCACTTTAACATAACCTTTAATCAGAGCAGCAGAGCTGGACCACATACCACTTTAACATAACCTTTAATCAGAGCAGCATAACTGGACCACATACCACTTTAACACAACCTTTAATCAGAGCAGCGTAACTGGACCACATACCATTTTAACACAACCTTTAATCAGAGCAGCCTAACTGGACCACACACCACTTTAACATAACCTTTAATCAGAGCAGCATAACTGGACCACATACCACTTTAACACAACCTTTAATCAGAGCAGCATAACTGGACCACACACCACTTTAACATAACCTTTAATCAGAGCAGCATAACTGGACCACACACCACTTTAACATAACCTTTAATCAGAGCAGCATAACTGGACCACACACCACTTTAACATAACCTATAGAGGTCAATGGATCGAGGATTGAATTCTCCCAAGCACTGGGATACACAAACCTTATGTAGAATGCATACTTTTACTTTAGATACTCAAGTACATTCAATAGAAATACTTTTACTTAAGTAGAATTTTAATGGATGACTTTGACTTTTACCAGAGTACTCATTTATCTGGGTATTTCTACTTTTACTTAAGTAAAGGAACTGTGTACTTCTTCCACCACTGGCCACGTGTGATGTAGGCTGTGGTAATACCTGTGTTTATTAAAGCAGAACCACCACAGGATCCAGACTAACTTTGAACATAAACACAGTTAATATAGATGATGAAACTAATGTCTCAACCTTGTTTATTTCTTCCCCCACAGGGTCGACCACTCTCCTTCAAGACGTTTCTAATATGGGTCCTGATAAGTATCTACCAAGGTATGAAGAATTGATCGATTATACTAGGGCTGACCCCTATTAGTCGATTAGTCGACTAATCGGTCGAAAGGAGCCGTAGTCGACTGCCAACCTCTTAGTCGAATACAAAAGAAAAAGAAATAATCTTTTTTGTATAATTTTTTTAATTTAATTTTATCATTCTTTCCAAAAGAAAAGAGGCCTAGAAGCGTGGCTAACGCTAATGGCACGCATACCAGAGAAAACAGGCACAGAGGCACTGAAAGAGGATTTCACCCATCTAATGAACACACTAGACTAGACAAATATCAAGATGTATCCATCAGTGGACCAATTGCATGCTTTTGCAGAGAACAAGAAGCCTTCAGTCGACTCCTTCAGACATAATATATATATATATTATATATATATATATATATATATATATATATATATATATATATATATATATATATATATATATATATATTTTTTTTTAGTCAACTAATAGTCGACTATCGTCCAATTTCATCCAATCATAGTCGACTATCCAAATCCTTAGTCGGGGACAGCCCTAGATTATACCGGCAAACCGATGTTTTGACCGGGTATCTGCAGGGTATTAAAAAGTATTACATTCATAATTCTCAATTTAGGGCCTTAAAAAACTCTACTAGGTCTATCCGAAAATCCCTGAACATGATATTGCATTGGTTTGATAGATATTAGTTACTGGGTATTTCAAAGTACCTCATATTTGGTGCCATTTTGAAGCTAACAACTAGGGCTTTCCAATGATATAAAATAAGTGTGTGATTATCATCATAATTTGTATTATTATGGTTCATATGTAGTTGCACTTGAACTTGTTGAAATTAAACTTGGAAGATACAAATTTATTAAATTAACTTTCCTTGATTATGATTTATGTATAATGAATGGAATGTAGACAATCTTGTTGGCAATATAGAACAGCTGACAGATTAGAAATAGCATCTATTTTTCAAAGTTATTAATTAATTAATGAAACTAGATTAGATAAAAAAAAAAATTAAAAATATTTGTTTTACATATTGTGATGGTAATTATACAACTTTCATGTGTGTGTTAAAAATTTTCTTCAAACTTACCCCATTGGAAGAGTTGGGGTATTCAAAAGTCTTGCATTTCATTTGCACAGGTATTACATTTTTGGGGGGGGTCACTCCGGCTGTCGGGAGATGAAATAATATTAAATATATTAAATGTTTTTTGCGGGGCTACCGGGGGAGCTTGGTGCGTCTGCCGAGAGCTAGTATGGAACATGCAGGAATTTAAATTAGTGTACATGTGTTGTTGTTTTTTTTCTAGTATGGTTGTGAAATTGGTATTATATTTAGCTCTAAGTGGTATTAAAAAGTCGTACATTCAACTTGTTGAAACCTGCAGATACCCTGTTTGATTTATTGACACAAGGCAAAGTTTGTCATCTACAAGTTTCAAGTTTTGTTTTATTTGTCACATATGAGGTACATGTACCGTACATTCAGTGAAATGCTTGGTTCTCTATGAGCCCCTGATAATGTGCTTCATACAGTAAAAAAAAAAAAGTCCCAACACTATACAAATATACAATATACAAACTAAATTACAACCTAAAGTACAATGACGTAAAAATACAGACAATGAGGTACAAAAATGCTAACTCTTTTTATTTTTTTAATGCAAAAAATTTGGTATGGATGTAGTGCAAATCTTTTAGTAATAAATAGATAAAATAAGGTGTAGTGTTCAAAAGAGTTTGAAGTGTCTAAGTGAATGTTAAGGTGAATGTTTAAAGTAGGTGAGTGGGTTAGTGTCGCATAGAGTCATTGAGCTTCCTGATGGCCTGGGGATAGAAGCTCCTTCTGAGTCTCTCTGTACCGGCCGCGTGTAGCTTTTCTCCAACCCGTCCGTGTTTCCGGGTTCCCGTTTTGCGCTCTGATTGGCCAGGTCATGTGACATGTGCGCCAATCGTGGGACGGCAAGTTCTGCGCCTATTTCCGGGTCGAACAGCCTGCAAACTATACCTAACGCCTAGTTTATCACTGGTTAAGCTTATAGGCGACTCTTTCCAAGTTGGTTAAGGTTAGAGTTTAGAATCCGGGCAGGCGTTCTATCGCCATGCTCTAAGACAAACTCTAACCTTAACCAACTTCGAAAGAGCGCCTAAGCTTAACCAGTGTAGAAACTTGCGGTCCCACGATTGGGGCGTACATGTCACATGACCTGGCCAATCAGAGACGCGGAAACACGAACGCGTTGGAGAAAGGCTTCAAGCGTACCGGCCATGAGACTCCATTGGCCATTGACTGCCAGAGTGGAGTGAACTCAACCTTGATGACTTGGACCTGGACTAGGGTAATGGGGACTCGACTCGGGCTCTCCTTTGGTGACTCGAACACTGGGGACTCGAAACTCCACTCGGACTCGAGATTTAGTGACTCGACTACAACACTGGCCTGGGGGATAGAAGCTCCTTCTGAGTCTCTCTCTGTACCGGTCATGAGACTCCGGTAGCGCTTGCCTGGGGATAGAAGCTCCTTCTTATTTTATTTATTATTATTTTTTTTTTTTTTGTCTTTTTCCCCCTCCATTTTCCTCCGATTTTCTCCCATCCCAATGTTAGTCGTATGCCAATTCCCAGTCCCTTCCTGGTCGCTGCGCACTTACCCCCCACAGTCAGATCATCTGGGAGAGTGGAGGCTACCACGTGCTTCCTCCGACACACGTCCAGCCAATCACCGCTTCTTTTCACCTGGCAGCGCGGATTCTCATCGAGAGGGCGTAGCGTGTGGGAGGACCACACTATCCCCCTCAAGTCCTATTCGCGCCTCCCGACCGAACTGTAGGAGTCGCTGTTTACAACGACCCGGACCCACCCCGCCAGCTTCTCCCACCCTCTAATACAGCCAATTGTATTAGTGCAGACGGCCAGCCAAGCTGGTGACAACCCCGGAGCTGTGAGCTGGATTCGAACAGGCGAATCCAGCTCACAGCTCCGGGGTTGGTGACGAACGCAATCTCCGCTCGGCCACCTAACCGCCCCGGATAGAAGCACCTTCTGCGTCTCTCTCTGTACCGGCCATGAGAAGCTGTCCTCTCTGCACGCAGCTTCCTCTCAGCCCACCCGCTTCCCTCTTAATTGCCTGCAGAGTTTATTTATGTCTGCGCTGCTGGTTGCATGTTGAATATCCTGAGGTGCTTTAGCTTTTCCAACATGGGCCATTTGTTTTGCAGAGGCGTGTTCCAAATGCATCCGACGCTGCTGCACCCTTAACGGCTTCTGGCCACCGCTCTCTCCCTCCCTCCCTCCCTCCCTCTCTGTCGTGACAGGCCACGCTTGTTGACTGTCAGTGTTTTGACGAGGGTTTCTTTAGTAGGGATTCATTACAGTGGCTTATATCTTTTGCAGAGAGAGAGAGAGAAAAGAGTTGTTATGGACTTTACTAACGTGACATACATGTACATGGACTTTGTGCTTATGGGCTGTCTGTAGGTCTGTCTGTGACCTGTCTGTGGGCTGTCTGTGGGCTGTCTGTGACCTGTCTGTAGGTCTGTCTGTCTGTCTGTCTGTCTGTGACCTGTCTGTAGGTCTGTCTGTGACCTGTCTGTAGGTCTGTCTGTGACCTGTCTGTAGGTCTGTCTGTGACCTGTCTGTAGGTCTGTCTGTGGGCTGTCTGTAGGTCTGTCTGTGGTCTGTCTGTAGGCTGATGAGAATGCGACATTTGTGCAATAATACAAGTCATAAGAGTAAAGACATAGGTATATGTACATGATTTTTTCAAAAGCATGGTAAGACATGCTAAGGTCCTGCGATAGTGCAATACACTGTTAGCTACGGATGGGGCACTGGGTCTTATGTACACTACTATACAATGCTATACTATACAATCTACAGTTATACTACCGTAATTCCTCTAATAGTAACCCCGGCTTGTATTTGTTTCAACTGTAGCGGATACCAGGCTTGTATTAGGAGGAGGCCTGTATAAGAGAGAGGCCTATATTTCTAATTTTCAAACCGATCATAATGAATAAATCAACATTTTGTGTCAGTTTGAACCCGGTTCATTTATTGAAACCAAGTACTGTATGAAATACGGTAGTAAACAGTGCAATTACAGGTGGTCAAAAAAAGTAAAATAAAGTAAAATAGTGCAATCACAATACTGGTATAATAATAATAACAACTTCGTTTTATACAATTCTGAGGTAGGCTTACTCTCTTGGTAAACATTAACACCATACCATTATATGGTATTTACTGCACAGCCAGGCCAGCATATAACAACAATAACAAAATATATTGCCTATGGTAAATCCATTGAGGGAAATACCGTAATTCCTCTAATATACATGAAACCCGGCTTGTATTAGGAGGCCGGCTTATAATTGCTTAGCTCAACAGCGCACCCGGTCATTAATAGAGACCCGGTTTTTAATTGAATACCGGTTACTATTAGAGGAATTACGGTATGTGTTCTTTATGCTAGCTTGCTATCCATCTATTTACTATACAAGAACCACTCCTGTTCTTGTTTTTAAAGTGACCTTTCATTGTGTAAAGTGACCACCATAGTGTGAGCGTGTGCAGCATATGTGTGTGTGTGTGTGTGTGTGTTCATGTTAAAGTGGCTGCTAGTGTGTGGGCGTGTACAGTGTGTGTGTTGTGTGTGTGCTTGTGTGTGGAGACTGGAGAGTGTGTGTTCAAGACTCTGATGGCCTGGCAGAAGCTGAGCCGAAGTCTCTCTGTCCTAGTTGCTGGTGTTCGCAGGCGTTTGCCTGACTGTTGTTGGGGTGGTGGGGGTCTTTCATTATCCTGCAGGCTCTGGATTTGCACCTCTTGTTGTATAGAACCTGCAGGGGATGTAGCGCAATACCCGTGGTACGCTCGGCTGAGCGCACCACTCGCTGTAGGGCCTTCTTCTCCTGTGCCTTCTTCTCCTGTGCCGTGCTGTTTCCATACCAGGCAGTGATGTTTCCGGTCAGGATGCTCTCTACAGCTCCGGAGTAGAAGGACTGGAGTATCTTCCCCGATACTCTGAACTTCCTTAACTGTCTCAGGTGGTAGAGGCGCTGCTTCGCCTTCTTTACGACTGAGTCTATGTGTGTTGTCCATGTCAGATCCTCTGAGATGTGGACTCCCAGGTACTTAAAACTGCTCACCCTGTCCACGGTAGCCCCGTTTATCCTCAGTGGTGTGTGTGTGTCCTGCTGTATTCTCCTAAAGTCCACGATCAGCTCCTTGGTTTTACCAATGTTCAGGAGCAGGCTGTTGTCCTGACACCAGCGTGCCAGTACCTCAACCTCCTCCCGGTAGGCCTTCTCGTCGTTGTCAGAGATCAGCCCCACCACCACTGTGTCGTCCGCAAACTTCATTATGGAGTTGGAGCTGAACTTGGCCACACAATCATGTGTGTATAGTGAGTACAGCAGGGGGCTCAGGACACAGCCCTGGGGGGACCCAATACTCAGGGTGATGGTGTTGGAGGTCTGACCCCCCCACCCTGACCGCCTGGGGCCTTTCACTCAGAAATCTCACTGTATGTGGTCTGTCTGGTCTGTCTGTGGTCTGGGCTACTACTGGGACACTTAAGGCATTTGAATTGAAATCATTAACACTTTGAGTGCCAGCCACGAGAAATCTCGTTATTTCATGCCATGCGTTGAGTGCCAATGACGAGAAATCTCGTTATTTAATCGTTATTGCTTTTATTAGCGATATCCATTCATTTATCATCAATCTAGCCTCACGTTATCATTGGGACTGTCTATGAACTCGAACAGGGAAAATACCACCCCCTATCGTCTCCCGGATGGTAATGCACCCATTCCTATTATCACGGAATCTTTTTTTTCTCCTAGTAATTTCCAAAAACGTCCGTTTTTCAAAACGGTATCAAACGGAAATGTACTGATGAAAAAACAATCCGTTTCGTACATGTTGACTGCAAGCAAGTCATCGATAAGCGACGGGCGTTATTAGACACATAGCCATAATATAGAATATAGAAATAGCTCTGCGAAAATCATGAAATATCGGAAAATCTGTCCAAAAAGGCTGGCGTTCAAGCGATACATAGTGCGCCCCCCTGCTGGCACTCAATGTGTTAATGACAACAATTATACACTGCTTGTCATTTCATCATATCGTTACGTAAGGTTGCTATGGTAACAGTGATACATTTCAGTAGCCTCCTGGTACAGCATGTACGGGGTTCCCAAACTTTTCAGGCCGGGACCCAGAAAATAAGGCGTCAGAGAGCCGCGGCCCAATGCACATCGTCAGGCTTTTTTTTTTTTTTTTTTTTGCCAGGCGACCGATTTTTTAAGCCAAATATCACTTCAATCCTATTAAGTTAGTTCAAGTTAGTTATTCATTTATATGTGCTATTTATGAGAGGGCTAACTTGTTGCAAAATAATAATGATAATAATAATAGCCTCATTAAAATACTATTGTTGCTTCGGTTGTTTTCAGCGTTTTATGTGCATAATCTGTTATTTAGTTTGAAATGTTCGTTGAAATAAGTAGATTTTTCGTTTTTGTTTATTTATTAAGTTAATATAAAACCATATAGTCACATTTTAGAATACAATAGAATAGAATTTTAGAATACAACTAGAAACACTGTCCTGGCCTGCTTCTAAGTTCAGTGGCCTGACAAAAAAAATTTAAATAATTTTTTTTATTTTTTATTTATTTTTTTTAATCATCTCGCGGCCCTCCCATGGCTGCTCGCGGCCCACCTTTGGGTCGCGACCCCGACTTTGGGAACCACTGCAGTAGCACACGACCATGCTTTTTTTTCATAGCTTGTGAATCTCCTGTTGGCCTGGTGTGGGTCGGGTCCAGGAACAGGGTGTTCTGGTTCTGTTGGCCTGGTGTGGGTCGGGTCCAGGAACAGGGTGTTCTGTTGGCCTGGTGTGGGTCTGGTCCAGGAACAGAGTGTTCTGTTGGCCTGGTGTGGGTCTGGTCCAGGAACAGGGTGTTCTGGTTCTGTGGCTCTTTAACAAGATATTTGTCAATGTGGCTCCTGAGTCGGGGGCCCAGGGGGGATTATTACCACTGGTCTGGAGTCAGTGTTTCAGCCTGACGGATGCACCACAGAGCCCGTAGCAAATGTTGTGTGGAGTGGTGCTGCATTTTCATAATTTCATGGTCATTTTCCATGAAATGCTATTTGACATGATGGAAATAACCAACTGAAAAAAATTTAACCCAAACATTTCGGTCAAAATATTTATATATTTTTTTTAATATAATTTTGTTAATTTAATTCGATTGTCTCGCTTTAAATCCCTGCGTGCTGAGACTTTGCTAAAAAGTTGACATGATAAGGCGGCCGACTTAACAGAGCTGGGCAGAATACAACACAATATGGAACGTTTGTTATGCTATATTATTGAACTAGCGTTGGCAGAGAACAAGCCTGAAGAGAAAAGTCACCGCTAGCTGGTAAACAACACCATCACCATGGCAACACCGTTAGCTAGCTCGCTGGTAAACAACACCATCACCATGGCAACACCGTTAGCCAGCTCGCTGGTAAACAACACCATCACCATGGCAACACCGTTAGCTAGCTCGCTGGTAAACAACACCATCACCATGGCAACACCGTTAGCTAGCTCGCTGGTAAACAACACCATCACCATGGCAACACCGTTAGCTAGCTCGCTGGTAAACAACACCATCACCATGGCAACACCGTTAGCTAGCTCGCTGGTAAACAACACCGTCACCATGGCAACACCGTTAGCTAGCTCGCTGGGTAAACAACACCATCACCATGGCAACACCGTTAGCCAGCTCGCTGGTAAACAACACCGTCACCATGGCAACACCGTTAGCCAGCTCGCTGGTAAACAACACCATCACCATGGCAACACCGTTAGCCAGCTCGCTGGTAAACAACACCATCACCATGGCAACACCGTTAGCCAGCTCGCTGGTAAACAACACCATCACCATGGCAACACCGTTAGCTAGCTCGCTGGTAAACAACACCATCACCATGGCAACACCGTTAGCTAGCTCGCTGGTAAACAACACCATCACCATGGCAACACCGCTAGCTAGCTCGCTGGAGAACAACACCATCACCATGGCAACACCGTTAGCTAGCTCGCTGGTAAACAACACCATCACCATGGCAACACCGTTAGCTAGCTCGCTGGTAAACAACACCATCACCATGGCAACACCGTTAGCTAGCTCGCTGGTAAACAACACCGTCACCATGGCAACACCGTTAGCTAGCTCGCTGGTAAACAACACCATCACCATGGCAACACCGTTAGCTCGCTCGCTGGTAAACAACACCGTCACCATGGCAACACCGTTAGCTAGCTCGCTGGTAAACAACACCATCACCACGGCAACACCGTTAGCCAGCTCGCTGGGTAAACAACACCATCACCATGGCAACACCGTTAGCTAGCTCGCTGGTAAACAACACCATCACCATGGCAACACCGTTAGCTAGCTCGCTGGTAAACAACACCATCACCATGGCAACACTGTTAGCTAGCTCGCTGGTAAACAACACCGTCACCATGGCAACACCGTTAGCTAGCTCGCTGGTAAACAACACCATCACCATGGCAACACCGTTAGCTAGCTCGCTGGTAAACAACACCATCACCATGGCAACACCGTTAGCTAGCTCGCTGGTAAACAACACCATCACCATGGCAACACCGTTAGCTAGCTCGCTGGTAAACAACACCATCACCATGGCAACACCGTTAGCCAGCTCGCTGGTAAACAACACCATCACCATGGCAACACCGTTAGCTATTAGCTCGCTGGTAAACAACACCATCACCATGGCAACACCGTTAGCTAGCTCGCTGGTAAACAACACCATCGCCATGGCAACACCGTTAGCTAGCTCGCTGGTAAACAACACCATCACCATGGCAACACCGTTAGCTAGCTCGCTGGTAAACAACACCGTCACCATGGCAACACCGTTAGCTAGCTCGCTGGTAAACAACACCGTCACCATGGCAACACTGTTAGCTAGCTCGCTGGTAAACAACACCATCACCATGGCAACACCGTTAGCTAGCTCGCTGGTAAACAACACCATCACCATGGCAACACCGTTAGCCAGCTCGCTGGTAAACAACACCGTCACCATGGCAACACTGTTAGCTAGCTCGCTGGTAAACAACACCATCACCATGGCAACACCGTTAGCCAGCTCGCTGGTAAACAACACCGTCACCATGGCAACACTGTTAGCTAGCTCGCTGGTAAACAACACCATCACCATGGCAACACCGTTAGCCAGCTCGCTGGTAAACAACACCATCACCATGGCAACACCGTTAGCTAGCTCGCTGGTAAACAACACCGTCACCACGGCAACACCGTTAGCTAGCTCGCTGGTAAACAACACCATCACCACGGCAACACCGTTAGCCAGCTCGCTGGTAAACAACACCATCACCATGGCAACACCGTTAGCCAGCTCGCTGGTAAACAACACCATCACCATGGCAACACCGTTAGCCAGCTCGCTGGTAAACAACACCATCACCATGGCAACACCGTTAGCCAGCTCGCTGGTAAACAACACCATCACCATGGCAACACCGTTAGCCAGCTCGCTGGTAAACAACACCATCACCATGGCAACACCGTTAGCCAGCTCGCTGGTAAACAACACCATCACCATGGCAACGTGCTGTCCTGTCTCTTCCGCGTGATTACGAAACCTAGCCGCATTTCTCGGAGACGCTCTCTGATTGGCCGACGCCTGTTTCTATCACCGGTTAAGCTTAGGCACTCTTTCGAAGTTGGTTAAGGTTAGAGTTTGTCTTAGAGCAGGGCGATAGAACGGCTAGGTTTCGTCGTCACGCGTCTCTTCCTTGTCCCATATTTATGGTCTCCTTCCTGTGACGTCCTGAAGGAGTCATTACTGACCAATCGTCTGCATCCATGTCAACTAGGGATGCTCGATATTGGCTTTTTTACCGATACCGATATTCCGATATTGTCCAACTCTTAATTTCCGATACCGATATCAACCGATATCAACCGATACCGATATATGCAGGGTTTCCCCCCCCCCCAAAATGTTTTATAATTTCAGGTAACTAATAATTTCACTGGATATATATATAACAAATATTGTTATTGTTTTTAAATTTTTTTTAACCGATACCAATATTTTCCGATATCACATTTTACTGCCGATATCGGCCGATAATATCGGTCGGCCGATAATATCGGACATCCCTAATGTCAACGCAGCATTATACCTTTTGAGAGACTCTGAAATCATTACACTTACATTTACATCTACATTTAGTCATTTAGCTGATGCTTTTATCCAAAGCGACTTACGAGTTCTGTACGACGAGTCATCAGGAAGGAAGGGCACAACTCTATCAGCTGAGTAACAATGTTCATCAAAGTGTTGAGTGTTACAGTGTAGGTTAGTTTATTAGGACAAGTGCATGACAGTAAGGTTGGTTAGGGTTCGATTTATTTTTAATATTTTTTTTTTAAATTCAGATAATGGTTGAAGAAGTGCGTCTTTAGTCGACGGCGAAAGATTGGACGTGTTTCGGCTGCTGTCCTAACTGGGGTGGGTAGTTCATTCCACCATTGTGGGGCAAGGACTGAGAATAGGTGACTTCTCTTTGATGACCCTCCCGGAGCTTGGATAGGAGTAGGTCTGAGGCGGCCAGAAGACGCAGAGCGTAGGGGTCTTGAGGGTGTGTAGTTAGAGACCATTGACCGGAGGTAGGCGGGAGCAGTTCCCTTTGCCGCACGGTATGCCAGGTCGAGGGCCTTGAAGCGGATTCGTGCAGCAATGGGGAGCCAGTGCAGGTCCCTAAGAAGTGGGGTGACATGGGCCGACTTCGGTAGGTTTGAGATCAGGCGGGCCGCTGCGTTCTGAATGAGTTGAAGAGGCTTGGTGGCAGTGGCCGGGAGGCCAGCGAGCAGTGCGTTGCAGTAGTCGAGGCGGGAGATGACTGTTGATTGGACGAGGAGTTGGGTGGCTTCTTTTGTCAGGAAGGGGCGGTTCCTTCTGACGTTGCTCAGGAGGAATCGGCAGGTTCTGGTTAGGGGTGGACGGTATGGTCAAAAATGTATATCACGGTATAATTTGAAGCATAGACGGTAACGGTATATATCACGGTATCAGTGTTTCCGTTAGAATAATTTTTTTTGCCTGATAGGCAGGCTATATAAAGAATGACATCCTCAAGGCATGTAGAGTTATAATATTTTAACTTAAAACTAGGCTACTTTTGCGTATACAGTCATTATATTCCAAATAAAATAAGTCGAGACTCCGTGCTGCTCCCAACAGTATGCAACTGCAGAGCCGCAGAGTAGGGGCGCAATACATAGTGCAATACTCCAATTCAGCCATTGGCAATTCAGCGGTTGGGTGGGGGGCGCTGTTGAGCGGGCCTGTGACCGGACCTGAAAGCTAGGGATGGGTACCGAATTCGGTACTTTTGAGGTACCGAACCGAAACACGTCGGTACTACCGAGTATCGAATCAAGTGAGAAACCGAAAAAAAAAAAATTATTAATTTTTTTTTAACTTTTTTTTTTATTTTTTTAAATTTGTTTCTTTTCATGTCAACGTTCACACGCACAATATATGCTTACCTAGGATTTGACTTGATTCAACAACAAAGCAGTCGGAGCAATGACAAGCCGAAAACTGTCGAAATTGTAGTTATTTGAAGTTTGGATTTTTTTTTACGACTGAGGTAGGTAAATTAAATTTCTTGAGACTAAAGTACCGAAAAAAGGTACCGTTGGGTACCGGTATCGATTCACAGGTACCGGTACCGGTATCGGTTCAAATGTGAAAGGTACCCATCCCTACTGAAAGCGCCCCTACTCTGCGGCTCTGCAGCTGCATATGCTTCTCGCAAAATCCAGCTTCCAGCTCCCGCTGCCCAGCCGTCGTTATCAGAACACGACACACATATCATAATGTTCACAGCAAACTGTAGTTGATCACCAGGTATGTTTTATTAACGTAGAATAATTCATATAAGAAAAACGATAGGGAAATCTCTTCCCTTTCTCCACTGGTTAAAAATGCCAGGAACTGAAATTGAAACTTGCTGTGCGCCGCAGTGATATGTGTTTATTATGAAATGACAATTGCGTGTTGACACGCCCACTGCGCGAAGCCTCCAAATAACTTTTTCCAGTTTGCACATATCTATTATCTATGACTAAGGGGCCTTTCTCACTCACCTATTGGGATCGAATCACTGCTCCCGGGAACGGGGGGGAGTGTTCTCACTCAGACGGACACACCCCTTTTGGGATCGAACCGGCGCTGATTCGTTTTACCCCCCGCTGAACCTGGGACAGTTGGATTAGGTGGTTTCGGATTCGGGCCAGTGGGAGCGGGGGGCGTGACACACACAACGTCGTTACTGTCATGCTCAGTGCTCACAGCTCAGTGGATGAAAACATGAAGCCACGTTACAAAGCACAGCACTTCTGGCTCGCATTAGGCCTGGCCATTTTTGTTTGCCATGCTATTTCTATACATTGGTTTCTTGTTTGAATGCATTTATTTCTATTAGACCAGTGGTGCCCAACCAGTCGGCCGTGGTCGACCAGTAGATCAATGACATGTAATATAATTGCCACGAGCGATGGGATAATGTTAGCTGCTGGACAGGCTAAGCTAACTAGCGTTAGCCGTTAGCTTAGCGTTAGCCATTGCTGTATACTATACTTTCTTGTTCGAATGCATTTATTTCTATTAGACCAGTGGTGCCCAACCAGTCGGCCGTGGTCGACCAGTAGATCAATGACATTCAATATAATCGATGCAGCAATGTTACTAGTAAAAGGCTAAGCTAACTAGCGTTAGCCGTTAGCTTAGCGTTATCGTTAACCCTGCAAAACGCTCAAAAGCGGACTCTACAACACCATCCATTCGTGATAAAATGGGGTGGGTTATATTGACAAGGCTTGACAACAGAGGTTCAAATATAACTTCATATTTATTGGTTATTTGTTCATTTTATATCAGCATCCAGTCTCCGCCGTCGTGTTAAGACACTTCCTGTTTACATTTTCGAACGTGACATCATCGCCTACGGCAAGCGTAAACGCTCAAAAGGCAAACCGTAAACAGAACCCGGAGCGAACCAAGACTGCAGTGTGTACACAAACTAGAGGGGGGAGAGGGAGGGGGGAAGTTCGCATTAGATCTCGGAACGGGCTAGAACGGAATGGAATGGAAACGAATATAATGAGTGAGAAAGGCCCCTAATTCTATCTATTTTTAGGGGCAAATGCAGTGAAATAGTCGCGCTGTGGTTACATGACGTCATTGCTATTTTAGAGCTGCTCTACCGGTTACAAGGTATAGTCAAAATCCATACCGTAGAGCAAATTCATACCGTTTATACCGTATACCGTTTATACCGTCCACCCCTAGTTCTGGTTGTCGCTGCGATGTGAGCAGAGAAGTTCAACTGGTCGTCGAGGACAACACCAAGGTTCTTGGCAGTCGGGGACGCGGTCACAGCTGCATTCTCGACTGTGATGGAAAGGTCGGTCAGGGGGGAGGATTTGGCCGGCAGGTGGAGCAATTCTGTTTTGCTTAGTTTGAGGTGGTTGGTCGTCATCCAGGCGGAGATGTCGGATAGACAGGCCGAGATCCGCTCAGAGACGTGGATATCTGAGGGAGGGAAGGAGAGGAAGAGTTGAGTATCGTC
Source organism: Notolepis coatsorum (assembly GCF_963971535.1). Taxonomy (NCBI): domain Eukaryota; kingdom Metazoa; phylum Chordata; class Actinopteri; order Aulopiformes; family Paralepididae; genus Notolepis; species Notolepis coatsorum. The sequence continues at coordinate 5,314,091 of NC_140168.1, forward strand.
GGCATAACAATGGTAGGAGAAGCCATGAGACGTGATAATGTTACCCAGTGATTTAGTGTAGAGGGAGAAGAGAAGGGGTCCTAGGACCGAGCCCTGGGGGACACCCGTCCGCAGGGGGCGGGTGGCCGACAGAGTCCCTCTCCATGACACTTGGTAGGAGCAGTCATTAAGGTATGATGACAGCCATGTCAGCGCAGAGCCAGCCACTCCCATTCCTGCGAGGGCCGCGAGGAGGATCTGGTGGTTGACTGTGTCGAAGGCTGCAGATAGATCTAGGAGAATCAGGACAGAGGAGAGGCCTTTCGCTTTTGCTAAGTGAAGTGCCTCTGTGACCGCAATGAGGGCTGTCTCTGTGGAGTGGCCAGTCCGGAAGCCTGACTGATTAGGGTCTAGGAGGTCATTCTGTAAGAGATAAGCAGTAAGTTGGTTGGATACAGCACGTTCAAGTTAAGTACAACACATGCCCTGGAAATGATAATTGTCTATCTTGACATTATGGTCCAAAATTAGTTATTTCTATAATGTTGCAGTGAGTAGAGTTAGATTTTGGACAATGTTTCTTCAAGTTAAAATGACCCTGAACACGAGACAGAACACTCATACTTCCACGTCTCTCACGAGGTGGATTTCATTTGACTCCGCGAGAGAGATGTGATGTGTCTTCTGGTGCATAAGTTCTGCCGGCATCAAAACACACGCTCTGTCTTAGGAAGTGTTCTGTGGCCCCGCTTTAAAACGAGGTCACAATAACAATCGGCGAGGTGGCGGAAAAAAAGGAGTCGAAAAAATGTGGAAACGTGAAAAGCGGTCCTCTTCCTCCTCCGAGGGGAAACCCCCCGGCTGGACGTGGATCTCCTTACTGTACGTTCATAATCCTGGAGACATACGACGTCTATTTCTACTCTGTTGACATACAGTATTGTATTTCAGTCGCCCGCGTTTGGCCTAGTTCAGTTTTTTTTTGCTGACGAGGGCAGCGAGCAACAATGTGCGTCTCAACCACGACGGCCATCAGTGAAGTTCAGGGTTGGTTTGAGCTTGAATTGTTTTACATGTTATTATTAGTGCCGTCAATCGATTAAAATATTTAACTCTATTAATCGCATGATTGTCCATAGTTAACTCGCGATTAATCACAATTTAATCGCATTTTCTTTTTTTTTTACCATAAACTGATATTTTTCCAGTTTTAATACTCTTATCAACATGCGAGTCAACAAATGCTTGCTTTATGCAGCCATTTAACACAAAAGGATGACCCTCATGCATTGCAAATTTGCATCAAATTCAAAACAGAGTGATGCACAAAATAACTTAAAAGAAAATAATAATTTAAAACAATGAATAAAGTGCATGAAATAATAGGGGAAAGAAAACATTGGGAACTTGTTACATTAACCCACACAAGGGCTGAGAACTCTCCCAGCTCTCTTTCTCTCTTGCCCCTTCCTCATCTCTCTCACCCCCCCTCTCTATCTCTCTCACACACACACACACACGCACACACACACACACACACACACACACACACACACACACACACACACACACACACACACACACACACACACACACTTTGAGTCAGAAACCAACATAGTATCAATGAGAGTATCAATAATACACCTGAGTGAAGTCTAATAAAAAAATATAAAAAGTTTAAAAAAATATATATATATTTGAAAAAGTTAATCTTGAGTTAAAAAAAATAGTGGCGTTAATAGAATCGGCGATAACGCGTTAATACTGCGTTAACTTTGACAGCCTTAGTTATTATTCATGATGTTCTTGAGGGAGAGAGGGGGGGTGTGTGATTAATCAGCCCTTGTGTGGGTGAATGTAACAAGTTCCTAACGTTTTCTTTCCCCTATTATTTCATGCACTTTATTCATTGTTTTAAATTATTATTTTCTTTTAAGTTATTTTGTGCATCACTCTGTTTTGAATTTGATGCAAATTTGCAATGCATGAGGGTCATCCTTTTGTGTTAAATGGCTGCATAAAGCGAGCATTTGTTGACTCGCATGTTGATAAGAGTATTAAAACTTGGAACTTGAAAAAGATCTGTTTAAGGTAGAAAGAAAAAAATGCGATTAATTTGCGATTAATCGCGAGTTAACTATGGACAATCATGCGATTAATCGAGTTAAATATTTTAATCGATTGACAGCACTAGTTATTATTCATGATGTTCTTGACTAAGGAGAACCATCTCATTGTTATTTAATGTGTCATTCTACTAGGAGTCATGGAATCTGTCGACTGTCGACTCATCGATTTGTTGATTTAAATGACAACTCTATAAACTTGTGTCTTACAGAAGGAGCTCTTTGAAACTAGAGCTTACAAGAAATGTGCTTATACTTATTTCTTTATTTCTTGTGGGGGAAATAACTCAACTGAAAAATGCATAAAAAAGACGACTAATTGACCTTCCAGAATCTCTGTTGACTACTGCAAAACCAGAGAGAGATGTCAGATGTTACCATTTAAGCTGGAAATTCTAGCGTCATAGCAGCATGGGGGGAGGTGAGGTACAGGTATGGGCAGGGTAATAGCAGAGAGACATACATACAGGCAATACAATCTTATCTGAATATAAATGAGAAAAAATAAACAGTGTAAACAATATAATTAACTCTGGATATAAAGAAAATTGACAAATAAACAGTGTAAACAATATAATTAACTGAATATACAAATAATGAGAACAAATAAACAGTATAAACAATATAATTAACTCGGAAAATAACATTTTGAGAAAGATTAAACAATATAATTTGACTGAATATAAAAGTATGAGAACAAATAAACGGTGTGAACAAAGTTACATTTAGTCATTTAGCTGAACACTCTTACAAGTCAGCATGAAGGGCACAACTCTTTCAGCTGAGTAACAGTGTTGAAACTTGGGTGCTGCAGTGGTGTTGAATGCAGTAAGAAGAAGGTGTCTCCATCATCTCCAGCTGCTCCTCGTCTCTCCCCAGGCAGCATCATCATGTACGGGGCCATGCTGCTCTTTGAGTCGGAGTTCGTCCACATCGTGGCCATCTCCTTCACGGCTCTCATCCTCACCGAGCTGCTGATGGTGGCGCTCACCATCCAGACCTGGCACTGGCTGATGATCGTGGCTGAGCTGCTCAGCCTGGCCTGCTACGTGGCCTCGCTCGTCTTCCTGCACGAGTTCATAGGTGAGTGAACACACAGACAGACAGACACACAGACAGACAGACAGACAGACAGACAGACAGACAGACAGACAGACAGACAGACAGACAGACAGACAGACACACACACAGACACAGATTGACAGACACACAGACAGACAGACAGACAGACAGACAGACTGACTGACACAGACAGACAGACAGACAGACAGACAGACAGACAGACAGACAGACAGACAGACAGACAGACAGACAGACAGACAGACAGACAGACAGACAGACAGACAGACAGACAGACACACAGACAGACAGACACACAGACACACAGACAGACAGACAGACACAGACATACACAGACAGACAGACAGACAGACACACAGACAGACACACAGACAGACAGACAGACACAGACATACACAGACAGACAGACAGACAGACACACAGACAGACACACAGACAGACAGACAGACACAGACATACACAGACAGACAGACAGACAGACACACAGACAGACACACAGACAGACAGACACACACACACACACACACACACAGACAGACAGACAGACAGACAGACAGACAGACAGACAGACACAGACATACACAGACAGACAGACAGACAGACACACAGACAGACACACAGACAGACAGACAGACAGACAGACAGACACAGACAGACAGACAGACACACAGACAGACACACAGACAGACAGACACACACACACACACACACACACACAGACAGACAGACAGACAGACAGACAGACAGACAGACAGACAGACAGACAGACAGACAGACAGACAGACAGACAGACAGACAGACAGACAGACACACACACACACAGACACACACAGACAAACAGACACACACACAGACACATACACTTATTCTTACCGTATACGTATAATCCATTTATAATCCCTATATACCTACTTATACACCTGTATATAACCCATAAGTCTATATGATAGCATGTACAATAGTGCTGTATATACTGTACATATTTATATATTCATATTTACCACATATATATATATATATCCATATCTGTCTGAATATACCTGCATATAATCCTTCTGTATACCTACTTATACACCTGCATATAAACCATATAACTGCATGATAGCATGTACAATACTGCTGTATATACTGAATATATATATTTATTCTGACCATATATATATATCTATCCACATCTGTCTGTACATACCTGCATATAATCCTTTTTACATATCTGTAGACTCTATATCTACATCTGTACATATCCCTTACCTACTCTTACTAGTTACGCTGCTGGCCAGCATGACTTACTACCATAGTGTCTTTTATACCTGTATCACTGTACATATTAATACTACAACTCTATATACATCGGATTAGCACTATTACTCAGTAGTACTCATTTATATATCTTATACCCAGTTTGCACTTTGTTTGCAGTTTGCAGTTTGCACTTTACTGTTACATTTGCACTCTGGTTGGAGGCCAAACTTATTTTCATTGTCCTGTACTTGTGCCGTATGATGATGACTCCAGTTTTTATACATAATCAGATTGTTTTTAGTAATACTGTGCACGAGCATTACACTAGAGGTTCCAGTAGTGGGCAGCTTGAATTGCCAGGTCCTAGAACCAGCGCTTTGGGGAGATCTTTTATTTTTAGAGCATTAACTCTTTGGAATGGCCTGCCTCGGAACCTCTGCTGCATTTACAGTAGATTCACTTTTTAAAAATAATCTTTAAATTGTTTTGAACCCTGTAAAGTAATTTTTTGTTTTTGTTTTACACTAATGTAATTGTAGCTATCTTAATTGTTACAGTAGTTTCATTATGCATTGTGTGTACTGACTTTTAATAATTTAGTTTTTGCAATAGTGATTGTTTTTGTATGTTTTTTGTGTGTGTGTGGACCCCAGGAAGACTAGCTGGTTGCTATCGCACCAGCTAATGGGGATCCCTAATAAAATCAAATCAAATCAAATCCAATACTTAGAACAGATTACATAGTAGGTTGACGATGTAGGCTATTATTGAAGCTCCCTTTTGTCTTTCTGATGGGTATATATTGCAATGAATGATACTGTAAATGTTATTAGTTGCTCTTTGAAGAGAAAAGATGTAACGTTAGATATTTATTTGTTTGGTGTAGACGTATGGGTAACTGGGTTTACAAAACTCTCAAAATGTGTAAAAAAAAAAAGAAAAAACTGAATTTGTTGAGGTCCTAGTCTGGGGGAGGGGAGGGGGGGTCTGGCCTATAGAGGATTTTTGTTTTTCTTGTTTTTTTTTGTGTCTTTGTTTATATTGATTTTTAATTTCTTTCAGGGGGGGGGTGGTTTAATTTGCATCTATTTTTATGTAACTCGGGGAGGGGGGGCAGTTGGCAGCATTTCCTTTTGTATGGTTGTTGAACTGTTGAACTGATGCTGTAAAACTGAAAAAAAAGAAAATACCAATAAACATATTGTTTAAAAAAAATCAAATCAATACATTTGAATCTAATGTAATCTGAAACACGTGCGTCGCACAAATGCGCGTCGTCGTCGTCCCCCCCCCCCCCCCACACACACGGAGTGACACTTGTACGGCCCGGGAGACTTCGAGGACATGTCGTCTGTATGGACGACGCCGGGCCTCAACCGGTTTCAGAGCGGCCTCTGATAGATTGATGCCATCATGGGCTTTTTTCCCCCGACCTTGAAACAGTACGTCAGCATCCAGCCACCCCCTCACGCTGCCCTCCCCTGGTGCCCCGTTAGGCCTGGCAGGCCGCGCCGTTAGGAAGGCTAGAGGTGAACGACCAACCCTCACGCTGCCCCCTCCCCTGGTGCCCCGTTAGGCCTGGCAGGCCGCGCCGTTAGGAAGGCCAGAGGTGAGCGCGGTTACACTAAAAACTGTGGCCGGAGTATGAGAGAGGAGGAAATGCCAAAGGGGCTTCTGTCTGTTCCTGCCGCGTCGGCCGCCGTGGTGGTTTTCACCAAAAGCCAAAGGTTTATCACCGAGAAGAAGAGAGAGCGTCCTGGAGTTTGGTTAGGAGAAGACAACAACAACACGTGGTCAGACACGCCCCCTTCTCTCTCCTCCATGTCACTGAGGGACACATTTATGGTTCATATATTTTTTTATTCAGCACAAAATCAAGACGGTACAGATATGCAGATATATTTTACAACTAGTTCTCAACCAACATCCTGTCTGTACAGTGTCATTAAGAGACAGCTATGCTTGGGGAAGGGGCGTAAAAATAAATACATAAATAAATAAAATAAAATAAAAAATATATATATATATATATATATATATATATATATATATATATATATATATATATATATATATATATATATATATATAATACAAAAAACAGGTAAACCAGAATATACTACATGTGTGGATCAAACCATTTTAAAAAGAAAATGACAATAAAATGGGGAATAAGATAGAAAATAATAAGATGAAAATAAGTAATGCGTTGCCTTTATAGGGCCTATAGGAACACATTTATAGCCGTTAAAAATCTTAAAACCGAAAAATGACTTTGACCGAGGAGAGTCACACAGCGTCGGTGTTTATATTAGTCTATTGTGTTTTCTTTGTTGTTATAATTATGGTTGATTTGTTTACTCGATCCGCCGGGGGGGGGGGGGGGGGGGGGGGAGTTAGTTCCACCACATTGAGACTTTCCAGCGGTTTATTTTTGGGCGTTTATGTGGGGTGGTGTGGAGTTCCATTCCCCGTCTACAGTCCGGGCCACTGAGCTCTGCGACTGACTGGAATGTGGTCGAGCGGCACCCGCTTTGGACAGAGTTCCCCGAAGAAGCTGCGTGGACTAAAATTAGATGTTGGGAGACGTATTTAGAACCACGTCGTGTTGCTAACTCATTCACGCTGCGGCTAGACCTTTTAAAAAGAGCTCCCTCTGCATTACCGCACGTGGGAAAACTCACGTTTTTACAGATTTGTTAGAGTCAACGAATCGATTAGTCAACAGATCCTATGCGTATTGATCGACTAGGGAAGTATAATGATCGGGGAACGTGTCACGATAACCATGCTATATTCAGAATCGGAAAGGTCTTTATTGCCAAGTAGTTTACACACACACAAGGGATTTGATTTGGTCGTTTTTGGTGCAAAATTAACGGACGGACAATAACGGTAGAATCAAATAACGTGGAATATAAACTAAATTAAAATAGAAGCACAATAGAATATAATTATAAAATAGGCCAGAGTGTACAATTGTGCACAATGTGATCAAGTATATGCACAGAATAAAAATAACAATACAGTGGGATGGAATATTCAGCAGGGC
>NC_140168.1:5321769-5343364 GCF_963971535.1 Notolepis coatsorum
AAATAAAAGTGTAAACAAAGGTGTAGATGAGGATCTGTTATATTATATGTTACTCTCAATGAATATTTTTTTTTAAATCTGAATATATGCTGTGAGTAAAAGTAAACAGTATACACACAAGGTACCCTTGTAGTCCGTGTAGGTTTTGGTGGTTAAGAGTCAGACACACTTCAGACATTCAATACATTTTTAATTGAGAACCACTGGAAGGATTCCACTGGAAGGACGCCCCCCCCCCCCCTCTTCTCCCAGTAAACGGCAACAGCGTTTAGTGTTGTAGAGAATGAACTGGGAGTTTTTTTTTTATCCACCTTTTCTCCCATTTTTTCAATTTTTCTCCCATCCCAATTTTCATATCGTCCAATTCAACCCTCCCCTGTCTTCGAACGTTGTTTCATGCCTCCCACAAGCCGGCTGCAATGTGGACTAAGTCATACATAGCACGAGTCCCCTCCGATACTCGAGGTAACAGCCGTCGCATCTTTTCACCTGCGCGGCGCGATCTCTCAGCGTCAGGGGTCTGCGCTTTGGAGGGGTGCCGCCCCCGTCGCTTCTTGATTCTACTGCGCAGGCGCACCAACCGACCTGTAGGAGTCGCTGTCCACAACGCCCGATCCCCACCCTTCAGTTTCCCCTCCCCGTAATACGGCCAATGTGTATTACTGTGGACGACCAGCTGAACTGAAAGCAATGTGGAGAGCGGGGCTCGAACAGGAGGCATCCTGTTCGAGCCTAGTCTCCAGCATTCGTTGCGAGCGCCTTGCCCACTGCGCCACGTAGCCACCTGAATGAACTGGGAGTTATGGGAAGCTGGGGAGTCGTACTGGGTGACGTGTTGGATCCTCCCCGCGTCCCAAGGTGTTGGATCAGCCTGCTTCCTCCACCAAGCCCAGTGTCCTGCCTTTGTTCTGCCTCTCCACCTCTAGCAGTGCACATTTATACATGTATACATTTATATCACCATCTCCCTGGAAATCCCATAAAGACACTAATTGGGGGAATTCAAATTCCCGGGGGTTTAATTGCCTTTTATATTCGAGAGCACTTTTTTTCGTACATTTTTCACGGTCCACGTTCACAATGGGTTTATAGCAGTAACGTGTTTTACAAAATAAAATAAATGAACAGAGTCTATCGTGACTGACGTTCCTACAGCGTCTGGGTTTGAGCACAGAGGTACCGGCACAGAGGCACTTGTACATAAATAAGGGCTCAGACTTATTAAAAGAACACGCCAACATTTTGGGAAATTAGCGCGTCGTCTTCTCCAGAGAGAGAGAGACAAGAAGATAGATACCAGTTTCCTCTCTGTGCGTTCAGTAGAAAGCTATCTGCTAGCTGCATGTTAGCCTAGCTTAGCACAATGAATGGAAGCGGACATGTACGGGTAGCCTTTGGGAGAGGTGTTAGTTGGACAATGCGTAGGCTACCCGTACAGTACATGTCCGCTTCCATTCATTGTGCTAAGCTAGGCTAACATGCTGAACGCACAGAGAGGAAACTGGTATCTATCTTCTTGTCTCTCTCTGGAGAAGACGGTAAGCTAATTTCTCAAAATGTTGGCGTGTTCCTTTTTTTATTATCTTTTTTAATTATCTTTTCCCCCCTTCTTTTTTCCATTTTTCTCCCCTCCCAATGTTAGTCGTTATGCCAATTCCCAATCCCCTTCCTGGTCGCTGCGCACTCTACCCCCTACCGTCGGTCTGGGAGGGCGGAGACTATCACGTGCTTCCTCCGACACATGTGTAGCCAGCCCACCGCTTCTTTTCACCTGGCAGCGCGGACTCTCACTGGGGGAGTGTAACGTGTGGAAGGTCATCACACTACCTCCCTCCAGATCCTTCCCTCGCTGTGCAGGCGCCCCGACCAAACTGTAGGAGTCGCTGTTTACAACGACCAGGACCCACCCACCGGCTCCCCTCCCGCTGACTCTGCCAATCGAGCCAGTATGACGGCCGGCCAAGCCGGAGGCAACGCTGACAGCCGGATTCGATACCAGTGCCTCTTGCGTTGGTGACGAGCGCTTAGTCCGCTGCGCCACCCAGCCGCCTGGCACGTTCCTTTAACACTATTAAACTCCATTAGCTCAGGATGCTTTTACTGCTGTCGCGGTCTACAACAGCCCTACACTGTAATCATAGTCATCATAATAACTACCTACTACCTCATACTGTACTCTACCCATGTAACTCTGTATGATAGCATGTACAATAGTGCTGTATATACCGCATATCTATATTTACCGCACATTTATGTGTATCCATATCTGTCTGAATATACCTGCATATAATCCTAGAATCCTACACCTACTTATACACCTTCATATAATCCATATAACTCTGTATGATAGAATGTACAATAATACTGTATATACCGTATATATATATTTATTCTTACCGTATATATATATTAATCCACATCTGTCTGTACATACCTGCATATAATCATTTTTACATATCTAATTCTATATCTGTACATATACCTTACCTACTCTAAATAGTTACACTGCTGGCCAGTATGACTTACTGTACTCCAATAGTGTCTTAGGGATGAGTTCGAATATTTGAATTTTCGAATATTCGAAAACAGTCTCCACATTTGATTTTCATGTCAGAGTCGAATACTTTTTTTTATATATAATTTTCATAGAAAAATAATTTTTATTTTATTTTCTCCCCATTCCAATTTACCTCTTGTGCCAATTCTCCCTCCCTGTCCTGATCGTTGCTCGCATATGCCCCCCACTGGCCGGTTGTAGGGAGGATAGAAGCCTTGCATCACATGTCCCCTCCGATACATGTGGAGGCAGCCTGTCACATCTTTTCACCTGCCAGCGCGGACTCTCATTTGGCGAGGAGCAACGCGTGGGAGGCTCACACTGCCCCCGCCATTTTCCTAACTTTGCTGTGCAGGCGCCCCAACCGACCTGTAGGAGTCGCTGTTCACAACGACCAGACTACCACCCTTCGACTTCCCACCCGCTAACTCTAACTCAATTGAGTTAGTATGACGGCCGGCCCAAGCCGGAGGCAACGCCGACAGCCGGATTCAAACCCGGTGTCTCTTGCGTTGGTGTCTCTTGCGCCACCCAGCTGCCTTATTTGTATTTTTTTTTTAAAGTGAAGCAAACCATTCTTTTTTTTTTTTAACTTTGGCCATTCCGCTGGCTCTTCTTGCATTTATCGCTTTTTCTCTGGTCAAGAATGACCGACAGACAGAAACAGGTTGAATGGGGGTACAGATGGGGGGAAGACACTCTGAGAAAGTTACGGCTTTGTCCGGGAATCGAACTTGCTACCCCAGATCCGTGACGAGCACGGTTGTCCCCGGCGCCGAAATAGCGCTCGAGGTACGCGGTGAGCTACTGGAGCTCCCGAAGCAAACCATTCTTATTTAATTAATTTTTATATTTAGAGGCAGCCTAATTTTCATAGCCTAATTGAGCTCAATGATGCACATGCTACTGTTTCTGTTTGTTTATTAAAACCGGTTGATAGGCCAATGTAATGCTGTTATTAGAGGCTACATGGTGAATCATTTTGAGTTATTGTCGGTCAGCTGAGCCACGTTCTGAAGGATTATCTGAACTTCAGATTCTGAAGTGCTAATTTATGTGCAATATTTTAATGATCCATTTAAAAAGAATAACTGAATTGAACTGAAACTGAACATTTTAACCGAATTTAAACTGAAACAAAAAATAACTATATATTTTTAATATCATTTTTTATTTTTTACAGATTTTTTATTTTTTTAATGGGGGAGGGGGGTCGAATATTCGGTCTTAAGAACAGTAGACTATTCGAAAATGATTTTGGTCAGTCATGCACATCCCTACTGTATACCTGTATCACATATTAATACTACAACTCTGTACATCTGATTAATAATAATAATAATAAAAATAATAGATTTCATTTATATAGCACACTTTAAACTCAGTGAGCTCTCATGGTGATTAGCACTATTACTCAGTAGTACTACTAACTTATATAACGTATACCCCACGTCTAATCACCTATACATTGTATATTACTGTTGCACTTTACTGTTACATTTGCACTCTGGTTGGATATCTTATCTTCATTGTGCTCTACTTATGCTGCGTGATGACAATACATTTTAATATTTTTCACCGTTAGTCATTACAGGTAAAGGTTTGTTTGTAAGTTTCTAGTTATGGCAACAATGGGGGACTACCCCCCGCATGTTCAAAACCTATTTTCTCAAAGGAGAGGAAGTCGATTAAAAACGGCCAGAAAGAAGAAAAATCCCATTGTCTTGCTGCAGGGCAGAGGTGTCGGGTTCTGTCGCACACGCCGGGGATATCATTTCACAGAAGTATGATTGTGTTCACATTGAGATGTTTTACATTCAGATGATTCCGATGATTCGCGCTTCACACTTCATTTTCGTAAAGGAAGAGAGAAAGAAAACAAACAGGTGCCACATCCTGGTCACGGTGTGGCCGCGGCTCATCCATCCCGGGGACGCCGCCTGAGTTGAACCCGGCTGTCGCCTCTCTCTGCGAAAGGTCGCTAAATGAAAGTGGCGTATTTGGTTACGAGTAAAACCAAAACATCCTCCCACTCAGAGACACCTTGTAACCTCGGCCGCGGTCTCTCTGCACTGCAGGAAACGTCAATATAGAAGAGGAAAGACCCTCTCAGCGAGAGGAGGGGGGCTGTGGGCTGTCTGGACTAGAGCAGAGGTTCTTCTCAGAGACCCCCTGGGCAGGGGGGGAGGGGGGGGGGGGGGGGGGGTTCCAGGGGGTTTCCCTCAGAGAAATGGGGGATAGTTTAATTTCACTACTATTAATTGTACACCGATTTGAGGAGGGCTTTATTTGAGAGAAAATTCAAATTGTAAATCCGGATTTGTTTTGGCAGTCTGAGAGTTGTATGTTGAGTTTTTTTCTTTTTTTGTGGAGGACATCTTCAGTTTTGCGGGATTTTTGGAGAGAGCATGGCACTTGAGACAAAACACACTATATCCTATATAATTGTATATGAATTCCTCTTGTTTCTTTGTTTACATACATTGCGTACAGCTTGTGTTATATTACGTTTTATTGTATTTTCTTTTTTTTTGTGGCCATCTTGGTCTATATGTCATAATTTGTCAAGTAATTTGTCAAGTATACTATTATATACTTATTGTTTATGTGTCTTTTAAGCCCATATGGGCTGGGCATACACCTGTATGTAAGACACGAAAATAAAAAAACATCAAATCAAATCACTAACTTCTTCCCTAGACACAATGAGACTAAAGACACACTACTAAAAACTAAAAACACACTTCTTCAATCAATATCTGAAATTTAAAAAGAAAGAAATAAACACTAACCTTATTTTACTATTTTGCACTTTGCTAATAAGTAATCGACCTTGCCTAATATATTACCACCTACAACAAGTACTATGTTTATACTACTATGCACTCGTGAGTGTAGCACTCAAGTTCAACACTGTTTGACAAACAATGTTACTGACCCTTGGCTGCCAGAGTCGTACCCTTCCCTTCCTGCTGACTAGTTGTACACAATTTGTAAATCGCTTTGGATTAAAAAAAATGTCGGCTAAAAGACTAAATGTAATGTAAATGAGAATATATAAGAACGACTGTTCTGTTCATAGGTTTCACTCCTTCCTCTGTTGTCTCCCCACCTACAGCATATAGACCAGTGGTTCCCAAAATGTGGTCTGCGGACTACTGGTGGGGGGGGGGGGGGGGGGGGGAGCTAAATAAAATTGAAAAGTTATATAATAATATAATTGATGTTAAAATAACATTGTAATCGTTGTGTAATATAAAACATAGTGTTATAGTTTGTTATTCTCTCAGATTAGGCTAATCGTTACCGGTAAACGGGGGTGCTTGTGCGTGATGTCAGTTTTAACCAGCGCTCCCTCACATGTTGAAGCAGAGATGGATGGTGGCGTCTGGTTCTCAAGAGGAAACAAACAGACCATAATGAGAGTCTGAGGTGCAACACACTCCACACAGAACAACAGGGAATGTGAGGTTTTGCCCGCTGCTCACTACCCTTTCTCTGTTTCTTTAGGCCTATACTGTTTATTTCCCTTCTATACTGTTTATTTTCCCTTCTCACTCACTCTCTCTAGCCCCCACCCTCTCGTTCCTTACCCTTAGTGGCCACACCTGTTCGATATTCTATTATCTCTCGCACCTGTGGTGGCAGGCTAATTAGTCACCCGGTGGGCTTTAAATACCAGGGCGCTTCCCCTCGTTTTGGCGTGGGGTCGTGTTGTATACTTGCCGAGTCATATTCTCTAAACATCTAGACTCTTTCGGGAGATCCTCTGTCTGCCTATGCTGTTCCATTCTCCGGCGTCGAGATGTTTGCTCCAGCCTTCGCCTGCTGTCGCCGTTGCCTGAGAGTGGGACTGGTCTGCGCTCCCTAGACTTCCACGGGAGGCATCCCAGTCATCCACTTCAGACCCCCCGCGCAGCTGTCGTCCTGACGCACATCCAGACCAGCGCAGACGCTCTCCAGTCCTCAGCGCGCTACGCGCATCTTCCAAGGACGCTCGAGCTTGGCACGCTCTCCAGACCAGCGCGCAACGCGCATCTTCCAAGAACCCTCGAGCTTGGACGCTCTCCAGTCCTCAGCGCGCAACGCGCATCTTCCAAGGACGCTCGAGCTTGGCACGCTCTCCAGACCAGCGCGCAACGCGCATCTTCCAAGAACCCTCGAGCTTGGACGCTCTCCAGTCCTCAGCGCGCAACGCGCATCTTCCAAGGACGCTCGAGCTTGGCACGCTCTCCAGACCAGCGCGCAACGCGCATCTTCCAAGAACCCTCGAGCTTGGCACGCTCTCCAGACCAGCGCGCAACGCGCATCTCCTAGACCTTCGAGCTTGGCACGCTCTCCCGACCAGCGCGCAGATGCGCATCTCCTAGACCTTCGAGCTTGGCACGCTCCCCAGACCAGCGCGCTGGAGCGCATCTTCCAGACCTTCGTGCTTGGCGCACTCCTCCTCGCAGACGCACCCCGAGGCGTCTCTCTGTTCCGACGCGCACACCAAGGTGTGGCGCGCACTCTGTTCCTCGGCTCCGACAGCGGCTACCCGGTGGACGACATCCTCGCCACCGCCACTGTTCCGACGCGCACACCAAGGTGTGGCGCGCACTCTGTTCCTCGGCTCCGACAGCGGCTACCCGGTGGACGACATCCTCGTCACCGCCGCTGTTCCAGCACCCTGTTCCTCGGCTCCGACAGCGGCTACCCGGTGGACGACATCCTCGTCACCGCCGCTGTTCCAGCACCCTGCTCCTCGGCTCCGACAGCGGCTACCCTGTGGACGACTCCCTCGTCACCGCCACTGTTCCAGCACTCTGTCCCTCGGCTCGGACAGCCAGCCTCCCGGTGGCGATGCCCTCGCCCCGTTGCTGTCCCTGTACCTTTACGCATACGCTGGGTGAGTTTTGATTGTGATGTCACTCACTCAGCGTAGTGCCCTTGCCCCCGTTCCCGTTGCTGTCCCTGTACCTTTACGCATACGCTGGGTGAGTTTTGATTGTGATGTCACTCACTCAGCGTAGTGCCCTTGCCCCCGTTCCCGTTGCTGTCCCTGTACCTTTACGCATACGCTGGGTGAGTTTTGATTGTGATGTCACTCACTCAGCGTAGTGCCCTTGCCCCCGTTCCCGTTGCTGTCCCTGTACCTTTACGCATACGCTGGGTGAGTTTTGATTGTGATGTCACTCACTCAGCGTAGTGCCCTTGCCCCCGTTCCCGCTGCTGTCCCTTTACCCTTTACGCATACGCCTGGGTGAGTTTTGATTGTGATGTCACTCACTCAGCGTAATGCCCCTTGCCCCCTTCCCGCTGCGTTTCCTGTACCATTACGCATACGCCAGGGTGAGTTTAGATTGTGATGTCACTCTCCCAGCGTATTGCCTCTGTTTTTTGGTTCTCACTTAGAATAGTATTTTTGGACTTTACATCTCCCCCTGTGTGTTTGTCACACGAAGATATTATTACTTTGTTCACTTTGTTATTTGGACTGTTCTGCACCTGCTCTGTTTTTCCCCTTTGTGCATTAACTATCTCCTCTGTCCTGCAGAGCGGCCCAGATGATTTCCACCAGTCCTCCCAGTTCCTCCCTGTTTCCCAGCCCGCCTCCGCGGGCCTCAGTCCCCTCAGTTCCACCTAGTTCCTGGTCCCAAGTTTCCCCCCTTCTAGTTCCACCTAGTTCCTGTTCCCTCGTTCTCCCCTTCTAGTTCCACCTAGTTCCTTGTCCCCAGTTTTCCCCTAGTCCCCGTTTCTCCTGTTCCCTAGCTCTCCTAGTCCCTAGTCCTCTCTCCCTAGTCCTCCTTGTCCCTGGTTTACCTAGTCTCTAGTTCCTCTGTCCCAAGGCGTTCCCTTAACCTTCCCTTTGGCGTTCCCTTTTCCTGCCCGCCTTTAAAGGCACCTTTCCTTCCCCTCATATTATATTCCTGTATTTGTGATTCTCCCTTAAAGGGACAGTGCCCTTTTCCCTGTATTTCCCTGTTGTTCAATAAATATCTGTTTCTTGGCAAACCATCATACCTGTCTTGTGTTGTGCGATTGGGGTCGGTTACAAACCATAACAGTACGACCCCACCAAGTCTACGACCCCAGCCAGCACAGACTGTGTATGTTGAGTTTGCCTTTTTTTTTCTTGTCCCCTCTAGCTCCCCTGTTAGCCCTGTTAGCTTCCATGTTGGCCCAGTTTAGCTCCCTTGTTAGTCTGTTACTCCCCTGTTTAGCCCAGTTTAGCTTCCCTGTTTAGCTTGTTAGTCTCCCCGGTTAGCTCCCCTGTTTGCTTCCCGTTTTGCCCTGTTTGACCCCCCTGTAGCTAGCCATGCCCTGGCGGCTAACCCAGTCCCTCAGCAGAGCCCCTGTCTGCTAGTCTTGCCCCGACTGCTAGGACTGCCCTTCAGCTAGCAAGGTCAGTATTCCCACAGCTAGGACTGTCCTTCCAGCTAGCTTGTGTTCTCATGCTGGTCCAGCCCTGTCTGCCAGCCTAG
This sequence comes from Notolepis coatsorum, assembly GCF_963971535.1. Classification (NCBI taxonomy): domain Eukaryota; kingdom Metazoa; phylum Chordata; class Actinopteri; order Aulopiformes; family Paralepididae; genus Notolepis; species Notolepis coatsorum. The sequence goes on from NC_140168.1 coordinate 5,330,791, forward strand.
CTCCGGCAGCTAGCGCAGCCTCTATGTAGATGTAGCAGTACAGCTAGCATAGGCCCTGTAGCTATCAGTGCCTTGGCAGCTACCCTTTCCCTCTGCTAGCCTAGCTCGGCAGCTAGCGCAGCCTCTATGTTGATGTAGCAGTACAGCTAGCATAGGCCCTGTAGCTATCAGTGCCCTGGCAGCTACCCTTTCCCTCTGCTAGCCTGGCTCCGGCAGCTTGCGCAGCCTCTATGTTGATGTAGCAGTACAGCTAGCATAGGCCCTGTAGCTATCAGTGCCCTGGCAGCAACCTTCCCTCTGCTAGCCCTTTCCCGGTGCTACCATGGTTACCCCTTTGCTACCCTGCTTGCCCCTCAGTTCCTCTAGACCAGTTGCTCTAGACCAGTTCTCTAGACCCAGTTCCTCTAGACCAGTTCCTCTAGACCAGTTCTCTAGACCAGTTCCCTAAACCAGTTCTCTAAACCAGTTCTCTAGACCAGTTCTCTAGCCCAGTTCTCTAGACCAGTTCTCTAGACCAGTTCTCTAGACCAGTTCCTCTAGACTAGTTCTCTGGACCCAGTTCCTCTAGACCAGTTCCTCTAGACCAGTTCCCCCAGTTACCCCTCGGCGACCCTGTTTCTTTTGCTAGCCCCACTCTTGTGGTGGCTTCCCCTGCTGGCTTGGCCAGTACCTCTTGTTTTGCCCCCTGCCACTCTGTCTTTATTTGTTTTGGGTCGCCGGGTGGCTCCCGTTGGAGGGGGGGATACTGTGAGGTTTTGCCCGCTGCTCACTACCTTTTCTCTGTTTCTTTAGGCCTATACTGTTTATTTCCCTTCTATACTGTTTATTTTCCCTTCTCACTCACTCTCTCTAGCCCCCACCCTCTCGTTCCTTACCCTTAGTGGCCACACCTGTTCGATATTCTATTATCTCTCGCACCTGTGGTGGCAGGCTAATTAGTCACCCGGTGGGCTTTAAATACCAGGGCGCTTCCCCTCGTTTTGGCGTGGGGTCGTGTTGTATACTTGCCGAGTCATATTCTCTAAACATCTAGACTCTTTCGGGAGATCCTCTGTCTGCCTATGCTGTTCCATTCTCCGGCGTCGAGATGTTTGCTCCAGCCTTCGCCTGCTGTCGCCGTTGCCTGAGAGTGGGACTGGTCTGCGCTCCCTAGACTTCCACGGGAGGCATCCCAGTCATCCACTTCAGACCCCCCGCGCAGCTGTCGTCCTGACGCACATCCAGACCAGCGCAGACGCTCTCCAGTCCTCAGCGCGCTACGCGCATCTTCCAAGGACGCTCGAGCTTGGCACGCTCTCCAGACCAGCGCGCAACGCGCATCTTCCAAGAACCCTCGAGCTTGGACGCTCTCCAGTCCTCAGCGCGCAACGCGCATCTTCCAAGGACGCTCGAGCTTGGCACGCTCTCCAGACCAGCGCGCAACGCGCATCTTCCAAGAACCCTCGAGCTTGGACGCTCTCCAGTCCTCAGCGCGCAACGCGCATCTTCCAAGGACGCTCGAGCTTGGCACGCTCTCCAGACCAGCGCGCAACGCGCATCTTCCAAGAACCCTCGAGCTTGGCACGCTCTCCAGACCAGCGCGCAACGCGCATCTCCTAGACCTTCGAGCTTGGCACGCTCTCCCGACCAGCGCGCAGATGCGCATCTCCTAGACCTTCGAGCTTGGCACGCTCCCCAGACCAGCGCGCTGGAGCGCATCTTCCAGACCTTCGTGCTTGGCGCACTCCTCCTCGCAGACGCACCCCGAGGCGTCTCTCTGTTCCGACGCGCACACCAAGGTGTGGCGCGCACTCTGTTCCTCGGCTCCGACAGCGGCTACCCGGTGGACGACATCCTCGCCACCGCCACTGTTCCGACGCGCACACCAAGGTGTGGCGCGCACTCTGTTCCTCGGCTCCGACAGCGGCTACCCGGTGGACGACATCCTCGTCACCGCCGCTGTTCCAGCACCCTGTTCCTCGGCTCCGACAGCGGCTACCCGGTGGACGACATCCTCGTCACCGCCGCTGTTCCAGCACCCTGCTCCTCGGCTCCGACAGCGGCTACCCTGTGGACGACTCCCTCGTCACCGCCACTGTTCCAGCACTCTGTCCCTCGGCTCGGACAGCCAGCCTCCCGGTGGCGATGCCCTCGCCCCGTTGCTGTCCCTGTACCTTTACGCATACGCTGGGTGAGTTTTGATTGTGATGTCACTCACTCAGCGTAGTGCCCTTGCCCCCGTTCCCGTTGCTGTCCCTGTACCTTTACGCATACGCTGGGTGAGTTTTGATTGTGATGTCACTCACTCAGCGTAGTGCCCTTGCCCCCGTTCCCGTTGCTGTCCCTGTACCTTTACGCATACGCTGGGTGAGTTTTGATTGTGATGTCACTCACTCAGCGTAGTGCCCTTGCCCCCGTTCCCGCTGCTGTCCCTTTACCCTTTACGCATACGCCTGGGTGAGTTTTGATTGTGATGTCACTCACTCAGCGTAATGCCCCTTGCCCCCTTCCCGCTGCGTTTCCTGTACCATTACGCATACGCCAGGGTGAGTTTAGATTGTGATGTCACTCTCCCAGCGTATTGCCTCTGTTTTTTGGTTCTCACTTAGAATAGTATTTTTGGACTTTACATCTCCCCCTGTGTGTTTGTCACACGAAGATATTATTACTTTGTTCACTTTGTTATTTGGACTGTTCTGCACCTGCTCTGTTTTTCCCCTTTGTGCATTAACTATCTCCTCTGTCCTGCAGAGCGGCCCAGATGATTTCCACCAGTCCTCCCAGTTCCTCCCTGTTTCCCAGCCCGCCTCCGCGGGCCTCAGTCCCCTCAGTTCCACCTAGTTCCTGGTCCCAAGTTTCCCCCCTTCTAGTTCCACCTAGTTCCTGTTCCCTCGTTCTCCCCTTCTAGTTCCACCTAGTTCCTTGTCCCCAGTTTTCCCCTAGTCCCCGTTTCTCCTGTTCCCTAGCTCTCCTAGTCCCTAGTCCTCTCTCCCTAGTCCTCCTTGTCCCTGGTTTACCTAGTCTCTAGTTCCTCTGTCCCAAGGCGTTCCCTTAACCTTCCCTTTGGCGTTCCCTTTTCCTGCCCGCCTTTAAAGGCACCTTTCCTTCCCCTCATATTATATTCCTGTATTTGTGATTCTCCCTTAAAGGGACAGTGCCCTTTTCCCTGTATTTCCCTGTTGTTCAATAAATATCTGTTTCTTGGCAAACCATCATACCTGTCTTGTGTTGTGCGATTGGGGTCGGTTACAAACCATAACAGGGAACTTGTATTTTGTTTGCACTTTTTTTACGGTTTGCTAACCAGGTGGTCCACTAAAGTTCTTGATAATAAACTAGTGGTCCATGAAAGTTCTTGATAATAACACAGTGGTCCATGAAAGTTCTTGATAATAAACTAGTGGTCCACTAAAGTTCTTGATAATAAACTAGTGGTCCACTAAAGTTCTTGATAATAATCTAGTGGTCCACTAAAGTTCTTGATAATAACCTAGTGGTCCACTAAAGTTCTTGATAATAACCTAGTGGTCCATGACAGTTCTTGATAACAATCTAATGGTCCACATAAACAAAAGGTTTGGGAACCACTGCTATAGACAGTTATATAATTCTTTTTTTTGTTTTTTTTATCTACTTTTTCTCCTCCTTTTTCTGTGATTTTTCTCCCCGTCCCAATCTTACCTCTCGTGCCAATTCTCCCTCCCCTGTCCTGATCGTTGCTCGCATATGCCCCCCACTGGCCAGTTGTAGGGAGGATAGAAGCCTTGCATCACATGTCCCCTCCGATACATGTGGAGGCAGCCTGTCACATCTTTTCACCTGCCAGCGCGGACTCTCATTTGGCGAGGTGTAACGTGTGGGAGGCTCACACTGCCCCCCCCGCCATTTTCCTGACTTTGCTGTGCAGGCGTCCCCCAACCGACCTGTAGGAGTCGCTGTTCCCCAACGACCAGACTACCACCCTTCGACTTCCCACCCTCTAACTCTGCCAATTGAGTCAGTATGACGGCCGGCCCAAGCCGGAGGCAACGCAGACAGCCGGAGTCGAAACCGTGGTGACGGTTGGTGACGAGCGCAATGTCCGCTGCGCCACCCAGCCGCCTTACAGTTATATAATTCTTGAACTAAATCATATCTAGCAAATACATAGCTTATCAGATGGGGGACTCTGGGATAACATCTCATCAAATAGAGGTCCTTGATAAGATAGGATGAGATAACATGTTTCTTTATTGATCGCCTTGGGGGATTTCAGGCATCATAGCAGCGTGGGGGAGGGGAGGAACATCGTCTATTCGAAAGGCAACCGGTTCATGCTTCCGCGTTCGCGTTTTGCGCTCTGATTGGCCACTGCTGTTTCTGGTCGCACCAATCGTGTGACGGCAAGTTCTTTCGCCGGTTAAGCTTAGGCGACTCTTTCGAAGTTGGTTAAGGTTAGAGTTTGTCTTAGAGCAGTGCGATAGAACGCCAGCCCTGATTCCAAACTCTAACCGTAACCAACTTCGAAAGAGTCGCCTATAAGCTTAACCAGTGATAAACTAGGCGTTAGGTAGTTTGCTGCTGGTCGAGGCGGAAATGGGCGCGTCACGCGATTGGCCGCACATGTCACATGACCAGAAACGTCAGTGGCCGGCCAATCAGATTCGCAAAACGCATGAACCGGTTGCCTTTCGAATAGACGCGTATGGTCAGGGTAATAGTAGAAAGACATAAATATAGGCAATAGTTTCAAGTTTCAAGTTTCTTTAATAGTTGTCATACAGAAGTACAGAATACTTTCATACAAAATGCTTCTTACTGTTACGCTCCAGAGACTGTGCTAGACAAGATAGTATCAAATAACATAGTATAGCATGTAATTTAGAAGAAGAAAATGAGGTCACAGTGTTCGGTATAGACATATGTACAATGTTCTGAGTTACCATATAATATACAATACTATGCAGTGTACTAATGTACAGTACTATATAGTGCAAAGCAGAAATGGGATGAGGTACAATTTAGGTACAATTTACAGTAAGGTGTACGAGTTGTAGTGCAATCCTTCATCAATAAATATAAAGTGTGGGGAGTGGGTGCTACAGTGTGTTTGTTTAAAGTGGGTGTGTGCTATAAAGTGTGTGGAGTGGGTGCTACAGTGTGTTTGTTTAAAGTGAGTGTGTGCGTGTGGATGTGTGTGCTATGTGCGTTTGGTGGTTGTTGTTGTGTAGTGTTCATTGTTCGTTTAGCAGCCTGATGGCCTGGGGATAGAAGCTTCTTCTGAGTCTTTCTGTGCTCGCCTTGAGACTCCGGTATCGCTTGCCTGACCGCAGCAGTTCAAAGAGGCAGTTGTTCGGGTGACTGGAGTCTTTAATGATTCTCTTAGCCTTGCCCTTGCAACGCTTGTTGTAAATGTTCTGGAGGGTGGGGAGCCCCCCTCCAATTGTGCGTTCGGCTGAACGTGTCACTCTTTGTAGTCTGCTTCGGTCTTGTGCAGTGCTATTCCCAAACCAGGAGGTGATGTTGCCGGTCAAGATGCTCTCTATTGTACATGAGTAGAAGTTCTTAAGGATCTTCTGACTGACTTGGAACTTCCTTAAGCGCCTGAGGAAGTAGAGGCGTTGTCGTGCCTTCTTCACAACACTGTCAATGTGTGTGGTCCATGTCAAGTCCTCGGATATGTAGGCTCCGAGGTACTTAAAGCTGTTGACTCTCTCAACCGGTGCCCCGTCGATGCTGAGGGGGCTGTAGTCCTTGACCCCCTCAATACAATTTGATCTCAATATAAAAACATGAGAAAAATAAACAGTGTAAACAAAGGTTATATTATACATTACAATACATATAGGCAATACAAAATTTGAATCTAAATATATACTATGAGTAAGTGTAAAAGTAAACAGTATAACCTACACGGACAGCATATGACGTATATATCATGCCAGTTAGGGTCCCTTGTGTATACTGCACCTTGTGTATAGATTCAAGATTCAAGAGGTTTATATGCCCTGGTATGTATGTGACAAATAAACCTCTTGAATCTTGAATCTATACACAAGGTGCAGTATACACAAGGTACCCTAACTGGCATGATATACACGTCATGTGCTGTCCATGCAGGTTTTGGTGATTAAGAGTCGGACGCACTTAGTGGTCAGACGTTCCTAATATTGATAATTATGGAAAGGTTTGACAACCACTGGTCTGGAGCGCTTGTGATGTTGCTGACGTGAGCCTATATTTATCTGTCCTCTCAGAGAAGAAGCATCGTGATCCAAGTCAGGGCTGCGTGACTTTTTTCCGTATCCTATGTCACGATATCCATGTGTGGGTTATGGAAAATCACATATTGAATAATCCAACAGAGATCCATTATATTGGACTGCGTGGTAATTAGATAGCGCCATGGTAACGGGATGTGAGGTAGAGTCGTGGTAACGGGATGTGTGGTAGCGTCGTGGTAACGGGATGTGAGGTAGCGTCAAACTCAAACGGTCATTCTCCCTCTGACAAACAAACCGGAAAGCAAGGGTTTTGATTAGTGATGCACGATATATCGGCCGCCGATATAATATCGGCCGATATGGCCGTTTTTTTACACATCGGTATCGGTCCGATATCAAGATAGGGCCGATATTAAAAAAAAAAAACACACACGTTTTTTTTGTTTTTTTTAAAAAAAATTTACATGTTTTGGTCTTAACTAGTCTCAAAATATCAGTAATTTCTGAAAATAAGTTACAAAAGTAAAAAAAGGTATGCGTTTTGGAAAATAGCTCTTTATTTGATTATCATAAAAAAGTGTTTTCTATACAGAGATATCGACATCGGTAAATATCGGTATCGGCCAGAACAGCAATATTAATATCGGTTATCGGTATCGGCCACAATTTTCACATCGGCGCATCACTAGTTTTGATCAGAGGATCAAGAGGGCTGAGTTTGAGATTGTTGTGGCACCTGTTTGTTTTCTTTCTCTCTTCCTTTACGAAAATGAAGTGTGAAGCGTGAATCATCGGAATCATCTGAATGTAAAACATCTCAATGTGAACACAATCATACTTCTGTGAAATGATCCCCGGCGTGCGACAGAACCCGACACCTCTGCCCTGCAAGACAATGGGATTTATCTTTCTGGCCTTTCATTGACTTCCTCTCCTTTGAGAAAATAGGTTTTGAACATGCGGGGGGTAGTCCCATTGTTGCCATAACTAGAAACTACAAACAACTCAACTTGAGTTAACTTAAAAATCCATATGATTCAGTTTTTAAAAACGTTTTCAACAGCCCATGTATGTAGTTTGCAGTTGTAAAGTCAGTCACAAGAAAGACCTCTACAGTGTTAACTATGAATCAACACAAACCTTCTAACTTACCATGATGCATGGTAAGCATTATGATGAATTGAAAATGGGGGACCCTGATGTAAACGAGACGAAAGTCAACATTATGGGAAATGTGCTTACCGTCTTCTCTAGTCAGACAAGAAGATAGATACCAGTTTCCTCTCTGTGCGTTCAGTAGAAAGCTGTCCAGCTGCAAGCTAACCTACTGTAGCTTAGCACAAATTAATGGAAGCGGATACTGACAACTAGACTCTGGACCTGGTGGTGTTGTTGTTGTCCAGCAGGGAGACTCTGTCCTCTGGACCTGGTGGTGTTGTTGTTGTCCAGCAGGGAGACTCTGTCCTCTGGACCTGGTGGTGTTGTTGTCCGGCAGGGAGCACTCTGTCCTCTGGACCTGGTGGTGTTGTTGTCCAGCAGGGAGACACTCTGTCCTCTGGACCTGGTGGTGTTGTTGTCCAGCAGGGAGACACTCTGTCCTCTGGACCTGGTGGTGTTGTTGTCCAGCAGGGAGACACTCTGTCCTCTGGACCTGGTGGTGTTGTTGTCCAGCAGGGAGCACTCTGTCCTCTGGACCTGGTGGAGTTGTTGTCCAGCAGGGAGCACTCTGTCCTCTGGACCTGGTGTTGTTGTTGTCCAGCAGGGAGCACTCTGTCCTCTGGACCTGGTGGTGTTGTTGTCCAGCAGGAAGCACTCTGTCCTCTGGACCTGGTGGTGTTGTTGTCCAGCAGGAAGCACTCTGTCCTCTGGACCTGGTGGTGTTGTTGTCCAGCAGGGAGCACTCTGTCCTCTGTCCTCTGGTGGTGTTGTTGTCCAGCAGGGAGCACTCTGTCCTCTGGACCTGGTGGTGTTGTTGTCCAGCAGGGAGACACTCTGTCCTCTGGACCTGGTGGTGTTGTTGTCCAGCAGGGAGACACTCTGTCCTCTGGACCTGGTGTTGTTGTTGTCCAGCAGGGAGCACTCTGTCCTCTGGACCTGGTGTTGTTGTTGTCCAGCAGGGAGCACTCTGTCCTCTGGACCTGGTGTTGTTGTTGTCCAGCAGGGAGCACTCTGTCCTCTGGACCTGGTGGTGTTGTTGTCCAGCAGGGAGACACTCTGTCCTCTGGACCTGGTGGTGTTGTTGTCCAGCAGGGAGACACTCTGTCCTCTGGACCTGGTGGTGTTGTTGTCCAGCAGGGAGACACTCTGTCCTCTGGACCTGGTGGTGTTGTTGTCCAGCAGGGAGCACTCTGTCCTCTGGACCTGGTGGTGTTGTTGTCCAGCAGGGAGACACTCTGTCCTCTGGACCTGGTGTTGTTGTTGTCCAGCAGGGAGACACTCTGTCCTCTGGGCCTGGTGGTGTTGTTGTCCAGCAGGGAGACACTCTGTCCTCTGGACCTGGTGGTGTTGTTGTTGTCCAGCAGGGAGACACTCTGTCCTCTGTCCTCTGGACTTTGCAGTGACAATTCCCCTGTCGTGTGTGTCTGGTGCCAGTGTATGGCAGCCATTGAGCCTGCGTAGCCCAAGGTTGGTGCTACACAGTGGTGGCGAAGGAGGCAATTTCCACCCTACATTGTTAGAAAAAAAAATGCTTTGAGTGTCTAGAAAAGCACAGTATGAATGCAATTATCATTCATTCATTCATTCATTCATATATAGATGGTTATGGAATGCTGCATATCTAACAACAAATATATTCTCAGTTGGGGGTCCCTGAGATGAGTCACCATCTTATCAAATGGGGGCTTGTTTGAGAACGACTGGTGTGGAGACTTTGAGAGCCACATAGTGTGTGTGAACAACAGGTTGAGAGCGACTGGCATAGCCTACAAAGGCAGAGTGACAGATTTAGTGGGTGTGGATGGAATACAGCCCAGAGGCAGTGGGGCGGGTCAAGCGATTCCAGCCGTTAGAGATCGGGGCAGGAGAGATAGAGCACAGAAACAGCCCAGTAGACTGCTCTCCCTTAAAGGGGTATTTCACTGAATATGCGCACAGAAACAGCACAGTAGACTCTCTGCTCTCTCTTAAAGGGGTATTCCACTCAATCTGCGCACAGAAACAGCCCAGTAGACTCCCTGCTCTCTCTTAAAGGGGTATTCCACTGGATCTGCGCACAGAAACAGCCCAGTAGACTCTCTGCTCTCTCTTAAAGGGGTATTCCACTCAATCTGCGCACAGAAACAGCCCAGTAGGCTCTCTGCTCTCTCTTAAAGGGGTATTCCACTGAATCTGCGCACAGAAACAGCCCAGTAGACTCTCTGCTCTCTCTTAAAGGGGTATTCCACTGAATATGCGCACAGAAACAGCCCAGTAGACTCTCTGCTCTCTCTTAAAGGGGTATTCCACTGAATATGCACACAGAAACAGCCTATACTCGCCACTCTCTCTTAAAGGGGAGAGAAAGAGTTGTATGTATTGTAGTTGAAATATTAATCCATGCACAAAAGCTATTTAATTTTTGCACATTTCTTAGTTACAACAAGATCGTGCCAGTAAGAAATGTCTTCATGTTTATCGGTGAGGAGGCTTTGGTTTTAGGAAAGAAGAAGAAGAAGAAGAAGAAGAAGAAGAAGAAGAAGAAGAAGAAGAATAGACTATAGTCATTATACTACCATGTCATATAATGAGGTTAGGGACTCGAACGGAAGGTGCTGGTTTACACAAATAATACAAAAAGAAACATAACATCACAATACTACACAATACAGAATATAATAATAATAATGACATTGTGGTTAGAAGTGGTGGAGAAAATAAAAGCTAGCATATAATGGTAGTGTCTGGTTAGGAGCGAGGGAAAATGGATGGATTATCCAATGGGGGGTCCGGGAGGGGGGGTACGAGCTAGAGCATATGTGTGTAGGTTTTTAGATAACAGGTATTAAGGGTATATCCTATATAAGACAATTAACTAAAATGTGATTTCATTGGATGTGCACTGTCAACTAATGCTTGTATATCTTATCGTGTGTTGTCATGTTTGTTTATGTGTTTGTTTAAAAAAATAATAAAAAAATAAAATACAAAAAAATAATATAATAATAATAATAATACATCTTGTATAGCGCTTTTCAATGACCCAACGTCGCTGACAATAGGCAAAAAACAAAGCGAAACAGGGAACAATATGAATACACAAGAACATAACACCACGAGTGACGGACGACAAACACAGGAGCCAGTAGGGGAGACAGGGGGGGGGGGGGGGGGGGGGGGGGGGGGGGGGCAGGAGAGGAGAGAAGGTAGGGCAGGGGAAAAGGAGATGGTAGGTTGGAGGAGGGTGGTTATGGGTAAGGAAGGTTGAATGCTCGGGAGAGCAGGTAGGTTTTGAGTCTGGATTTGAAGGTGGAGAGCGAGGGAGAGTCTCTGATGGTCTGAGGGGGGGGGGGGGGGGGGGGGTGTTCCAGAGTCATGATGAAGGTGGAGGAGAGTGAGGGAGAGTCTCTGATGGTCTGAGGGGGGGGGGGGGGGGGGTGTTCCAGAGTCATGATGAAGGTGGAGGAGAGTGAGGGAGAGTCTCTCTGATGGTCTGAGGGGGGGGGGGGGGGGGGGGGGTGTTCCAGAGTCATGATGAAGGTGGAGGAGAGTGAGGGAGAGTCTCTGATGGTCTGAGGGGGGGGGGGGGGGGGTGTTCCAGAGTCATGGTGGAGGAGAGTGAGGGAGAGTCTCTCTGATGGTCTGAGGGGGGGGGGGGGGGGGGGTGTTCCAGAGTCATGATGAAGGTGGAGGAGAGCGAGGGAGAGTCTCTGATGGTCTGAGGGGGGGGGGGGGGGGGGGGGGTGTTCCAGAGTCATGATGAAGGTGGTGGAGAGTGAGGGAGAGTCTCTGATGGTCTGAGGGGGGGGGGGGGGGGGGGGTGTTCCAGAGTCATGATGAAGGTGGAGGAGAGTGAGGGAGAGTCTCTCTGATGGTCTGAGGGGGGGGGGGGGGGGGTGTTCCAGAGTCATGATGAAGGTGGAGGAGAGTGAGGGAGAGTCTCTGATGGTCTGAGGGGGGGGGGGGGGGGGGGGGGGGGTGTTCCAGAGTCATGATGAAGGTGGAGGAGAGTGAGGGAGAGTCTCTGATGGTCTGAGGGGGGGGGGGGGGGGGGGGGTGTTCCAGAGTCATGATGAAGGTGGAGGAGAGTGAGGGAGAGTCTCTGATGGTCTGAGGGGGGGGGGGGGGGGGGGGGTGTTCCAGAGTCATGATGAAGGTGGAGGAGAGTGAGGGAGAGTCTCTGATGGTCTGAGGGGGGGGGGGGGGGGTGTGTTCCAGAGTCATGATGAAGGTGGAGGAGAGTGAGGGAGAGTCTCCCTGATGGTCTGAGGGGGGGGGGGGGGGGGGGGGGGGGTGTTCCAGAGTCAGGGTGCAGCACGTGAGAAAGCCTGATCACCAAAACTTCAAAATGTTGATGACGGGACGATGAGGGTAGCAGTGGCAGAGGACCGGAGGGATCGGGTGGGGCGGCGAGGGAGAAGGAGGTCAGTCAGGTAGGGGGGGGGGGGGGGGGGGGGGGCAGGCTATGGAGGGCTTTAAAGGTGAGGAGTAGTCATTTGAACTGTATGCGTTCCCTTAATCGGGAGCCAGTGGAGAGAGTGGAGGACAGGAGTGATGTGGTCACGGGACCTGCGGGTATATATACAATACAATACAACAATCACAGTGTCAAACAGTATGGTGATCTATATATTGCACTGTGTGGGAGGATGGGGAGAGGGGGTGGTGTTGTTAGTGCATAATCTCATATAGTCTGTTAGTTCTGGCTTTGATGCACCTGTGACCCTCTAGTCTAGTGCTCAGAAAACAGTTACTGCAGCTTTAAGAAAATATATATATACATATTATATATAGATATTATTAGGGATGTCCGATATTATCGGCCTACCGATATTATCGGACGATATCGGCATTAAAAAGTGATATCGGAAAAAATCGGTATCGGTTTTCAATTTCTTTTTTTTTTTTTTTACATTTCTATAACCTTTATTTACCCAGGCAAGCAAGTAAGAACAAATTCTGATTTTATTTATTGTCAAAAGTATGCATAATGTTGTGTTAATTCACAACAACAGATATGTAATGTTAATTACCTGAAATTATTCCGTTTTTTGGGGGAGAAACCCTGCATATATCGGTATCAGTTGATATCGGTTGATATCGGTATCGGAAATTAAGAGTTGGACAATATCGGTATATCGGTATCGGTAAAAAAAGCCAATATCGAGCATCCCTAGATATTATACATATATATTATTTCATGTGCTGTGTAACAATGTCTGGTCTTTCTCTAAAAGAAGATCCCAGTTGATTCC
>NC_140168.1:5343564-5433564 GCF_963971535.1 Notolepis coatsorum
AGCAGTACTGTCTATCTGTATGTATGTTATGATGAATTGAAAATGGGGGACCCTGATGTAAACAAGACGAAAGTCTTTCTCTGGTCTGCATCCCCTTAACAATTGTATGTATTGAGCTGTACTGTACTGTACGAACACGTTTCGCAATTATGCCACATCAATGTGGAACGCCCTACCCAAAGCTGTAAAGGAATGTGGATCACTACCCACTTTCAAAACCTCTCTCAAGGGACACCTACGGGAGACTGCAATTCAACACTGGCCCCTGTAAATATCCTAACCCAACCCCCTCCAATGTACAGTCATTTACCTAGTATGGTTTTGTCAATAGTCCAATGTACAATTTTGTTTGTTTGTACAGTGTCTCCCCCCCCCCCCCCTCAATGTACAGTTTTGCTTGTTTATACAGTGCCCCCAACCACCTCCAATGTAGATTACCCAGTATGGTTGTCAATATCCCAGTGTACCCAACCCCCCCACCCACCAACCTCCTCCAATGTACAGTTTCTACGTCAAATGTATATACTCCCTTTTCCTGACTCCTTCTGTATCACAAACAGTACTGTATTTGCAAATCTGGTATGTCATAAATGTATAGATGTAGCAGTACTGACTATCTGTATGTCATATATGTCATATATGTCCTGATGAATTGAAAATGGGGGACCCTGATGTAAACAAGACGAAAGTCTTTCTCTGGTCTGCATCCCCTTAACAATTGTGTGTATTGAGCTGTACTGTATTGTACCCATTCTGCAATCTGTTAATAAAGTTTTCAATCAATCAATCAAAACCTCAGTATCCTGGGATGTGTTCAGAGAGAGAGAGGGCTGATTTAACCTCAGTATCCTGGGATGTGTTTAGAGAGAGAGGGCTGATTTAACCTCAGTATCCTGGGGTGTGTTCAGAGAGAGAGGGCTGTTGTATCGGTGGGAGGGTCTCATTTCACTGTGTGTTGTAATAGTTGTACCTAGGGATGCTCGATATTGGCTTTTTTACCGATACCGATATACCGATATTGTCCAACTCTTAATTTCCGATACCGATATCAACCGATACCGATATATGCAGGGTCCCCCCCCCCCAAAAACGTTCAGGTAATTAACATTACATGTCTTGTTGTGGAATTAACATAACATTATGCATACTTTTGACAATAAATAAAATCAGAATTTGTTCTTACTTGCTTGCCTGGGTAAATAAAGGTTATAGAAATGTAAAAAAAAATAAATAAAAAAAAAAAATTGGAAAACCGATAGGCCTACCGATATTTTCCGATATCACATTTTAATGCCAATATCGGCCGATAATATCGGTAGGCCGATAAAATCGGATATCCCTAGTTGTACCCTCTCTTTCCCTCTTCTCGTCACCATGCAGGTCAGAGCTTTCAATAGGAAGCACTAAATTAGCCCATACAATTAAATTACTGTCTAAGTCTAGATCAAATTTGTAGAGCCTGAAATCACAACAAAATGCCTCCCTGGGCTTCACAGAGCCAGAGGAAACATCACAATAGATCCACAATAAAAACCACTATTTTGCAACAACACCCCCAGACTTTCCCCGATGAAGATAACTCCCTAAAACCTAGCAATAGGAAAAAAGGGGGAGAAACCTCAGAGGGGCAGTTCAAAGGGGATCCCCCACCAGGGCGTCGATCGATTAGTCGACTAGCCCTAAAGTCCCTACTCTCTCAACAAGGCAGAACATTGCTTGTTTTTCTTTTACCATTTAGTGTGGTGCCATGCAGTAAGCTTTTATATATAATATTACATTACATTACATGTATTGTCAATGAACAAGTACAAGTACAAGTACAACGAAATGAAGTTGGTATCTAACCAGAAATAATATAAATAATACTTACAAACCCTTTTAAATACTGAAATAATACTTACAAACCTTTTTAAATACTGAAATAATACTTACAACCCCTTTAAAATTCTGAAATAATACTTACAACCCATTTTAAATACTGAAATAATACTTACAACCCCTTTTAAATTCTGAAATAATACTTACAAGTAACCCCTTTTAAATACTGAAATAATACTTACAAACCCTTTAATACTGAAATAATACTTACAACCCTCTTTAAATACTGAAATAATACTTACAAACCTCTTTAAATACTGAAATAATACTTACAAACCCTTTAATACTGAAATAATACTTACAAACCTCTTTAAATACTGAAATAATACTTACAGACTCTTTTAAATACTGAAATAATACTTACAAACCCTTTAATACTGAAATAATACTTACAAACCTCTTTAAATACTGAAATAATACTTACAGACTCTTTTACATACTGAAATAATACTTACAAACCCTTTTAAATACTGAAATAATACTTAAAAACCCTTTTAAATACTAAAATTATACTTACAAACTCTTTTAAATTCTGAAATAATACTTAAAAACGTTTTTAAACACTGAAATAATACTTTCAAACCCTTTTAAACGCTGAAATAATACTTACAAACTCTTTTAAACACTGTTTATCTTGTGTTGTTATGTCAAAGCAACGGCTGCTGACAGGCAGCTAGCCAATACTATCTCGCTAAATCTGTCCCCAAATCTCAGTCTAAACCGTCGCCATGGATACAGAAGCACACAGTGGACACACACACACACACACACACACACAGTAGCTCTATAGTGGTTCACTAAAAAGCCTTTTTGGCCACTTTGAAGAGCGCTCATATTACTCAGCTCTAATGAGTTCCCTCAGGCATAACAGAGGTGGTGGCACCGGTCGTTATGTCACAGCGCCAAGGTACACATACATACACACGCATATATACACACACACACACACGCATACACGTACACACGCATACATACATGCACACACACACACACACGCACACACATGTAGACACACACACATGCGGGTCTCCGGGCCTGACTCAGGCGCCTGCGGAGGCCTGATAAAGAGCGGCGCGCGGCCAGGAGGATGTGGCCTATCTGGACATACGACGTGCTCCACATACTAGACATTCCTGCCCGCTTACCAAAGGTCTCTCCTATTGTCTCTCTCTCTCTCTCACACGTAGCGGTGCATTGGGGTGGGCTGTCACTCCGGTGGCAAGGCGGGCGGCAGCAGGTTGATGAGGTCACGTCCCCCCCCTCTCACCCCCCCCCCCCCCCGCCGCCCTCGCCCCCCGCTTGTTGTTGCTTATGAAAGCTTTACGCAGCAGGGCTCCGTTTGTCTGCTTGGACACGGGGAACCCTTTCTGTGTGTCATTACACACGCGCCACACACACACGTGCACACACACACGTGCACACACACACACGTGCACACACACACGTGCACACACACACACAGTGTACTCTGATTCCGCGAGTATTTACTGTGTTTACTAGTGTTTAAGGACTTTATATTTACTGTAGAACTAGTGTTTAAGGACTTTATATTTACTGTGTTTACTAGTGTTTAAGGACTTTATATTTACTGTAGAACTAGTGTTTAAGGACTTTATATTTACTGTAGAACTAGTGTTTAAGGACTTTATATTTACTGTAGAACTAGTGTTTAAGGACTTTATATTTACTGTAGAACTAGTGTTTAAGGACTTTATATTTACTGTAGAACTAGTGTTTAAGGACTTTATATTTACTGTAGAACTAGTGTTTAAGGACTTTATATTTACTGTGTTTACTAGTGTTTAAGGACTTTATATTTACTGTGTTTACTAGTAGGGGTGCACCGATATGAAAATTGGCCACCGATACCGATACCGATTGTTCAACTAACACAATCGGCCGATACCGATACCGATACCGATAATTGTGGCAAAAAATAAGTATTTTTAATTTTTTTTAATATTTTTTTTTTAATTTTTTTTAAATTTTTTTAATGAAACTACTGTATATTTGTATGTGTGTTTGTATTTGTAGGCCTCTTTACTTACTTAAAAAAGGAAACATCAAGAAATATGTTTATGGTATCACTGATCCCTCTCCCAGTATCGTCTGGCGGCCTGCAGAGGGATACTATTTTCTCAACCAGAGCTTTCAACCAATGCAATGGAACCATTCTGGCGGCCTGCAGCGGAATACTATTCTCTCAACCAGAGCTTTCAACCAATGCAATGGAACCATTTTGATTGACAGTCGATTCGGCCAATTACGCCACACCGCTAGCACCCACCTCCTGCTTACCACCAAGCGAATATTCATTTTTCTACTTCGGGGCATGCCGCCATTGATCTGCTTGTGAGAATGCGAGTCAAACTCAGAACCACAACAAGCTAATAAGTTAAGTTAGCTGCCCGGCAGTGCCCGCCGACCAGCGCGCTCCACAGGATGGCCAAACGAGACACAATGATTTTACTGCAACAAATGTTATAATAAAACAAAGCCTTTCTATACATTTGTCTGGTTGAAAACTTTATTAACAGATTGCAGAATGTGTAGTTGGGTACGGAATGAGCAACGGAATGTAACCGAGCTATGCACGGCTTGCTTGCTATCTTCGGGTAAATACTATGCTGATGTAATTGAACGTGTAACTAACTATAATAACGTTAATGCCACAAAACGAATGTTTGTGTCATTTTAACAGCAGATACTTTCTTAAATGCCATCCTCCCGACAGAGCGGTGTTGATGGGGAGCTCTGATGGATTCGCTTGGTTGTGTTATTACATTAGCATTGAACAGCTAACCGAAAGCTAGGGTTAACTAATGTTAAAGGTTTAGCCATAACGTTACGTTGGCTAAAGTTGGGGCTATTCTTAATCCAGTAATAATGGCTGCAGACCTGCAAGCAAAGTACAGCAAGTTGGCAAAGGAGTATTCCAACGTAAATCACATTTTCACCAGTAACGTTAGTCGTCTGCCTCCCGGCTATGAACGGACTCGGAGTAATGCCTTGCTGCTATGGGTAATAATAATATGCTGATGTTATTGTCCGTGTAACACTAACTATATAACGTTAATGCCACAAAACGAATGCCTTGTTAATCATAAATAGTAACTTTGATGCAGTAGCTTGTGTGTGTGTGGGGCGGACGGCGGGCGTTGTGCAGGTAGGTCGCGAGTGAATTTTTATTTTTTTGTCTTGACGCTACACAAATGGATGGTTAGTTATCGGCGACTGCTATCGGCACATTTGAGCTTATCGGCCGATAGGCCGATAGCAGTCAACAAGGCACTTATCGGCCGATACCGATACCCGACCGATATATCGGTGCACCCCTATTTACTAGTGTTTAAGGACTTTATATTTACTGTGTTTACTAGTGTTTAAGGACTTTATATTTACTGTAGAACTAGTGTTTAAGGACTTTATATTTACTGTGTTTACTAGTGTTTAAGGACTTTATATTTTCTATAGAAACACTGGACACGTTTTATGCTCGTTGTCTGGGCTGTGATCTGCTGGTCTGGGCTGTGATCTGCTGGTCTGGGCTGTGATCTGCTGGTCTGGGCTGTGATCTGTGGGGCTGGGCTGTGATCTGTGGGGCTGGGCTGTGATCTGCTGGTCTGGGCTGTGATCTGTGGGGCTGGGCTGTGATCTGCTGGTCTGGGCTGTGATCTGTGGGGCTGGGCTGTGATCTGCTGGTCTGGGCTGTGATCTGCTGGTCTGGGCTGTGATCTGCTTGGCACGTTTCATCAAAATGTGTCATGTTTTGTTGTTCTCCCCCTAATGCAGTCATGTGTTCGTATCCCACACACCTTGCTTCTATTTTTAGAAACCATGAAACTGTGAAAGTTTCCGTTTAAACCCCCCTCCCCTCACCCACCCACACACACACACACACACACACACACACACACACACACACACACACACACACACACACACACACACACACACACACACACACACACACACACACACACACACACACACACACACACACACACACACACACACACACACACACACACACACACACACACACACACACACACACACACGCCTCTTATGTGCTGAACACAACAGGAAGTGTTGGCCAATACATTTACATTTGTGTAGCTCTACCCCCTAGTGGTGACTCTGTGCAAGTGCACTGCACGTTCTAGAGCAGTATTAAGATTAGATTAGAGTAGAGATTAGATTAGATTAGATTCAAATGTATTGTCATCATACAGTACAAGTACAGTACAACGAAAAGAAGTTTGGCATCCAACGAGAGTGCAAATGTAACAGTAAAGTGCAATAGTAAAATACATATGACTACATTTGTACATTTGTATGTGCAGGTGATTAACCCTTTCACTGCCGCACTACCGAACGGTTAACCCTTTCACTGCGACAATACACATAAGGTTAACCCTTTCACTGCCACGCGACCGTCGGTTGTGTAATAGTAGCGGGTTAACCTTCTGTCGTGTGGCAGTGAAAGGGTTCAACTGGATATAAAATATATAGATCAGTACTACTGAGTAATAGTGCTAATCAGATGTATGTACAGAGTTGTAGTATTAATATGTGATATTGTTACAGACAGTGATACAGGTATAAAGACACTATGGTAGTAAGTCATACTGGCCGGGGGAGCTCCAGTAGCTCACCACGTACCGCGAGTGCTATTTCAGCGCCGTGGACAACCGCGCTCGCGCGGATCTGGGGCTGAGCGAGTTCGAATCCCGGACTGCAGCCATGCCTTTCCCAGAGTGTCTTCCCCCCCATCTGAACCCTTTCAGCCTGCTTCTGTCGGTCGAACTTGACCAAGTATAAATGAGATAAACGTATAAAAGAGCCAGGGAAATGGCCAAAGTTTAAAAAAAAAAAAAGTCATACTGGCCATCAGCGTAACTAGTAAGATATGTAAAATTCCTGTATGCAATGGTCAAACAGACAAACGACTCTAAATAATAGATCTACCTTGTTTTTCAGTGAAGTCACCCTTTAGAGACTTTTTCACTTTTCCTCTGAGAGGTTGTGTCATGTCGTCGTGTGTGTGTGTGTGTGTGTGTGTGTGTGTGTGTGTGTGTGTGTGTGTGTGTGTGTGTGTGTGTGTGTATGCGGAGAGAATAAAAAAAAAGTGTTACCATGGTTACCAGCCCACTGGCAGTCAGACAGTGTGTGTGTGTTGACGTGCTTTGTCATTAACGTTTGTCAAATGTTTTTGATTCAGCTTTCTCATTCTCAGTCTCTCTGTTCTGCAGTGAATGAGATCATCAGGCAGGACCTGACGGGGGTCCATCACGTCCGAGGAGGACAGACATAGAGGGCGGGACCTGAGCAGGACGTGACATCATCGACTTCCTCCTCCTCCTCCCCCTCCCCCCCTCTGGCCACGGGGGACGTATCGACGTCAGCCACCTGCGTTCCGGTTGTTGGGATGTTTTCCTACGTTGGAACAGTTTCATAAAAAAAAAATAAAAAATGAAACATTGAAGAATTGATTCCACCCACAACTTCTCATCACGCCGCCCCCTCAGAGACTCCTCCCCGATCTCCTGGCGGACCCACTGGGGGAGAAGGTGCCTTGTTTTTTTTGGGTCGCTTTTCTTGGATATTATTATGCAGAAATATAGCGAAGATATATTATGAATTTTAGCATAAGAGCGCCGGCGGATTGAAACCTATACCCAGCGAGTCCAGGCCGAATGACGGTGTGTCACAGCCCGACGCGCCCCCCCCCCCCCCCGCCCGTCTGAATCTAAAGACCCCCCCCCCCCCCCCCCCCCGAGACGTTTAGAGATGCCGCCAGCGCGCGTGTTCACAGCGTTCCGCTAGGATACAAGTCACGCGTGTTGTTCTCAGCCTGTATTGGAAATCCTCGTTTAGGTATAAATACTGTAGTTTGAACCCTTTCACTACCACACTACTACAAGAAGGTTAACGGTTAACCCTTCTCTCTACCACACTACACAGTGTGGTAGTGAAAGGGTTCACTTGTATAGTGAAAGGGTTAACCCTTTGTAGTGTAGTCGTGAAAGGGTTGACCTTCTGTCGTGTGGTGGTGAAAGGGTTAACCCTTTGTAGTGTGGTAGTGAAAGGGTATTCTCTAAACCATTCGCTGGGCAGCCAGTTCCCACCTGTTCTCCTCTATGCCGATGACAATCATTTGTTTTTACGAGACCTTTGTGTTTGTGCCAAGGATAGTCAACAGGGTATGTTTGCTGGAATTCCTTTGAAGAAAAGAAAAAAAAGCCATCGTTTCGATCAAGACGTCGACGTCTCGACGCCATGAAGTCACCTTATTAATGCGAAGGCTTTACTGGAACGTTCTTTGTAGCCAAAAAAGAAAAACGTAAATCTCTGTGCCTAAAAGTGTCTTCTTCACACGCAGACCTTCTGTGTCTTAAGGATCTGCAGTTCTGCAACAGAAGACCGTCTTTTAAACTCTGTCTTATCATCTCATTTTATAGGTGCAATTTTCCACACTGCCATGCTGATCTGCAAATCAATTTTGTTGTGACACCTCCTGATATGCACTGTTTTCAATAAGGGGGAATACATGTTTGTTTCGTGTATATATATATATATAAATATATTTTATATATAAATATATTTATATACATATATTTATATGAATATATATATATAAAAAATATATAATATTTGAGTCATGTGAATAATGTATGTTAGTAAAATATCTATTGCATTGTATTCAGGTGCCAAAATGGCATCACAGGAGCCTATAGGATGCTATATAGACTCTCTAAACAGCTATAGCGTGGGGCTACATAACCTGAGAGTACAGGTGAACGCCACAGGTCGACTCTCGTGTAAAGCTATTATTGACATCGTTTGAAAATGCAGTGCGATAAATCGTGACACATAATAAGCTGATCTCAAGCGGGCAGTGACGTTGTCATTCGAAGAAGGCTAACCGTTAGCCGCGCTTATGATATGTCGAGTGTCCAGAACACCTCGCACACGCTCTGGTATCAGAGCGGTCTTACTTTACGCGTCTCAAATGTCTGCTCTATTTTGTATTTCTCTTAATATTGATTGTAACAGAATTACGTGTCCTGTTTTTTTTTTTTTTTTTTTATAATCACAGAGAGCTAAGTATATCCAACGCCTGTGTCTATGTGTATTGTATAGTTAATGGCGTGAGTGTGTTTGAGTCCATCCGTAATAGCAGTGGTTATATTCCGAGCTAAGCCTGTGCCTATGCAGTGACATCTTTGTTGGTCTCGCGTGCCTTATTACATTTCTAACGGAATTCTACATTTCCAACTGAAATGTATTTTTTTGAAGTATCCTTCTTAAAGTACATTTGTGCTCTTAGGCACATCGGGGGAAACACATTTGTTGTATGGATATATGAATATTTCATGAGATGTTGAAACTTGCATTGATGCAAATAGTAGTACAGTAGTTTTCAAAAGTTAAAATTATTTTTGTACAACGCTTTCTGAGTGAATCGGAGTACCTCCTTATGAGTGCAAAGTGCCATTTATATGAATGTATAGAAAATTATTTTAAAAGTTATACTTGATAGTTTAAAATATAAGAAAAAGAGTGAGACTTAAATCTATATTTGGAATGGACCTATTTCACATAATGTCATATTTTATTTTGTAATATTATTAAAGATAGTGTTAATAGATTAATTAACTAATCTGTTTTTATTCCCAGTGAACTGTTCTCTCAATGTACAGCAGAAAGTTTATTTGACATTTCTTGAATGTAAACTATATTGAATCGTTTTTTTTGTTTGTTTTTGTCTCTTTCTGTAAATACAAGATAGAAAGTGTATAATGCCCACGATATAGAATTTGATATACCGAGAGTGGCGAGTATAATAGTCACAAAGAGTTATTGTATGTAGCCATACTGCATCAATTGTTTTCTAGATTCATCCCAGTGTATTGTTTGTATTTCCACAAAGTTATACTCATAGATATGTTTCAGTCTGGTTTATTATAAAGTACAATAGATCTGATAAAGAGCAACTCACGTGTTCACATTGATAGACTTACACCTGTTGAGGTTATATAGTGCATTTTATTTTCTTTCTTTTACAAAAGGGAATAAGGGAACGTGAACCCTTCTTAAAGTATCTCCTCCGTCTGCCATATTTAGGTTATTTTTATGCCTTTGTTTCATAATCTTTATTACCAACTCTTTGTTAATAAAGGTGAATATTCTCATCCTATTCTATTTTTGTCCTTGTTGATAGTTCCGTCCGTTCTGTTGTGAATCTATTTGACTCCCGTTAAACAGTTTCAGTTTTATCCTATTTTTGTATCCTTACAAAGTAGCAATAAAATCATAATCGTATACAATGCAACGCTGTCCTGGTTTGTCCAATGCGTCGTGATGGTCTGCTTTCACTTCCATGTTAATTCAGCAACGTCATTTATTTACTATCTAACTTTGGGATGAAGTGAGCTGATGGGAGGGGAAAACTGGCGTTCTGAGACAGAGAATCTGAGGCACTTTTCCATGAATTATATATCGACTGCTACGGTATTTGGGAGGATTATGACACTCAAAGAATTCCTCATCTTTAAATTTGATTAGATTTCAAATGTATTGTCATCATACAGCACAAGTACAGTACAACGAAAATAAGTTTGGCATCCAACCAGAGTGCAAATGTAACAGTAAAGTGCAATAGTAATATATATATTAAGTCATTATTTCCTAAAAAAAATATATATATATTTTCATGTAATTAGCTTGGATTAGATTTGATTAGATTAAAATATATTGTCATCATACAGCACAAGTACAGTACAACGGAAATAGGGTTGGCATCCAACCGGAGTGCAAATGTAACAGTAAAAGTGCAACAGTAATATACAATGTGGTGATTAAACTGGGTACAAAATATACACATTAGTACTACTGAGTAATAGTGCTAATCATTGAATTTGTACAGTGATACAGGTATAAAGACACTATAGTAGTAAGTAGTAAGTCATACTGGCCAGCAGTGTAACTAGCAAGAGTAGGTAAGGGATATGTACAGATATGTAAAAAGATGTGCAGGTATGTACAGACATGTGGATAGATATACAGTATAGATATATATACGGTAATAGAATAGAATAGAAATACTTTTATTATCCCGTGGGAAATTTGACACTGCAAATCGCTCAACATTTAAACATTTAGACAGGACAGGTCACGAATTAGAATAATAACAAATCAAATCAAGTTGCCTAGGATAAGAGTAGAGTAAAATAGAATAAAAATGGAATAAAATATACAGTAAATAAATAAATACAGTAAAAATATACTGAGCATGGGGGAAGGGGGGGGGGTACAGGTAGTAAAAACGACACAAGCAGTGTAAACAAATTGGTCAATATAATTAACTATCTAACTAACTGAAATATACAGTATATGCAGCATTATTCTACATGCTATCATACAGCGTTATATGGGTTATATCAGCAGCAGGTATCTCAAAGTCATCTCTGAATCTTAGAACTTTTTAATAGGTGACTTTTATGGGACATTTGGAATAACTGCTGGAGGATTAACAAACATGCTGGCGGTCGGTCTCTGCATGTATAGGTCACCACCACTAGATAGGTCCCGCTGGCCGTCTCTCGCGTCTCCCGACTGCGGTGGCCGTCTCTCACCAGGGGGACATTGACTTCAGTGAGAGCCAGAGCCGTTGGTATAAAGCGAACCGTCCTGAAGCCCCCCGCTCCCCCTCCTCACCGCGGGGGCCAGGCATGTTAGTGGAGGAGGCTGTGTGTGTTTTTAACCATTAAGCTAAATTCAGAAATGAAAAAATTCACATATTTTTGAGAGCTGAACCCAGTGACACCCTGTGCCGTTTATACACACACGCACGCACGTGCACACACACACACACACAGCCCTAGCAACGCCACCCTTTGCTATGCACACACGTGCCTTCAACACACACACGCGCTCGCGCACGTTGGAGCGACCCCACCCCTCGCTCAAACAAATAACAACAAGGCAGACTAGTCTCAAGCCTTGGAGGCCTTGTTGCCATGGAGACCTGCTTGTTTGGGGGCCCCCGGTCCTCTGAGCCGGGGTGGGCGGGGGCGGGCGCGTGCGCGCGGCGGGGGGGGGGGGGGGGGGGGTGTCTGTGAATGAACCCTGTGTTCAGGAAGTCTCTCTCTCTGGCTATGACATCACCACCACCGAGTGAAGGAAGAAGAAGAAGAAGAAAAAGGGCGGCGACACGTGGGCTTCGCTACAGACGGACCACTTTCACCCGCTGGTGCCGAGATACTCGGATACAGCGGCGATGACTCATGTGGCCTTTAGCACCCAGTGGTGTCATGGGGTTGGACTGCAATACAGATTGACACTGTGAGACTGAACAGGAACAAGATACACGACAGGCTTTTTTCATCAGGCTGGCATTTCATTCAGTTCCCCCCCCCCCCGGCCCCCCCCCCCCCCTTTGCTGTTATTTTTCGTATAGCGTTGCGCTCTGCTCTATTGGAACTGTCCCTTTAATCATAATGCTATCATGAAAACTTTCAACCACATGCACGCTCCTCACCTGCCTGGCCACGCCCCCACATCCGCTCACACATAAGCGGGGGCCATGGCCATACTACCAGCTCCTTCCCTACTTTCACCACCGTGAAGTCCGTGTATAGCACCTCTTCAAGTTCAGTGCTTAAAGTAGTTAGTTTAGTTATAGGAGCTGTGTTGGCGTTGTCTTTTGTTTTTCCCTCTCTCACTCATTTACGGGAGAGAGAACGGACCGACAAGGTGAGGATGCACCACCTGAGGAACTGTATACAGTAGAGCAGCAAGTGGTTCAATACATGAGAAGTAAGAACATTCCCTTAGAGAGCCAGCACATCTCGGCTTGTCACATTCTCCCAAGCAAGGACAAAAAAAACACCAAGACCACGATTGTTGTCAAGCTTGCAAATCGAAAGCATAAGGTTGAAGTGTTGAGACAATCCAAAAACCTTAGAGATACTGGAGTGTATATAAACGAGCACCTAACAAAGAAGAATTCTGAAATAGCTTGGTATGGCCGTGCCCTCAGAAAGCAAAACAAGATCCAAGCAACCTGGTCAAGAAATGGAAAAGTATTTATAAAGTTAAACGGACCACCAGAGCAAGCCAGGGTGGTTGCGGTACGAAATCTGAATGATCTGGAGCAATACAAGTGACAATGCCTAAATATTTTTTTTTTTGGGACCGATGACTTTGATTTCATTCATGCTGTTTACCTTATTGACTGAGTTTTTTCTGGTAGGCCTGTATGGCCAAGATGTTTTCTGTCTGGACATGTGGAAGATATGTTTTTTTTATGTTTTTTTGTTCTTTTTTTTTTTTTTTTTATTATTATTGCAAAACAAAACTTATTAAAAGTCAGTACTCAACACACAATGTATAATGAAACTTTCAGTAAAGGTGGTTAAAATATATGCAAGTACAGAAACAGGATAAAACAAAAATAGTCAATAATAACATTTTAACCGTATACCGTGTATATCCAGCGAAGTTACAATTATATAAATGTTAGTATATAATATACCCCTAATACCTATTTTCTAAAACCCTACACACATATGCTCCAGCTCAAACCCCCCCCTCCCGGACCCCCTCTTGGATAGTACCTCCATTATCCCTCACTCCTAACCAGACATCACCATTATAGGCTAGCTTTTATTCTCTCCACCACTTCTAACCACAACCACTTTGTTTTTTTGGCTTTTTCATTTTCAACTTTATGGCATTCTTTGGTTGGCATAGAACCTATGGTCTGAAAGAGATATCATGGATTATTTTTTATTTTTTATCGATACTGTCTATTGGGATTCCATTTTCTTTTTTTGGACTGGGATTCTGTTTCCTACCGCATGTTGAATGCATGGATACTACAGACTGAAAGAGAGAACTTGAATTACTTTTTGCTCGACTATGGACAATCATGGACTATTGTTTTCAATTTTGGATCTGGGTGTGTATATGTTTTCCACGGATAGTTATGGCATGGACTACTTTTGTGGAGAGGCATTGTGGACAACTACAGCATGGACTATGGAGATGTGTCTTGGGCAGCCAAGGGCTCATGTTGGCCAGCTGTATGGTATGGTCAACTTGGGTGGAATTGTATTTGGAGATACATACATGGGTGACTTTAAAGAAGTAGGCTCACTGGAGCCCGGAAATCAAGTACATAACCACAATGTCGGATACGGAAGAAATATATGATTTTGAATATGATGTTGATCCTGAGACCCATGTGTTTAATGCAATTAATAATACCTGTAAATATTATACAGATGAACAGCTTAATGACATTGTTAAACCAGAAAATAGGTTTTCGTTGATACACCTAAATTGTAGAAGCCTTTATGCGAATTTCACCAAGATTAATGAATACTTAAAAACATTTAATAATAGATTTTCAGTTATAGCATTATCTGAAACGTGGTTAAAGCAGGAGAATTGTGCTGATTTTCACTTGGAGGGTTATGAGCTGTATCACCTGGATAGAAACAACAAAAGGGGAGGGGGCGTGGCCCTGTATGTGGACAGTGACTTGAAATGTAAACAAGTGCAAAGTATAGTAATCGATGACTTAATGGAAGGTATAACTGTGGAAATTGAAATGGATAAGGTGAAGAATATTGTTGTTACTTGTGTATACAGAACACCAGGGTCAAGCATAGAATCATTTAAAGACAGTTTGGAAGAGTTATTGAATGGGTTAAATGAGAGCAAAACATGTCTGATTTGTGGAGACTTTAACATTGATCTCTTAAAGCAATCTAATCACTGCACGTCAGATTTTGTGGATGCTCTATACGGCAGAGGGTTCTACCCACTGATCACAAAACCCAGTAGAGTAACCTCAACTTGTGCTACATTAATTGACAATATTTTTATAAACACTTTGGAGAACAATATTAAAAGCGGACTTGTGATAAATGATATTAGTGACCACTTACCTATATTTGTAATATATGACTGTCAATTTAAGACAAAGAAGGAAGAAAACTCCCTTAGATACATAAGGGTAAGAACTGATGACACAATAGCCAAGTTCAGGAATGATCTGGTTAATGAGGAGTGGAAAGGGGTTTATGTGGAAGAAGTAAATGCTGCATATGAGGCATTTTTGGACATTTACTTGTCGCTGTATGAAGAACACTGTCCAATGGTAGTACGGAAGCAAAAATGTAATTATAAAATAAAACCCTGGATGACAAAGGGTTTACAAAATGCAAGTAAAAGGAAAAACAAACTCTATAGAGATTTTATCAAATTAAGAACAAAAAAGGCTGAAAATCAATATAAAGCTTACAAAAATAAATTAACTACTATAATTAGAAATGCAAAGAAAGAACACTATAATAATGTCTTAAAGGAAAATATAAATAATATCAAAGAAACTTGGAAGATTTTACGAAATGTCATTGGAAGCAAAGCTGTATCTGCAGATTTACCCAATTACTTCATTAATGACAACAATACGGTTATTAAAAATGTGAATGAAGTGGTAAATGAATTTAATTCATTTTTTGTAAATGTAGGCCCAAACCTTGCTAAGAATATCCAAAGTCATAATGAAGGGAAAGCAAATAAAGACTGGACAGGGGAAAGTAAAGTGTTGCAGTCTATGTTTCTAGGACATGTGAGTGAAAGACAAATTATAGAAATAGCATTAAATTCAAAAAATAAGACATCAACTGACAGTGATGGAATTGACATGATAATTGTGAAGAAGACCATTGATTGTATAATTAACCCCCTGTGTCATGTTTTTAATCTTTCCTTTCAAACAGGCACCTTTCCAGACAGAATGAAAATAGCAAAGGTTATTCCTCTATTTAAATCTGGGGACAAACACAGCTTTACCAACTACAGACCAGTGTCTTTGCTTTCACAATTTTCCAAGATTCTTGAAAAAGTGTTTGCTCATAAATTAGATAGTTTTATTGAAAAGAATAACCTGCTGAGTGAGAGTCAGTATGGATTCAGGGCAAATCGATCAACAGCCTTAGCCTTAATGAATATATATGAAGAAATAACCACAGCAGTAGATGAGAGGAATTACACAATAGGGGTGTTTATTGACTTAAAAAAAGCATTTGATACGATAGATCATCACATTTTAATTTCTAAATTACAAACATACGGTGTGAGAGGGGTGGCGATGAACTGGTTAAGTAGCTATCTTGAAAATAGACAACAATATGTACAACTCTCTGGTTACACATCTGAATGTATGAATATTGAATGTGGTGTCCCTCAAGGTTCGGTCCTGGGGCCCAAACTTTATTTTATATATTAATGATATATGTGAAGTGTCAAACATATTGCAATTTGTTTTATTTGCTGACGATACAAATTTCTTCAGTTCAGGAAAATACCTTAAAAAATTAGCAGATGACATTGTAAATGAAATGTGTAAACTTAAGATATGGTTTGATAACAATAAGCTATCCCTAAATTTGGAAAAAACGAAATTTATGATATTTACTAATCGAAAGAAGGACAATGTGGCATTATGTATTGACGGAGTTAATATTGAAAGAGTATCTGAGTTAAAAAATTTTGGTGTTATGTTGGATGAGAAATTGACATGGAAGCCACATATAATGTACATAAAAAATAAGGTAGCCAAGAGTGTTTTTGTTTTGAACAAGGCAAAGAATGTGCTTGATTATAATTCTATGCGAATATTATATTGTTCACTCATCCTACCATATTTGAGTTACTGTGTGGAAGTGTGGGGTAACACGTATGAAAGCAACATAAAGCCATTATTTATATTACAGAAGTCCAATGTACAATTTTGTTTGTTTGTACAGAGTCTCCCCCCCCTCAATGTACAGTTTTGCTTGTCTATACAGTGTGCCCCCCCCCCCCCAACCACCTCCAATGTAAATTACCCAGTATGATTGTCAATATCCCAGTGTACCCAACCCCCCCCACCCAACCTCCTCCAATGTACAGTTTCTACGTCAAATGTATATACTCCCTTTTCTTGACTCCTTCTGTATCACAAACAGTACTGTATTTGCAAATCTGGTATGTCATAAATGTATAGATGTAGCAGTACTGACTATCTGTATGTCATGTATGTCATATATGTCCTGATGAATTGAAAATGGGGGACCCTGGTGGAAACAAGACGAAAGTCTTTCTCTGGTCTGCATCCCCTTAACAATTGTGTGTATTGAGCTGTACTGTATTGTACCCATTCTGCAATCTGTTAATAAAGTTTTCAATCAATCAATCAATCAGAAGAGAGCAGTAAGAATAGTTCACAATGTAGATTCAAGAGAACATACCAACGAATTATTTATTAAATCCAGACTATTGAAACTTAAAGAGTTAGCTGAAATACAGACTTTATTAGTTTTGTTTAGAGCAAAATGCAGAGTATTACCAGCAAATATACAGAGGTTGTTCGTTCCCTGTCCAGATGACAGCAGAAGGAAATTAAATTTTAAACACCAATTTGCACGAACAACCTTAAAACAAAGGTGCACCTCAGTTATAGGTATCAAACTATGGAACTCCTTGCAGAACGATGAAAAGAGTTCCAATAATATATTTCACTTCAAAAGGTTGTGCAAAGAAAAGATACATAGACAGTATAGCACAGTTTAGTATAATATTGCAGTTTAGCGTGTCAGGATGACGTAGCATAGAGTTGTAGTGTAGGCCAGTATGAGTATAGTAATATAGTATATAGCAGCGTAACATAGAATAATAATATATTAAAATATTGTATAATACTGTACCAATATGGTGTAGAATAAATAGTATGATTTAGTTATATGATTTAGTTATATTATAATAAAATAGAAATTAGATAGTATATAGAAGTATAATACATTATATAAGTGTGTGTGTGTGGGGGTGTGTGTGTGTAAATGAATGAACCTAAATATGTAGTTTGACTGATAGATAGACAAAATGGGTTTATTTATGTTGATTTAATTTGGTTGTGTTGATGTTAAATTTTTTTTTTTTTTTGCAAAATGGGTATATTCTGTTTGGTTTTACACAATATGTCTATCGGTGTGTTGTGTGTGTGTAAATCTGAAGACACACATGAGAACTCATACAGGAGAGAAACCACTGTTCAGTTTAAGCTGACAATAGACATGAAAAGAAGAAGGAACAGGTTCCAAAACAGTTAGCTATATCTACAATAGGAATATCATGTATGTATGTATACTAAGCAGTATGCACAATAGGAGAAAAAGAAAAAAAGAGATATATAATATATATATATATATATAAATAAAGTGTGTATATGTTTTGTACATAAAACTATGAAACTTTTGTAACCTTTTGTTTTTGCAAAATGATTTACTGAATTATGTTTCTTTTTTTGTATTATTTTTTGTGTGTAAATAATGTAATGTAAAAAGGGTAGGCAATTATAAGCCTCGGCTTCAGCCTACACCTTTTCGGTCATTTATTTTTTTATTTTAATATTCTACTACTATGCTTTGTAAAAGAAGACTGAAATAAAATCATTCATCATCATCATCATCATCATCATTTACGGGAGAGAGAACGGATAATGTCGTCACCACCGGAGAGTCTCTAGACTAGGGCTGTCCCCGACTAAGGATTTGGATGGTCGACTAGGATTGGCCAAAATTGGCTGTTAGTCGGCTATTGGTTAAAAAAAAATAAAAAATATAATATTTTTTATTTTTTATTTATTTTTTTTATCATTCCATTTGGGCTGTGGGGGGTGCTTCATGTCTGAAGGAGTCGACTGAAGGCTTCTTGTCCTCTGCAAAAGCATGCAATTGGTCCACTGATGGATACATCTTGATATTTGTCTAGTCTAGTGTGTTCATTAGACGAGTGAAATCCTCTTTCAGTGCCTCTGTGCCTGTTTTCGTAGGCAGTTAGCCTCTGGTATGCGTGCCATTAGCGTTAGCCACGCTTCTAGGCCTCTTTTCTTTTGAAAAAAATTACACAATTTTTTATTTTTATTTTTTTTAATTATATTCGACTAAGAGGTTGGCCAGTCGGCTACGGCCCCTTTCGACCGATTAGTAGACTAATCGATTAATAGGGGTCAGGCCTACTCTAGACTAGAGGATTATTCTGACCTCCACCGGCACTTCACATTTGGGCTTCCTCGGGGCGTAGTGGGGCTTGCCTGCTCCACGTTTGTGGCAATGGTTGATGTCATGAATGTGTGTGTCATATAGGTGCCACTACGAGTTGCCCTTAACAGTGGTGTGCATTGGTCCATACTACAGTATGTTGCACCTTTTTTGCACAATGTTAGGTGGGTTGGTCCTTCTCCATTCATTTTCACCCCTCCCTCCCTGCTAAACCGGGGATGGGAGGGGGCTGTCGGGGGGCTGCTTCTGTCAACTCCTTTATGCATCCCTGTGTAGGTCCCGGTCCTCCAGGCCCAGGTCGGGCCTTGCCCTCGTTGACCTGTTGGCCTGGGTTAACCCTTTTTAAACCTGAAACTGCATTGTATAGCCTGTGTATACGCGCAGTTATGTTTCCGGGGTTTCTTAGTGGGTTAAGGGAGCAACCATTTTCTGTTAATAAATATAGGGGATGGTTGTCTCCCCGGTGTGTTGGTAGCAGAGTCGACTCTCTGGTTGAGCCCGGGTCTGACCCCGGCTGCCCGAGAGTATGCCCCCGCATGTTTCGTGACGTCTGCCAATTGTGTCAAACTCTTCCTCTGAACCTCGACCCCGCGGGATTAATAAATTGGCAGGGTCAGGGTTCGTGGTGGAATCTGTTCGCTGGCGGAGTTGGCTAACTCCGACTCTGCAAGGTTCGTGGCCCCATGAGATTGTGACAGGGGGAGAAGGGCCTTCACCTATTTTAGGCCCTGTCCGATACGCTGGCGATGTGGGGGGTGGTGTCACCAGTGACCGTCTGGTGGGGTCTCGATGCCGCGGCCTCGTTGACCTTGCCAGGCCCCTCTTTCAGGGGGTCCTGGCCCCCGGGATGTGGCCTGGGGCTGGGGCCTCCTCCGTGCCCCGCTGCTACGGCCTTGCCATAGGGTTGGGGCTTTTTGACCCCGACCCCGCGATGTTGGGGGCTGTGAGTTTTTTTTTGCTTCACGTCCGTTCCCTGGTGGCGTGCGGGATGCCCGTCCGAGTAGTCGCGGGCCCTTCTATACGAAGGTAAGTCCCACGGTCTGCTCACCCTGTGCGTTTGAGGTACTGAACACTCTTCGCACAGTCGGGTCCGATCTCCCTTCTGTCCCTCACTAGGGGGGGCGGGGGGACCCGGATTCTGATGGTTGTAGGGGACCTCAGCGGGTACATCTGTCTGGCTTTCTGCTCTGCTCCACTCTTGTGTTCGAATAGAGCAGAGCGCAAAGCTATACGAAAAATAACGAAGGTTATCCTATAATCCTAGTTATATGAGTATAGCGAGCGCTCTGCTCGGACTCACTGAGGACCCCACGTGTCTTCCGTTTTCGGCGGTGAAAGACTTGGGAAGGAGCTGGTAGTATGGCCATGGCCCCGCTTATATGTGAGCGGATGTGGGCGTGGCCAGGCAGGTGAGGAGCGTGCATGTGGTTGAAAGTTTTCATGATAGCATATGATTAAAGGGACAGTTCCAATAGAGCAGAGCGCTCGCTATACTCATATAACTAGGGTTATAGGATAACCTTCGTTATCATCTCTATCGCCTCACGAGCCTTGAAATGCCAGATAGGCCACGGTCCAGATCCACGGTTTACAAGGGTCCAGATTTAACCCCCTCCAGGTCTACCATCACGCTTGATTGATTGATTGAACATTTTATTAACAGATTGCAGAATGAGTACAATACAGTACAGCTCAATACACACAATTGTTAAGGGTTTAGCTAATAGGACAACCAGGGAAGAGAGAGCCCTCACTGGATCTTGAAACATCTTTATACATACAAACTGGAAAGGGTGAGGGTCACAGGAATACACGAACATAGCGGTGTGACATCTTTGGGGACATTATGGAAAGGTGGGGAAGGGGGGTAGGAAGGAATGGGGGTAGAGGGAGATCATCCAAGAGAGGGGGGGGAAGGGAGTCTTATCTCCCACATGGCCACTGGACATCGACAGATCAAGAGTTACAGAGTTCCAAGAGCTCACACCTCAAAGGGTTCCCATTCCAAATGGTAAATGGCTGCATTTATATAACAGCTTTTATCCAAAGCGCTCAACAATTTGTTCCTCACATTTTACATTTAGTCATTTTAGCCGACGCTTTTATCCAAAGCGACTTACAAGTTCTGTACGACAGGTCATCAGGAAGGGTACAACTCTATCAGCTGAGTAACACTGTTCATCAAAGTGTTGAGTGCTACAGTGTAGGTTAGTTTATTAGGACAAGTGCACGATAGTAAGGTTAGTTATGTCTATCCTTATGTCTGCACTTTATGCATTGCCTTTGTTGTTTTATATATTATGCTCATTTTGTGTTTATTTTATGCTATTCACTGTGAAGCACTCTGGGCTGCAGTTCCTGTATGGTAAGGTGCTATATAAATAAAGCGTATTATTAATATTAATATTGCCATGACAACAACGTCATGCCATCCCTCCTGCCTGACGCCCGTCCACACTAAGACACGTCATACATTAATAATTGGTTTTGTCCCTCGAATACTGTCCAGTCATTCGGTTCTCGTCTGGCTCTCAGCTGCTCTGTTCGCACCAACATCAGACTAGTTCACTCAGGCCCTTCATGGCTAACAGTTGAGTGCATGCTTACCAACTGTTCGCCTGTTTTATTGCAACACTACTATCGCCGACATCTAAGAAGGGAGATCCCCCCCTTGAACGGTCCTTCTAATGTTTCTCTCGTCCACATTGCCTGTGGTGCATTTTTTTCCTTTTGCTAGGTTTTAGTGAGTCTTTCCTTACCTTTGCATGGCGTATATCTGGGAGTGTTGCATTTATTTAGCATTTATTTTAAATAAAGTAAACACATGTTTGGCGAATCCTCCCCCAAACTCCTTATACTATACCTCCGATTCCTGTACAAAGAGTCGTGTTGACGCGTCCGCCCTAGCCGAAGGCAGTGATGTCTCGGTTGCATGTGTGGACAGTGCGCCAGGCAGCAGGGTTGTCTGGGCACAGTGGGCAGTGATAACAGGCAGGTGTGATATTCGAGGCATGACTGCCAGAGCGACCGGACTCGGTAAGCGCTTCGCTTCTCGGGGCGCCGCTTTTGTCCCCGAGTCGATCCGACCACCCCGGGCCGAGAATTTTCACTTTCCCCGAAATCGGACTGAAAAACCAACTTTTTGTTTTTTTTGTCAAAAAAAAAATATATATATATATATATATATATTAAAAAAAACATATATAAAAAAAATATATATATAAAAAATATAAATACTTCATCATCTTCATCATCAAAATCGGATCCGGGATTCGGCTCCCGACAGTCGGGCAAGAACGGCGGGTTTTCAGCCTCTCTCCTGGAGCTCTGACACTGAGAGAGGCTCTCTCATATACTCCGGATGGAACCTGTCTATACCCACGGTAGAAGGCCCGCGTGGATCCGGGCAAGGGTGCCCCCGTGGGAGCCGATAAGGACCCCCGGGGACCCCCTTTGGCCCCCAACGGCCCTCTCCTCCACTCAAAGACCGGAGTACTGGCCCCCTTATTCAAAATCAGAATGAGTGTTGGGAATATGACAGAGTGTGAGCTCCATGCTCTCCGCTCGTCCCGGCTACCCCAAACTTAAGCACTCTCCCGGGCCTCGCAAGTTAAAGGAGCTGCCCCCGACCTCCAGGGAGACCGGAGTACTGGCCTCCTTATTCGAAATCAGACTGAGTGTTGGGAATATGACAGAGTGTGAGCTCCATGCTCATTCAACATGCATGGTGCCGCTCTCCATTCACATTTGACCCCCAAGAGTAGGCATCAAACTGGGCATGCCATCACACACACACACACCCCCCCTAACCCTAACCATAACCCCCAAGAGTAGGCCTCAAACTGGGCATGCCATCACACACACACACCCCCTAACCCTACCTTAGGTCGTGCACAGGGGGGTACTGACAGACAGGTTCCATCCCGAGTATATGAGAGAGCTTCTCAGTGTCAGAGCTCCAGGAGAGAGGCTGAAAACCCGCAGTTCTTGCCCGACTGTCGGGAGCCGAATCCCGGATCCGATTTTGATGATGAAGACCCCCAAAACATGGAGGTCCCGAAATATTTTAAAACTCAGAAAAAGTTTTTTTTAAAGAAGACGTGTCCGGCCCATGGGGACATTAACGTGTGTTGTCGCCGGGCCTTACAAATAAATTTGATTTGATTGATGGAGTTACTTCATGTCTTCTGATGGTCCTTAGAGGCCTCTTCTTCTGCTGATGGTCTTGTAGGCACGTCCAACAGGCGTTGGCACGTCCAACAACAAAGCTTCTATCCCCAGGCCATCAGGCTGCTCAACGAACAATAAACACTATGCAACAACCATCAAATGCACACAGCACACACATCACACGCACACACTCACTTTAAACAAACAACTCACTGCAGCACCCACTTTACACACTTTAGAACACCTAAACACACTTTACACTTTATATTTATTGGTAAAGGATTTGCACTACAACTCGTACACCTTACTGTAAATTGTACCTCATCCCATTTCTGCTTTGCACTATATAGTATTGTATATTAGTACATTGCATAGTATATTGTATATTGTATGGTAACTCAGTTAGTTCTATTCTGCATCGAACATTGTACATATGTCTATACTGAACACTGTGACCTCTATTTTTACTTCTATTTTACATGCTATACTATTTTATTTCATACTTATCTTGTCTAACACAGTCTCTGGAGCGAAACAGTAAGAAGCATTTTGTATAAAAGTATTCTGTACTTCTGTATGACAACTATTAAAGAAACTTGAAACTTGAAACTAATTACGAGACAAGAAGCTGAAGTAACGCTCACCTTGTACCAGTGTTGTAGTCGAGTCACTAAATCTCGAGTCCGAGTCGAGTCTCGAGTCCCCGGTGTTCGTGTCCGATTCCAAGTCCGAGTCACCAAAGAAGAGCCCGAGTCGAGTCCCCGTTACCCTAGTCGGAGTCCAAGTCATCAAGGTTGAGTCACCTCCACTCTGGCAGTCAAAGAGCCGACGTACAAATAAAAAAAGGTCTACATTAAACATAAATGACACAGCGGTCAGCGTTTCAAAGGGAGTTCATGTACTTTGTGACACAATAGCCAAACAATTGCACTAGCCATCAATATCTAATGCCAAATGGTTAGGGCCTATTACACATTTTTTCTTTTTAAATAACTGTATTATCAATTAACAAGTCTGAGTCCTCGTCTGCACCTTCCGAGTCCGAACGCAGTCAATGCTCGAGTCCAAGTCTGAGTCTGAGTCATCAGCGCTCAAGTCCAAGTCGAGTCACAAGTCCTGGAAATCAGTCCAGGACTTGGACTTGAGTCCTACAACACTGCCTTGTACTGACTGAACCTAGAACTAGAATACTAGAATTAAAAGTAGGTATATAGAAGGATTATATGTAGGTATATTCAGACAGATATGTATGTATATGTAACGGATGGTACCGCGAAGCCCAGTCACGATGAACTTCGGACGTTGTGAAGTGACTGTGGCACGGTAGCGGTACCAGGAAGTAAAACTCACTCCCCAGAGGCATCCAGACTGAGCGCTTAGGAGGGAATTCACCTCTTGGTACAGAGGTCTGTGATGTCGCCCGCGGTGCGGGAGACCGGGGTTCGACTCCCACTCATGGCATGTTCAGACGAGAACCGGTTACATATATATGAATATATAAATGTATACAGCATTATTGTACATGTGTAGCCGGTGTGATCTCGCTCTCTGCATTGTGTTTTTTCTTTGTTTTCGATTCGACCCCTGTTAAGGGATCGCCCTGAGTGGGAGTTGAACCCCGGTCTCCCGCGCCGCGGGGCAGCATCATCACAGACCACTATACCAAGAGGTGAATTCACTTCTTGCTGTTGGGTCTGGATGCCTCTGGGGAGTGAGTTTACTTGCAGTACCGCTTAACGTCCACAGTCACTTCACTATACAAGTCCCTCGTGACTGTGGATAGACATGCGGTACCTCTGTTACACATGCTATCATACGGGTTGTATAGAAGAATTATATGCAGGACGTATATTCAGACAGATATGGATATAATATATACGCGGTACATATTAATATATACATTATACAGCACTATTGTACATGCTATCATACAGAGTTATATGGGGGGCGGCTACGTGGCGTAGTGGGCAAGGCGCTCGCCATGAATACTGGAGACGCTGGGTTCGCCTGTTGGAGCCCAGCGCTTCACATTGCTTTCAGTTTAGCTGGTCGTCCGTACTAATACACATTGGCCGTATTAGGGGGTGGGAAACTGATGGGTGGGGATCGGGCGTTGTGGACAGCGACTCCTACAGGTCAGTTGGTGAGCCTGCGCAGTAGAATCAGGAAGTGTCGGGGGCAGCGTGAGCCTCCCACGCGTTACTCCTCGCCACTGAGAGATCGAGCTGCGCAGGTGGAAAGATGCGACTGCTGTTACCTCAAGTACCGGAGGGGACTTGTGCTATGTATGACTTAGTCCACATTGCAGCCGGCTTGTGGGAGGCAAGAAACAGCGTTCATGACAGGGGAGGGTTGAATTGGATGATACGAAATTGGGATGGGAGAAAATATAGAAAATGGGAGAAAAAAGTGGATAAAAAAAAATTATATGGGTAGAGTACAGTACGAGGTACGTAGTTAGCGCCAGCATTCTGCCAGCTCCAGGTGTCTTGATCGACCCGTCTACGACTTGTCGTGGTTTTATGAAGGGCAGCGGCGAAATCCCACTGTAAAAAAACAGCAGGAGGTCAACAGGGAACCATGGCAGCAATGAATCGCTTGTACGGGAATAAAGTTGTCGTTGTCCAGACGCTTCTGAAAACCCGACATCAGCTTCTCATGAGACGTGAGTCAGTTTCCTGGGCTCCAGCAGGTGTCCCTCCTCCTACAGAAACGAGCCGCTGTGCAAATACAAGCCTGAGCGCGTGAGCGGCTGCCTGGTCTGATTCAGCTCCATGAAGCACAGATCCTACAGAGAGGAAGGGATTAGGTGATTAAAGGAACACGCCAACTTTTTGGGAAATTAGCTTATTTGCCATCTAGCCTGGAGTTAGACAAGCAGATATATACCCTTTTATTTGCATGCATTGGGCCTTTTTTTTTTTTTTTTTATGGATTTCTTCTCCATGTGGTAAATACACTAGGTCAGTGGTTCCCAAACTGTGGTGCGTGCACCCCTTGTGGTGCGCGAGCGCCCTCTAGGTGGTGCGTGACATGAAAAGGCTAATGGTGGTCAATAAAATATATATATTTTTTATAAAAAAAAATTTACAATAAGATTTCATAAAAATCTTAGTCAAACCTTTAGTATTATGGATATTAAACATGCTGGCAGAGTACATGCATCCATGTTGTCGTGAACATTTTAATTAAATAAAGAAATTCCCTATCCATAGTCGCCGTGGGAAGAGATAAAATAAAAAATTAAATCTGTGCATTGGGGGGTACGTCAGCTAGGTCGGGAGGTGACAGGGGGTGCACGGCCAAAAAAGTTTGGGAACCGCTGCACTAGGTCACAACATGGTTACAGGAACGTTTTGGAGTTGTATTTGGAGTGTATTTCGTGACTGTTTGGAACTATAGGCTACACTGGCTTCCAGTGAATGACGCAAAGCTAGGCTAACGGAGCGGCTGTTCTCTAAGCCTAATGCACAGAGAAGAAAATGGTATGTATCTGCTTGTCTAACTCCAGGGTAGATGACAAATAAGCTAATTTTCCAAAAACTTGGCGTGTTCCTTTAAAAGATAAATATATATATGTTTGAAAAACATGCAACTATATACATATCCCTAATACCTGCATAACAACACTACAACTCTGTACATACATCTGATTATCACTATTACTCAGTCAGTAGTACTCATCTATATATTTTATACCCAGTTTAATCACCTGTACATTGTATATTACTATTGCACTTTACTGCAATTTGGATGCCACACTTATTTTCGTTGTATTGTACTTGTGCTGTATGATGACAATACAGTACATTTTAATCGAATCTAAAATCGAATAAGATATAGTCTTACCAGGTTCCCATAGTAACCAATTGAACGGAAATCTAAACTTTCAAAGCTTCTATCGTAAACTACACCATTCTCTTCGGTTCAAATAACAAACTCAGCAAGACCGACGGCTTCTCAGTTGCAGAGGGTGACAATGTTGTCACAAGGAAAGATGAAATTACCTACCTGGGTTCCATCCTAGAGGCAAATCTTTCCTGTGACAAAATGGCATCCAAAGTAATAAAAAAAGTCAACCAACGAACTAGATTCTTGTACCGGATCTCCTCTCTGGTAAACAAGAATACCCTGAAGACTCTGGCAGGAGCACTCATTCAGGGGTACTACGACTATGCTTGCACCTCATGGTACCAAAGCACCTCAAAGGCGCTTAAAACAAAATTACAAACATCACAAAACAAACTGGTCAGACTACTACTTGACCTTACCCCCAGAACCCACCTCACCACTGCCCACTTTGACAACCTAGGATGGCTTAGAGTAGACGACAGAGTACAGCAACTTGCAATGGGCCTGGTCTACAAGATACACTACACGACTAAGGTACCCATGTACATGTCAAAATACTTCCCAAAGGTCAGTGAATACCACAACCACTACACCAGAGGAAGCTCAACAAATCATGTTAAACCCAGATTCGGCTCAAACAAGGGACTAAACACGTTTCGCAATTATGCCACATCAATGTGGAACGCCCTACCCAAAGCTGTAAAGGAATGTGAATCCCTACCCACATTCAAAACCGCTCTTAAAGAGCACAGGTCTACGGGAGGCTGCAATTCGAAACTGGCCACCATAAATGCCCAAAACCCCCACCACCTCCTAATAGACAGTCTCCTCCCCACCGCATGTATATATTCCCTCCCCGCCGTATGTATATTTCTCTCCCACCCACCCACCCCCTCCTAATGTACAGTCCCCTCCCCATCATATGTATATACTCTGTCAGGATCTAGGGGTAACAGTACTGTATATTTGAATACCGTTTAAGTCACAAATGTATCAGTACTAAATACCTATATGTCCCTATGCCATAAATGTCATGTATGTTGTGTATGTCAGAAATGTCTATATGAATTGAAAATGGGGGACCCTGATGGAAACAAGACAAACGTCTTTCTCTGGTCTGCATCCCCTTAACAATTGCCTGTATATTGAGCCGTACTGTATTGTACCCATTCTGCAATTTGTTAAATAAAGTTTTCATTCATTCATTCACAGCTGCCACTTAGGGTGACCAGATGCAAAAAGTCCAAAAGTGGGACAACAGTAAGATTTTGGTGGGACAAAGTGGGACAACAGTACGATTTTGGTGGGACAAAGTGGGACAAAGTGGGACAGATAGATAATGTAATTTTTTTTATTAGAATAACTGCCATGGTCTTCACTGAATAGATTTAAATCAAAGGTTAAAGGTTAAATCAAAATAAATACAAATTAAATACCACCTAACATCTGTTTTAAATATTCAAACGTCATCACTTGACAGGAATGTCTTGTGTTTGATATTCCCTGTTAACACAGAACTAGGGAAAACAGTGTAGTATAATACAAAAATAATAATACAAATAAATTGTGTTTCTATATTAGAATAACTGCCATGGTCTTCACCGAATAGATTTAAATCAAAGGTTAAAGGTTACCACAGTCGGCTGACCTGTATGAATGGGAGTGTTGTACTGTGTGATAGACACTTGTTATCTCAGCTGCAGTGACCTTGTCCGTCTGGCTATCATTGTTTGGTTTAAAAAGAAACGTATCCATAGATCTGGATGTTTCTTTTTGGTGAGCCACTTTCAAGTGAGACTCACGTCCACTGTGGCGCTTCAAGTTGTATTCTCCTCCATGCGCAATTGAAAACGAACTATGACACAAAACACAGAAAGCCTGCTGCGGATTGCCTGCCATCTGCCTCACCCAGTCATGTGTCGTTTGCCAGTCTTGGTTGTAACTGCAGGTCCGTTTCTTTTTACTGCTTTCCATCTTGAACTAGTTCGCTTGTAATGTTGTTGTGTTTTTTTTGACCAATCAGATTTGCGATATGAGGTAGCGTCACGACTCAGTCGTCACGTCACAAGCAGGCAAGCAGCACGCTAAAGTACTATAACCAATCAGAGCAATGTGTGTGGACAAGAGGCGGGTTGCTACGTTTACTGTCTGTAGGGAGGGGCTTTTAGACGCATGTTTTTTTTGGCTTCGAAAAGAGGGACATCCTCTCAATATGAGGGACGCAGGACATTTGGTCAAATGGTGGGACAGTACAACCAAAAGGGGGACACCTGGTCACCCTACTGCCACTCCGTGACAAATCAAACGTGCATGAAAAGAGGAACAGTTTGTGAGTTTTAGTAAAACTTTTAGAAGCATAACGTCAACAGACAAGAGGATGTTCCCACTTCCCCCAGTCGGTAGATGATCGATGGAAAGCAGACCGCTGGCTGCTGTGTTTACCAGCAGCAGCACCCTGGTAACTACTGCCGTAGGAGAAGCCGTAGATATCTATATATATATATATATATCTATGGGAGAAGCCCTTCCAAGTAGGAAGTGCACCACCCGACTGTGTCCTGTAGAGGGAGACATAGACCTATACATGTACTTGCAGATTAGGGGTTATTCATGGTTTAAAGAGGCAGTGTCTATTTTACTGTGATTCATAGATAGAAGATGTTTTTACATAGTTCACTTCACAGGACTTTCTCTCGTCATCAACTACCTCTAATTTGTTTACTTTGTCAAGTAAAACCACTAAAACTCATAAGCACAAAGCGAGACAATGGAAAATGGTATACATACTCAATAAAACATGTTCTCAATAAAACAAGGTCTCTCTCTCTCTTTCAATTACACTTCTCTCTCTCTCTCTTCCTCTCTCTCGCTCTCTCTTTTTCTCTCTCTCTCATTATGAAATGATAATGCAATGAAAAGCTATAAAACCCATGATTACAGTTGTTAAAGGGATATCTAGAGAATAACTTGATGTACGAAAATCTTTCTCTGGTCTGCATCCCCTTAACAATTGTGTGTATTGAGCTGTACTGTATTGTACCCATTCTGCAATCTGTTAATAAA
This sequence comes from Notolepis coatsorum, assembly GCF_963971535.1. NCBI lineage: Eukaryota > Metazoa > Chordata > Actinopteri > Aulopiformes > Paralepididae > Notolepis > Notolepis coatsorum. The sequence continues at coordinate 5,373,648 of NC_140168.1, forward strand.
GTTTTCAATCAATTCAATCAAAACCAAATATATGCATTATGAGTTGCCAAGTGTCTGGAATGCCCTTCCTCGTGGCCTAAGAGCTGCAGCGTATGTTGATATTTTTTAAAATCAGCTACAAAATTACTGTTTAAACAGGCTTTTGGGTAATGTTTGAGCTTCTCCTCCAGGTGTAAAATATGTCTATTGTTTTTTTCCTGTGATGCATTGTGTTTTTGTTCTGTTTCTTATCACTTGAATGGTTCTTGCTTTTTATTTGTATATTTTATTTCTGCTGTATGTAAAGCACTTTGTGAGTTCTCTCTGTGAAAATGCTATACAAATAAACGTTACTTACTTCCTTACAATGGCCCGTCCAAAGATCTCTTGTCATTGTATTGACTATAGGGCTTAAACCACTACACCTTGTATTCAAGATCCTTATAACTCTTCTGGGTCCTGGGATATTTTCAATGTTTTGGCTAATTTTGATTTAAATTGTATAATTCCCATTTTAAAATGTTTTACCATGTATGTTTGGTATCCTTTTTTTCAGCACAGTCTCACCTATATGACTGACAGTTAGTTTTCATACTGTATAATACTGTATAGTGCATAATGTACAACACAAAACACAAATCGTGTTATCGTGTGCAGTATCACAATTAATACAATTAATTAACGATAACACATCATTCGCAGGCCAATATACAGATTACAAAACATACATTCAAAACTAAAATAGAAAATCTAGTACATTTACAAACCAATGAGCTTCTAGATAGACACTAGAAAATATATGCAGCCAGTATGAGCTTCTAGATATCAAATATCCACACGGGTCCTTCTGGGTTTAAAAGTCCAAGTTTATTTAGTAAGAATAAAAGACAAAATGCACGATATTCAATGAATGGTCATTCCTCCTAAGCCAGCTCCTATCTAGGTCTGTCTCCCTGTAAGTCTGCCACCAGAAGAACAACTCTCTCTCTCTCTCTCCCTTTTGATAACGCAGATGGGTCTGTTCTGAAACAAAATAGTTGCATTTACGACTGACCCATGCCCCACACATCCTGGCTGTGGGTTCAACCGAAGGCCTTGAAGATAGAAGAGTGTCCCGTATGAAGTGTCCCGGCTGCCCAGAGATAAGAGGTGAGGGAGAAGGTTATAGGCTGAATCAACCTCCCCATGGAGGTCCGGCCCCCATATTGTTACCAACCCCCCCTGGAACAGAGAGAGGAGGGACAGACCCAAATCCCACAGTAATGACCATGTAAGGGCAACCTAACAAGAAATGTTGCCAGTGAGGGAATACTGGGTGAAGCTCTTTCCTACGTGTGATGCTTGTTGATAATAAAATTATGTCTTCTCCTTGGTTACTGTTGAGAGTTTTTATTACTACTTGCGGTGTGGACAAATATAAGCATACAAAATAAACTCAAAAAGTGACTCAATATAACTGAAAACAAACAAACGAGCACGGTAAAAAGATAGTGTGGCTTCCCTGTAATAATTACCCAATTTCCCTGCCGCTGCACACCTGTGAACACATACATATAGACTGCACCTAAGCGCACATGAGCCCCGCCTCCTGTGCCCACTGCTTGCTGATTGGTCAACACTTTCATGGTGACACGGTGCCTTCATACAAAAACATAACGGCAGAAAATCATTAAAGGTGTCATGCAGTGCTATTCCTAGCACTATTTGGGCAACTTTACACACTTCCTGTGAGTCTATGTAACACATGTGTAATTTTTATTCCAAAAATAATCATTGTTTTATATTTCTAATCTTGTACTCAAAACCAGCATTTTTCAGCCTCATGAAAGCAGGCTATTATTGGCTTGGCTCCACCCACACTTTGAGTGACAGCCACCCACCAAATAGCTCCGCCCATCTCCCCGTCATTCCATCCAGGTGGAGGTCTTATTGATTGATTGATTGATTGATTGAAAACTTTATTAACAGATTGTAGAATGGGTACAATACAGTACAGCTCAATACACACAATTGTTAAGGGGATGCAGACCAGAGAAAGACTTTCGTCTTGTTTACATCAGGGTCCCCCCTTAGGTTTCAGGTTACATACAAATATGGTATGTCATAAATATAGAGATGTAGCAGTACTGTCTATCTATATATATATATGTTACCACTATTTGTAAAAGCCACAACCACGTTACCATATTTGTAATAATGTAAATCATTGTGTCGTTGTACATATTGTGTATACACCGTTAGAAGCTAACATAGGTTCCATCACTCTGAGAGTCCATGTTATGAACTATTACCACAGATATTTTCAGTTTTCAGGGTTGATCTAACAGTTTTGATTATGAAATCTCAGTCAAGGGTACCACAGGTCCTCTTCTCAGACCTGTGGGGCAAAGCACTGCACCATGCAAGCTACATGTCGCTGCATGTTGATCAATAGTAGCCCACTCGGTGCATCACAGTGGGCTACTATTGTGCTAACAACATGCTGCGACGTCTAGCTTGTTAGCCGGCATGAATACCCGATTTAAAATGGTTCTCTCCTCTTTGTATACCTTTGTCCTCACAAGTATTCTGCCAGGGAACTTATGGACACGACAATAGTAGTAGTTATAAGGTGTTTGAGCTTGTAACGTTAGTTAGCTCATAGCTATAGCTGACACATGCCTTCTCTATTTGAATGACCACATCAAACAAGAGGTGGACGCAGGCAAATACTGCGGCATGGTCATGCTGGACCTACAAAAGGCCTTTGACACGGTCAATCACTCCATTCTGATTGACAAGCTAAAAGCAATTGGTTTTGATAGTCTATCAGTGAGCTGGATGCAATCCTACCTTGAGGGGAGGGAACAGATGGTGGAGGTAAACGGTACTCTATCCCCCCCCCTCACAGTGAGCTGTGGTGTTCCACAAGGAAGCATACTAGGACCGCTACTGTTCCTAATTTATGCAAATGACATGTCGTCAGCTTGTGACTGCAACTTGTTCCTGTTTGCGGACGACTCAGCCCTGCTGGTCTCTGACAAGAACAAGTTACAGGTTGAAAAAACCCTCAGCTCGGAACTAGGCAGAATCTGCATATGGCTCGCTGATAACAAACTATCATTACACATGGGCAAAACAGAGTCCATTCTCTTCGGTTCAAATAACAAACTCAGCAAGACCGACGGCTTCTCAGTTACAGTGGGTGACAATATTGTCACAAGGAAAGATGAAATTACCTACCTGGGTTCCATCCTAGAGGCTAATCTCTCCTGTGACAAAATGGCATCCAATGTAATAAAAAAAGTCAACCAACGAACTCGATTCTTGTACCGGATCTCCTCTCTGGTAAACAAGAACACCCTGAAGACTCTGGCAGGAGCACTCATTCAGGGGTACTACGACTATGCTTGCACCTCATGGTACCAAAGCACCTCAAAGGCGCTAAAAACAAAATTACAAACATCTCAAAACAAACTGGTCAGACTACTGCTTGACCTTACTCCTAGAACCCACCTCACCCCTGCCCACTTTGACAACCTAGGATGGCTTAGAGTAGACGACAGAGTACAACAACTTGCAATGGGCCTGGTCTACAAGATACACTACACGACCAAGGTACCCATGTACATGTCAAAATACTTCCCAAAGGTCAGTGAATACCACGATCACAACACCAGAGGGAGCTCCACAAATCATGTTAAACCCAGATTCGGCTCAAATAAGGGACTAAACACGTTTCGCAATTATGCCACATCAATGTGGAACGCCCTACCCAAAGCTGTAAAGGAATGTGGATCACTACCCACTTTCAAAACCTCTCTCAAGGGACACCTACGGGAGACTGCAATTCAACACTGGCCCCTGTAAATATCCTAACCCAACCCCCTCCAATGTACAGTCATTTACCTAGTATGGTTTTGTCAATAGTTCAATGTACAATTGTGTTTGTTTGTACAGTGTCTCCTCCCCCCCCCCCTCAATGTACAGTGTTACTTGTTTATACAGTGTGCCCCCCGCCCCCCCCCCCCCCAACCACCTCCAATGTAAATTACCCAGTATGGTTGTCAATATCCCAATGTACCCAACCCCCCCCACCCAACCTCCTCCAATGTACAGTTTCTACGTCAAATGTATATACTCCCTTTTCTTGACTCCTTCTGTATCACAAAAAGTACTGTATTTGCAAATCTGGTATGTCATAAATGTATAGATGTAGCAGTACTGACTATCTGTATGTCATGTATGTCATATATGTCTATATGAATTGAAAATGGGGGACCCTGATGGAAACAAGACAAACGTCTTTCTCAGGTCTGCATCCCCTTAACAATTGTATGTATTGAGCCGTACTGTATTGTACCCATTCTGCAATCTGTTAAATAAAGTTTTCATTCATTCATTCATTCTATCGTGGTATCGTGTCTTATAAATTTTTTTTAAATATTTTTTTTTTATACATTTTTTTGAATTGATAAACACGTGTTTATAAACACGTGTTGCTTTTCTGTTCCCCTCAGACAAAGACAGACGTGTGTTTGTTGTGTTTGGGTCCAGTGTGATCTGAGAGGAATATTGTAAGAAGTCAGCTCTGGTCTTGGGCTCTGGTGGTGGCAGTAAAACATTAATAACTGCATTCACTGTTGTTGATATTCTGGGCCACTGCTCTTTCAGAACGTCCTCTAGTTTGTCTCTCAGCTCAGACATGACCTCAGTCACATCTGCAAAGTACAGGAGAGGAAGGACATTGATGATGGGTGAGTCTGTAGACTCACTGGGACTGGAGAGAGAGGGGTAACTCTGTAGAAAGTGGATGTGGTCCTCTGTGTGTGAGAGCTGCTCCAGCTCAGTGTCTCTCCTCCTCAGGTCCGCTATCTCCTGCTCCAGTCTCTTCTGCAGTTCTTCAGCCTGAGTCACGGTGGTCCTCTGTTGGGCTCTGATGACCTTCTTCAGCTCAGAGCGCCTCGTCTCCAGGGAGCGTATCAGCTCAGTAAACATTCTCTCACTGTCCTCCACTGCTTTATCAGCAGAGCGATCGAGAGAATCAACAGCTTGTTGGGCCTCTTTGAGTTGCTTCTCTCTCTCCCGGACTTTCTGCTGACTCATGCCAAGCTCTTTCTGTCTCTCCGTCCTTTCCGCTGCAGCTGAGACTGTATCATGGCCTTTATGTTCATCCATGGAACACAAATAACAGATGCACTGCTGATCAGTACGACAGAAAACATCCAGAATCCTGTCATGACGAGAGCAGGTGTTCTCCTGAAGCCGTGTGGAGGCTTTGACCAGCTTGTGTTTCTTTAACGGAGCTACAGTGTGATGAGGCTGGAGGTGAGTTTCACAGAAAGAGGTCAGACATACCAGGCAGGACTTGAGGGCTTTCCGCTTTCTCCCAGTGCAGAAATCACAGGCCACATCTCCAGGTCCAGCATAACAGTGATCAGGAGGAGCAGCTTGGAGTCCTGTCTTCATTAGGTTTTCTATCACTTCAGCCAGCATATTGTTTTTCTTCAGAAGAGGCCTCGGAGTAAAAGTGTCCCTGCACTGGGGACATGTGTAGATCCCCTCCTGATCACCGTGATCCCAGCAGTCTTTAATACAGCCCATACAGTAGCTGTGTCCACAGGGAATAGTTACCGGATCCTTCAGTACAGCCAGACAGAGAGAACAGCAGAACTGGTCCTGGTACAGATCAACTCCTTGCTGCGCCATTTTATTCTACAAAGACAACGACACTCTTAAGTTTTGTTTTCTCAGGAAGAGAAAACTCTGATGACCGTGTGTGTGTTGCGTGGGAGCTGCTTCCTGCCTGGTTCTAGCTGTCCAGAGGAGGAGTCGCTTTAAAGAGACAGTGTCTATTGATTGATTGATTGAAAAGTTTATTAACAGATTGCAGAATGGGTACAGTACAGTACAGCTCAATACATACAATTGTTAAGAGGATGCAGACCTGAGAAAGACTTTCGTCTTGTTTCCATCAGGGTCCTCCATTTTCAATTCATCATATGACACACATGACATACAGATAGACAGTACTGCTACATCTATACATTTATGACATACCAGATTTTCAAATACAGTATTGTTTGTGATACTAAAAAAATCCAGAAGAGAAGTATATACATTTGACGTAGAAACTGTGCATTGGGGGAGGTTGGGTAGGTGGGGTGGGGCTGTACATTGGAGGTGGGGGGGACACTGTACATTGGAATACTGACATACATTTGACATGGAAACTGTACATTGGATAGATAGAAGAGTTCAGGACTTTCTCTTTTCCCAGTTGTACAATAAAGACCAAGCATGGCTCTGTCAGTATTCCAATGTACCCAACCCCCCCCCCCCCCCCACCTCCAATGTACAGCCCCACCCAACCCCACCCCACCTACCCAACCTCCCCCAATGCACAGTTTCTATGTCAAATGTATATACACTCTTTTTCTGGATTTTTTTTAGTATCACAAACAGTACTGTATTTGAAAATCTGGTATGTCATAAATGTATAGATGTAGCAGTACTGTCTATCTGTATGTCGTGTGTGTCATATGATGAATTGAAAATGGAGGACCCTGATGGAAACAAGACGAAAGTCTTTCTCAGGTCTGCATCCTCTTAACAATTGTATGTATTGAGCTGTACTGTACTGTACCCATTCTGCAATCTGTTAATAAACTTTTCAATCAATTCAATCAATCAATCATTTCAATCAATTTCAATCAATCAATCAATCAATCAATCAATCAATCACTCTCATCATCAACTACCTCTAAGTAGTAAGTAAAACCACTAAAACTCATAAGCAGAAAGAGAGACAATGGAAAATGGTATACATACTCAATAAAACACGTTATTTCTCTCTCTCTCTCTCTCTCTCTCTCTCTCTCTCTCTCATTTACACTTCTGTCTCTCTCTCTTTCTCTCTCTCTCTCTCATTATGAAATGATAATGCAATGAAAACCTACAAAACCCATGATTACCTGAAAAAAAATCCTAAATAAAATGGGGTCGTGGTATAAAAAGTTTGAGAACTCCTGGCCTAGAGGAATGTATTCACCCAACAAAGCACTTGTTTTGTCTTGTTCGGTTGTTCCTTTATTCGCTGTGATTTTGTTTTCTACTGCTCCCAGGATGTTGTTCTGTTTTCTACTGCTCCCAGCATGTTCTGTTCTGTTTTCTACTGCTCCCAGGATGTTTTGTTTTCTACTGCTCCCAGGATGTTCTGTTTTCTACTGCTCCCAGCATGTTCTGCTTTCTATACTGCTCCCAGCATGTTCTGTTCTGTTTTCTACTGCTCCCAGGATGTTTTGTTTTCTACTGCTCCCAGGATGTTCTGTTTTCTACTGCTCCCATGATGTTCTGTTTTCTACTGCTCCCAGGATGTTCTGTCTTCTACTGCTCCCAGTATGTTCTGTTTTCTACTGCTCCCATGATGTTCTGTTTTCTACTGCTCCCAGGATGTTCTGTCTTCTACTGCTCCCAGGATGTTCTGTTTTCTACTGCTCCCAGGATGTTCTGTCTTCTACTGCTCCCAGGATGTTGTTTTCTACTGCTCCCAGGATGTTGTTTTCTACTGCTCCCAGGATGTTCTGTTTTCAAGGGTACTACGACTATGCTTGCACCTCATGGTACCAAAGCACCTCAAAGGCGCTAAAAACAAAATTACAAACATCTCAAAACAAACTGGTCAGACTACTGCTTGACCTGACTCCTAGAACCCACCTCACCCCTGCCCACTTTGACAACCTAGGATGGCTTAGAGTAGACGACAGAGTACAGCAACTTGCAATGGGCCTGGTCTACAAGATACACTACACGACCAAGGTACCCATGTACATGTCAAAATACTTCCCAAAGGTCAGTGAATACCACGATCACAACACCAGAGGGAGCTCCACAAATCATGTTAAACCCAGATTCGGCTCAAACAAGGGACTAAACACGTTTCGCAATTATGCCACATCAATGTGGAACGCCCTACCCAAAGCTGTAAAGGAATGTGGATCACTACCCACTTTCAAAAACACTCTCAAAGAACACCTACGGGAGACTGCAATTCGAAACTGGCCCCTACAAATGTCCTAACCCAGTTGTACAGTAAATGACCAGTATGGCTTTGTCAGTATTCCAATGTACAGTGTGTGTGTGTGCCCCCCCCCTCCAATGTACAGCCCCCCACCTACCCAACCTCCTCCAATGTACAGTTTCTACGTCAAATGCATATACTATTTTTCTGGACACTTTTTGTATCACAAACAGTACTGTATTTGCAAATCTGGTATGTCATAAATGTATAGATGTAGCAGTACTGTCTATCATGTATGTCATATATGTTATGATGAATTGAAAATGGGGGACCCTGATGTAAACAAGACGAAAGTCTTTCTCTGGTCTGCATCCCCTTAACAATTGTATGTATTGAGCTGTACTGTACTGTACCCATTCTGCAATCTGTTAATACAATTTTCAATCAATCAATCCATAGTAACCAATTGAACGGAAATCTAAACTTTCGAAGCTTCTATCGTAAACTACACAGCTGCCACTCCGTGACAAATCAAACGTGCATGAAAAGAGGAACAGTTTGTGAGTTTTAGTAAAACTTTTAGAAGCATAACGTCAACAGACAAGAGGATGTTCCCCCACTTCCCCCAGTCGGTAGATGATCGTTCCAGATTGAGCAACTTCCGCCCGGTCCCACGACATTTCTCCCGGGACAGGACAATGTGCGCTGATTGGCGGAAAGTACGGAAGTATCTCGAAGTACATCTGACGTATCTCGAATGACGTCTGTAAACAATATACAATATTATTAACTCTAATAATAACACGCCTCGCGGGCTCATTATAATACGAGAGCCGTGGGTCTGCATTGTATAGAGCGGATTATTATGTATTCAAATAACGCACCGGACTGCGGCTTGACGTTTGACGGTTTATTTAATCCGCTCCACCAGTGCATAACACACACACACCATCTCCCGTTACCACAACGCTTTACGGTATATCACAGCAGTGTCGCAACATTACCGTGCCATCTTAAAGGCCCGGTGAACACCGTTGTGATTCACATACACAACATATTCCCCCCCCCCACAGGGAACCCCGAAGAACATCCCCATACAGTTTAATTCATATTTAATTCATACTAACAGTCCCTGCAGCCTACCTAGGTGAACCGGGTAGACTGCCAGTCACCGACATAGTCTTGTGGATTATTCTGCCACGCAACAGACTATGCTCTGACTAAACCGGTCAATGAATAAATATAAATAATCTGTAACATAAATAGTCTATCTCTCAAGTAACATAGTCTCTCAAGTAGGCCGGTCTATTCCGGACGCGGACTGGCCGTGCGTCCCGGTGAACCTGGGGCTCGACTGGCAATGGCAATGGTGAGCCCCGCTGGGCGCGGTCTGGAGAGGCCTCCAGGTGAACCTGGGGCTCGGCCGGCAATGGCGGGCCCCGCTGCGGCTCATCTGGCAAAACCCAGTCCTCAATGTCCAGCTCTGAACCCTCCCTGGACTCTGGGTCCGAGATGGGGTCGTTTGCCACCTTCTTAAGCCGGTTTGCGTGCCACCGTGATCCATCGGCCAGACGAAAGGTGGCCGGGCCCAGCCGGGCCGTGACCCGTATCGGTGCCGACCAGAAGGAGAGCAGCTTGTGGTCCCGGTGGGGACGACGAATCCGGACCCAGTCTCCTTCTGTGAAGGAAGGCGCTTTCACCCTCCGCCTCCTGTCGAACCGCTGCTTCATTCGACGCTGAGCATCTGCGACCCTGGTGCCCTGGCAGGGTATCACTGCCGGCGCGATACTTGCCGGGACCCTCAGCCGATCCAGGGGAAGCTGCAACTCGCGTCCCATCATCAGGAGGGCTGGGGAACTGCCCGTAGTTGTGTGCGGCGTTGCCCTGTAGTGCAGCAGAGTGCGGAGTAAAGCGGCTGAGAACGGCAGACCCTCCGTCAGGTGCGCTCTGATGCCGTTCTTCAATGTCTGATTAAACCTCTCCACCCCCCCGTTTGCCTCCGGGTGGTAGAAAGCTGTACGGACGTGGTTAATCCCCCTGGCCTCCATGAAAGTGGCAAAGTCAGCAGAGACAAACTGCGGCCCATTGTCCGTAGTGAGGGTGTCTGGAATTCCCCACCGGGCGAACAGGGCGGAGAGGAAATCCGTGACCACACGGGTAGTCACAGACCCCGAGGCGGCCACCTCCGGCCACTTGGAATGGAGGTCATAGGCAACCAGGAGGAAACGCTGGTGGTGTGGGACACCATGGAGCTCCCCACAGATGTCCAGCTGGATGTGCTTCCAAGGTGCGGGTGGCCATGGCAAAGGCTGCAGCGGCGCTGGGGTCGGCGGCCCCGTCTTACCGCTGAGAAGGCAGGCTGAGCAGTCCCTCACCATTGTCTCTATATCCCGGTCAATGCCCGGCCACCACACCAGATCCCTGCAGCGCTGCTTCACCCTCACGATGCCCAGGTGCCCCTCGTGCGCCATGGTCAATATGCGTGCTCTGAGGTCACTGGGGATGACTGTGCGAAGCCCCCGAGCCACACAAACACTGCTCCAGCAGGACAGCTCATCCTTGACCCGATGAAAAGGCGCCAGCACCTCCGGGACCTTCACGGGCCACCCCCCCCTGATGTAGGTGCGGAGCTGGGCGAGCGTGGAGTCCCCCTCCGATGCAAGCTGAAGGTCCTCCAGGGAGACTGTGGCCTGGAGCGGGCCGTGAAGCTGAAGGACAAGCTCCGGTTCCATTGGATCCGGGCACGTTTTGGGTGCCGGGTCAGGGGTGGCACGGGAGAGCAGGTCAGCCACTACATTCTCCCTGCCGGGAGTAAACACTGTGGTGAAGTTATATGGCTGGAGCCTCTCAGACCAGCGGTGAATCCTCAATGGCTTGTGGCCCGACCCGGATGTAGCGAGCAGGGCGGTAAGAGCCTGGTGGTCCGTCCGCAGCGTAAAATGTCGTCCGTACACGTACATGTGCCACCGTTCACACGCCCAGACACAGGCCAGAGCCTCGCGCTCCCCCACCGAGTACTTCTGTTCCGCTGGGGAGAGAGCGCGGGATGCAAACGCCACTGGGCGCTCCACGCCCCGCTGGACCTGAGACAGCGCAGCCCCGATCGCCGTATTGGACGCATCACAGGTGACAAACGTCGGGCTCGCCAGATCGAAGAACGCGAGCACTGGTGGTGAGGTGAGCTGCGTTTTAAGTTGGCGAACAGCGATAGAGCAGGCTGGGGTCCACTCCCAGACCGCGTCCTGTTTCAGGAGCCTCCGAAGCGGGGTGGTGGTTGTGGAGTATTGGGGAAGGAAGCGAAGGTAGTAGGCTGTCATCCCTAGAAATGACGAGAGCTGCGCTGGGCAGGACGGCTCAGGCAGGCGCAGCACGGCCTCCACGTTAGACTGGAGCGGGCTGAGGCCATCAGCAGACAGGCGGAACCCCACAAATTCGATGACTGGGACAGAGAAGGTGCACTTGTCCCCATTCAGCGTGAGGTTGTGACCGGAAAGGACGTCCAGCACCCTCGCCAGGCGCTCGTCGTGGATGGCTGATGTTGCACCATGGACCACTATGTCATCCAAAAAAACGACCACGCCCGGGATGCCGGCGAAGATGGTGGCCATTATTTTTTGAAAACAGCTGGGGGCTGAGCTGAGACCAAAAGGCATGCGGGTATACCTAAACACTCCGACATGTGTCACGAAAGCCGTAAGGTAGCGACTGTCAGGATGCAGTGGAACCTGCAGGTAGCCCTGGCGAAGGTCCAGTTTGGTGAAAACTGAGGAGCCGTAAAACTGTGCCGCCAGTTCCTCCACTGTGGGCAATGGGTACTTATCCGGAATCACCGCTTTGTTCACCTGCCTGAGGTCGACGCATGGACGCAGTCCCCCTAATTTCCTTTTTACTATCACCAGGTTGGAAACCCATGGTGAAGCGTCGACGCGCTCGATGATGCCCGCATCCAAAAGCTTCTGCAGCTCGGCGGTGACATCGTCGCGTAGGGCGAGGGGCAGGCGGCGCAGCGGCTGGATCACCGAACGCACCTCCGGGATGAGGAGAGGCTGGTGGTGAAACGCAGTGAGGCAGCCCAAGCCACTAAACAGAGCAGGCCAGCGCTGGTGCCAGGGCGAACCCACAGACAGAATGTCAGCCCCTGTATTGTCCACCAGGGAGAACCCAAGCCCACAAAACAAATCGTAGCCCATGAGGTTGGCTCCCTGATGAGACACTTGGAAAGTGAATGAGGGAAGGGCCTTGGTCCCATAGCACACAGTGAAGGTGATTGTGCCTGCCATTCCTATCTTAGAGTGTCCATACCCATACAGGTCCTCTGCGTTGGCGGTGAGCGTCCGGCGCGGGAAAAGTCGACGAACCGTGGAAATGTTCAAAAGTGACTTGGAGGCCCCCGTATCCAACAGGAGTGGGAGAACCACCCCGTCCAGTTCCACCGTGCACCATTTAAATGCACGAGAGGTGGCGTCCACTGAATGGATGGTTGTCGGCGTAGGTGGACGTGGCGAGCGTGGCGGCGTGCTATCAGCACCGGGAGCAGAGCGGCAGACCCGGGCGAAATGGTTCTGCCTGCCACAGCGTTGACACCTCTGTCCCCTGGCAGGGCAAACTGGAGCCCGGCTGGGGTGTGATGAGGAGCCACAATTTCCACACACGGCCCGGCGTGCTGTTGACGCGGCCGTACCCCGGCGCGCAGCGAAATTTACCTCCAGGCTGTCATCCGGGAAAACCGGTTCGGGAAACTCCCCGGACGGCGCCACTGTTTGAGTCAACATCAGAGGTTTGGGGAAAACATTACAGGGTGCAAGCTGTGCTGCCAAACCTGCTGCTGACTCGAGATGGAAAGCAATATTAACAGCCTTTGTCAATGTCAATTCATCTGGCATCATTAATAGCTTATCCCTGAGCTTAGGGTTGTTAGTATGTTCAGCTAGCTGATCCCGTATCAGTTCATCTTCCATCACTCCAAATTTACAGAGGCTAGCCAGCCCCCGTAGGTCAGCTACATAGTGGTGGATCGACTCACCCACTTGTTGACGTCGCTGACGGAAAACGATCCTCCGGAGCATGACGTTTTGTGGAGCAGCGAAATGTCCCGACAGCAGTGTGACACAGTCCGCATAACTCGGTGCAGCTCCGAGAGTCCTAAAGATCCGTTGTCCCTCGGTTCCTAGGTTGTGAATGAGCAGGGCTCTCTTCCGAGCAGCGTTAGCGTCGGCGAGCCCGACGGCTATTATGAACGTATTAAACGCCTCCAGCCAGTGAATCCACGGAACCGGTGGCTCGCCAGGCAGGGCGAGGAACGGAGAGAGAGGTGCAAGTAGGGAATCCATAATCCCATCCTCGTCGCCAATATTATGTATTCAAATAACGCACCGGACTGCGGCTTGACGTTTGACGGTTTATTTAATCCGCTCCACCAGTGCATAACACACACACACCATCTCCCGTTACCACAACGCTTTACGGTATATCACAGCAGTGTCGCAACATTACCGTGCCATCTTAAAGGCCCGGTGAACACCGTTGTGATTCACATACACAACACGGATCCCCCGGATTATTACTACTAATATAGTAGTAATAATAGTAGTTGGCTAGTTGCGCGCTTCTGGCCACCTCCCGGCTCCCGCAGTGCGCGCATACACACATACTGTATACAGTACGTGCAAAATTAGTTCAAGAGCCAATCGCACAGGTTGCCTCATCTCATCTGGCTCTGCAAATAGATCTAGAGTCTGAATATCATATAGCCTGCTGATGATCTCTCTCTCGAAGTCTCGAGTCAAATCCATTCTGAGAACGGAATGCCGTGCCCGCGACGCGGTCTTGATTGATTGATTGATTGATTGAAAATTGTATTAACAGATTGCAGAATGGCCGTACAATACAGTACAGCTCAATACACACAATTGTTAAGGGTATTCCCCCTTCTTCCTGCGTGATTACCAAAGGTAGCCGCATTTCTGGCAGACGCTCTCTGATTGGGATAAGTCCCCCCCCCCCACCTACCCAACCTCCTCCGATGTACAGTTTCTACGTCAAATGTATATACCTTTTCTTCTGGACTCTTTCTGTATCACAAACAGTACTGTATTTGCAAATCTGGTACGTCATAAATGTATAGATGTAGCAGTACTGTCTATCTATATGTCATGTATGTCATAAATGTCAATATGAATTGAAAATGGGGGACCCTGATGTAAACAAGACGAAAGTCTTTCTCTGGTCTGCGACAAAATTCGGCTCGGCTCAAACAAGGGACTAAACACGTTTCGCAATTATGCCACAACAATGTGGAACGCCCTACCCAAAGCTGTAAAGGAATGTGAATCCCTGCCCACATTCAAAACCGACCTTAAAGAGCACCTACGGGAGGCTGCAATTCGAAACTGGCCACCGTAAATGCCCAAAACCCCCACCACCTCCTAATAGACAGTTTCCTCCCCACCGCATGTATATATTCCCTCCCCGCCGTATGTATATTTCCCTCCCACCCACCCACCCCCTCCTAATGTACAGTCCCCTCCCCATCATATGTATATACTCTGTCAGGATCTAGGGGTAACAGTACTGTATATTTGAATACCGCCTATGTCACAAATGTATCAGTACTAAATACCTATATGTCCCTATGCCATAAATGTCATGTATGTTGTATGTTGTGTATGTCATAAATGTCTATATGAATTGAAAATGGGGGACCCTGATGGAAACAAGACAAACGTCTTTCTCTGGTCTGCATCCCCTTAACAATTGTATGTATTGAGCCGTACTGTATTGTACCCATTCTGCAATCTGTTAAATAAAGTTTTCATTCATTCATTCATTCTGCATCCCCTTAACAATTGTATGTATTGAGCTGTACTGTACTGTACCCATTCTGCAATCTGTTAATAAAGTTTTCAATCAATCATTCAATCAAAGAGTATAAACAACAGTACAGGAATGAGAAACAGTCTAAATGGGTTTTAACATTTTAGTTTATTTCATGCGTTCATTTTGACGTTCAACGTCAGACGTACTTCGAGATACTTCCGTACTTTCCGCCAATCAGCGCACATTGTCCTGTCCCGGGAGAAATGTCGTGGGACCGGGCGGAAGTTGCTCAATCTGGAACAATCTCCAGGGCTGCAGCTGGACCCTATTGGTAGGAGAAGCCCTTCCAAACAAAGTGCACCACCCGACTGTGTCCTGTAGAGGGAGACATAGACCTATACATGTACTTTCATTAGGGGTTATTCATGGTTTAAAGAGGCAGTGTCTATTTTACTGTGATTGAATGAATGAAAACTTTATTTATGGAATGCCCTTCCTCGTGGCCTAAGAGCTGCAGCGTATGTTGATATTTTTTTTAAATCAGCTAAAAAATTACTGTTTAAACAGTCTTTGGGTAATGTTTGAGCTTCTCCTCCAGGTGTAAAATATGTCTATTGTTTTTTTTCCTGTGATGCCTTGTGTTTTTGTTCTGTTTCTTATCACTTGAATGGTTCTTGCTTTTTATTTGTATATTTTATTTCTGCTGTATGTAAAGCACTTTGTGAGTTCTCTCTGTGAAAATGCTATACAAATAAATGTTACTTACTTACAATGGCCCGTCCAAAGATCTCTTGTCATTGTATTGACTATAGGGCTTAAACCACTACACCTTGTATTCAAGATCAACTCTTCTGGGTCCTAGGATATTTTCAATGTTTTGGCTAATTTTGATTTAAATTGTATAATTCCCATTTTAAAAAGTTTTACCATGGTATGTTTGGTATCCTTTTTTTCCAGCACAGTCTTTCCTATATGACTGACAGTTAGTTTTCATACTGTATAATACTGTATAGTGCATAATGTACAACACACAAAACACAAATCGTGTTATCGTGTGCAGTATCACAATTAATACAATTAATTAACGATAACACATCATTCGCAGGCCAATATACAGATTACAAAACATACATTCAAAACTAAAAATCTCTAGAAAATCTAGTACATTTACAAACCAATGAGCTTCTAGATAGACACTAGAAAAGATATGCAGCCAGTATGAGCTTCTAGATAGACAGTAGGATCTATCAAATATCCACACGGGTCCTTCTTGGTTTAGATGTCCACGTTTATTTAGTAAGAATAAAAGAACAAAAGACAAAATGCACGATATTCAATGAATGGTCATTCCTCCTAAGCCAGCTCCTATCTAGGTCTGTCTCCCTGGAAGTGTGCCACCAGAAGAACACAACTCTCTCTCTCTCCTTGAGCTCTTTTGATAACGCAGATGGGTCTGTTCAAAAAACAAAATAGTTGCATTTATGACTGACCCATGCCCCACACATCCTGGCTGTGGGTTCAACCGAAGGCCTTGAAGATAGAAGAGCGTCCCGTATGAAGTGTCCCGGCTGCCCAGAGATAAGAGGTGAGGGAGAAAGAAGGTTATAGGCTGAATCAACCTCCCCATGGAGGTCCGGCCCCCACATTGTTACCAACCCCCCCTGGAACAGAGAGAGGAGGGACAGACCCAAATCCCACAGTAATGACCAAAGGTGATCAAATACAAATAAAATGGTTGCATATTGTTGTCCAACTTACCCAAGAGTATGCAAATAAAGATTTTGACTTCCCCACATGCAAAGGAACAGAGGTATTGAAGATGGGAATCAAATATGTGAATATCCAATCAGACAAACTTTACCCCAGTAGGTTAGAAACGGTGTCCCTCAGAACAAAGATAGAGTGACTGAGTGAATGTAACTCCTAATGGCCTCATCTTTCACAACTCAGCATCTTCAAGATCAATTTAAATCCAAAACCCTGGGTAGGGGAGCTGTGAATGTCACTGATCTCTACTTCAGCTCACAAAACTCAGCCTCTGCAGGGTAATATACCAGAAGTCCAGGATAGAGAGGCTGAGTGAATGTGGTGTTGACTCTGTGCAGGAGGGTCATTGTGTCAGAGACGCTGTAGAAAGACAGAGTACCTGCCCTGTGATCCAGGTACACTCCTATTCTGGCGGACCGGGGGCCCGGTACTGTTATCTTCTTGTTATTGTGTCTGAAGAAGTAATTACTTGGACTGCACTCTAAAGCCCAGGATTTGGAATTTAATCCAAATACACAGTCCTCCCAGGTGCCTGTTCTACTAATGTCTTTGTAGGAGGCTGCTACACGAACCACTCCACTCCACTCCACCTCCCAGTAACAGCGTCCAGTCAGACCTTCTCTACCCAGAACCTGAGAACATTCAATAAATCTCTCTGGGTGATCAGGATATGATTGCTTTAGCTGCATACGTGTTGCTTTTCTGTTCCCCTCAGACAAAGACAGACGTGTGTTTGTTGTGTTTGGGTCCAGTGTGATCTGAGAGGAATATTGTAAGAAGTCAGCGGTCTTGGGCTCTGGTGGTGGCAGTAAAACATTAATAACTGCATTCACGGTTGTTGATATTCTGGGCCACTGCTCTTTTAGAACGTCCTCTAGTTTGTCTCTCAGCTCAGACATGACCTCAGTCACATCTGCAAAGTACAGGAGAGGAAGGACATTGATGATGGGTGAGTCTGTAGACTCACTGGGACTGGAGAGAGAGGGGTAACTCTGTAGAAAGTGGATGTGGTCCTCTGTGTGTGAGAGCTGCTCCAGCTCAGTGGCTCTCCTCCTCAGGTCCGCTATCTCATGCTCCAGTCTCTTCTGCAGTTCTTCAGCCTGAGTCACGGTGGTCCTCTGTTGGGCTCTGATGACCTTCTTCAGCTCAGAGCGCCTCGTCTGCAAGGAGCGTATCAGCTCAGTAAACATTCTCTCACTCTCCCCCACTGCTTTATCAGCAGAGCGATCGAGAGAATCAACAGCCTGTTGGGCGTCTTTGAGTTGCTTCTCTCTCTCCTGGACTCTCTGGTGGACTTTCTGCTGACTCATGCCAAGCTCTTTCTGTCTCTCCGTCCTTTCCGCTGCAGCTGAGACTGTATCATGGCCTTTATGTTCATCCATGGAACACAAATAACAGATGCACTGCTGATCAGTACGACAGAAAACATCCAGAATCCTGTCATGACGAGAGCAGGTGTTCTCCTGAAGCCGTGTGGAGGCTTTGACCAGCTTGTGTTTCTTTAACGGAGCTACAGTGTGATGAGGCTGGAGGTGAGTTTCACAGAAAGAGGTCAGACATACCAGGCAGGACTCGAGGGCTTTCCGCTTTCTCCCAGTGCAGAAATCACAGGCCACATCTCCAGGTCCAGCATAACAGTGATCAGGAGGAGCAGCTTGGAGTCCTGTCTTCATTAGGTTTTCTATCACTTCAGCCAGCATATTGTTTTTCTTCAGAAGAGGCCTCGGAGTAAAAGTGTCCCTGCACTGGGGACATTTGTAGATCCCCGTCTGATCATCTCGATCCCAGCAGTCTTTAATACAGCCCATACAGTAGCTGTGTCCACAGGGAATAGTTACCGGATCCTTCAGTACAGCCAGACAGAGAGAACAGCAGAACTGGTCCTGGTACAGATCAACTCCTTGCTGCGCCATTTTATTCTACAAAGACAACGACACTCTTAAGTTTTGTTTTCTCAGGAAGAGAAAACTCTGATGACCTTGTGTTTGGTGGGAGCTGCTTACTGCCTGGTTCTAGCTGTCCAGGGGAGGAGTCGCTTTAAAGAGACAGTGTCTATTTTACTGTGATTCATAGATAGAAGAGTTCAGGACTTTCTCTTTTCCCAGTTGTACAATAAAGACCAAGCATGGCTTTGTCAGTATTCCAATGTACCCAACCCCCCCCCCCCCCTCCAATGTACAGCCCCACCCAACCCCACCCCACCTACCCAACCTCCTCCAATGTACAGTTTCTATGTCAAATGTAGGTCAGTATTCCAATGTACAGTGTCCCCCCCCCCTACCCAACCCCCCCCCCCCCACCTCCAATGTACAGCCCCACCCCACCTACCCAACCTCCCCCAATGCACAGTTTCTATGTCAAATGTATATACACTCTTTTTCTGGATTTTTTTTAGTATCACAAACAGTACTGTATTTGAAAATCTGGTATGTCATAAATGTATAGATGTAGCAGTACTGTCTATCTGTATGTCGTGTGTGTCATATGATGAATTGAAAATGGAGGACCCTGATGGAAACAAGACGAAAGTCTTTCTCAGGTCTGCATCCTCTTAACAATTGTATGTATTGAGCTGTACTGTACTGTACCCATTCTGCAATCTGTTAATAAACTTTTCAATCAATTCAATCAATCAATCATTTCAATCAATTTCAATCAATCAATCAATCAATCAATCACTCTCATCATCAACTACCTCTAAGTAGTAAGTAAAACCACTAAAACTCAAAAGCAGAAAGAGAGACAATGGAAAATGGTATACATACTCAATAAAACACGTTATTTCTCTCTCTCTCTCTCTCTCTCTCTCTCTCTCTCTCTCTCTCTCTCTCTCTCTCTCTCTCTCTCTCTCTCTCTCTCTCTCTCTCTCTCTCTCTCTCTCTCTCTCTCTCTCTCTCTCTCTCTCTCTCTCTCTCTCTCTCTCTCTCATTTACACTTCTCTCTCTCTCTTTCTCTCTCTCTCTCATTATGAAATGATAATGCAATGAAAACCTACAAAACCCATGATTACCTGAAAAAAAATCCTAAATAAAATGGGGTCGTGGTATAAAAAGTTTGAGAACTCCTGGCCTAGAGCAGGGGTTCCCAAACTTTTCAGGCCAGGGCCCAGAAAATAAGGCGTCAGAGAGCCGCGGCCCAATGCACATCGTCGAGCTTTTTTTTTTTTTTTTTTGCCAGGCGACCGATTTTTTAAGCCAAATATCACTTCAATCCTATTAAGTTAGTTCAAGTTAGTTATTCATTTATATGTGCTATTTATGAGAGGGCTAACTTGTTGCAAAATAATAATGATAATAATAATAGCCTCATTAAAATACTATTGTTGCTTCGGTTGTTTTCAGCGTTTTATGTGCATAATCTGTTATTTAGTTTGAAATGTTCGTTGAAATAAGTAGATTTTTCGTTTTTGTTTATTTATTAAGTTAATGTTGTGAAGGATCAGATTAAACCGAATATATATATTTATTTATGGATATATATTGAATAGTATTTGTATATCGTTTGATATCCCTTGTATATTCCTTGTACATATACACGGAATATCCCTTTAGTCTACTAGCCCATAATAGTTCATTCTCTTATTGGACAAGGACCTGGCGCCAGGGACAAGCCCCTTGGAGCCAAGTTCAATGGTACCGACGAAACATGTCCCTACTAGCCCCGGCTCTGCGCAGGAATACGGCTACCGAAAAGAGAGTGGCACTATTTGTTCACCGCGCATATAAATATGGCGCAAGTAAATGTAGAAGTCCTCTGATCCCTTAGTCCTTTACCCTTCTACCCAACTAAGTAACAGAACGTGAAGCCTCACCCCACGATACCGCGTGCGGTGTAGTATGGCCTGTTTGGCCTTAGAATAGCATTGAGACCTCGTGCGAATTAATAGCTGAATTGTCAGAGTTTGGCACCGTATTTCTATTAAGTAATAATAGTCTATTATGTATGGTGCATCGTGCGGTTAGAGTTCTAAAGTGAGCAGCACCCCCATCGCTTCCTCGTGTTATCTAGAGTCTTAACCAGGTTGGGCAGACCACACGTGGTGCTTTCATCCGAGGAGTTCTAGGCGAGGACCGAGTGGACCTGTACATTGGATTACCTACCCGACGACTGCTGAGCCCTATGCGGCATGGAATATATATTTGCTTTGGTACTTTGATTTGTGGAGCGGATAATCGCCAACACCGGTGAGTGTTGGATCTACCCCGAAAGGAGTCAAGGTGAGACGGCGCTCAGACCAGACTGAGGTCGCCTCGCTTCTTCTTCACTGTGGAGCTACAGCTACAGCTACAGCCTACAAGAGAGCCAAGGTGTATTCATCTGTGGATCAAGATTCTACTGCACTGTCTTCTGTACGTGAAGTCTCCCTAGACATCGTTGACCAGACGGGATACTGCCGACGGCTCTCCTACCCCCCCTACCGGCTTACAACCGGGAGGACCCCTACAGTATATCCAGCTATAATCATTAAGTGTGCCATCGTTATAATTCCCTAAGAGCCAGGTTGTATACTTGCTTCCTGCGTAACCAGAGATTGGACATTCAGTGTTGATTTGCCTACGAGTACTCATTTGCCTTACAAGAGCATTCAAATCATAAACGCAATAGTGAATGTTATATGTACCTTTTGCTATATATTAAATATTTGATTATTACCTTTGTGTGGACCCGATTTCATTGTGGGAAAGTGTTCATCATATTTAGATATCGTGTACTGTATGGCCAGTAGTTAAAGTACATAAAGCGGTAGTGGTTTAATGATACCATACTTATCAATACAGTCAGGGAATTGTACCCCTCAGTTACAGTTAATATAAAACCATATAGTCACATTTTAGAATACAATAGAATATAATTTTAGAATACAACTAGAAACACTGTCCTGGCCTGCTTCTAAGTTCAGTGGCCTGACACATTTTTTATTTTTATTTTTAAATCATCTCGCGGCCCACCTGTGGCTGTTCGCGGCCCACCTTTGGGTCGCGACCGCGACTTTGGGAACCACTGGCCTAGAGGAATGTATTCACCCAACGAAGCACTTGTTTTGTCTTGTTCGGTTGTTCCTTTATTCGCTGTGATTTTGTTTTCTACTGCTCCCAGGATGTTCTGTTTTCTACTGCTCCCAGGATGTTGTTCTGTTTTCTACTGCTCCCAGCATGTTCTGTTCTGTTTTCTACTGCTCCCAGGATGTTTTGTTTTCTACTGCTCCCAGGATGTTCTGTTTTCTACTGCTCCCAGCATGTTCTGTTTTCTACTGCTCCCAGCATGTTCTGTTTTCTACTGCTCCCAGGATGTTTTGTTTTCTACTGCTCCCAGGATGTTCTGTTTTCTACTGCTCCCAGGATGTTCTGTTTTCTACTGCTCCCAGGATGTTCTGTCTTCTACTGCTCCCAGGATGTTGTTTTCTACTGCTCCCAGGATGTTGTTCTGTATCGTTAGTGGCTTAGCTTGGCATCACACTGCACTATCTCGCGTACGTGCACGCGTACTGAATAAACCACAAATGTACCTCTAATACCAGTATTAGTCTGACCACACCCCTCATCAGCTTACCTTCATAAGCAGGTGTGTGGTCACCTGCTCTCCTCCTTCTCGCTTTCACCACAAGGAAGAAGTGCCTCGGTAGATCCCCACACTTGACACCATGATGGAAGAAATTGGATTAGGAACAGCTTGGGAAACAAGGATACGTTGACATCATATCTTTATTTTCTTTCTCACTATTTTCGAGAAAATACGGCGATATTGTCTTCGTACTGGAGTGTCTAGAAGATGATGATCATTCTAAAAACCCTCCACCGGTTTTCGTATTGGGAGCACGCCGCTGCATGCTTCTCAACTGCAGTTCCTTGCTGTGTTTGTTGGGGTGAAACCTGTCAGGCCACAGCTGAACTGTCGGACATGCCGCTGTTGTGAGAAGCGGTGCGTTCCAGGTTGGGTGAGTAGTGTTTGCTGGCGGGCTCCACTTGTCTGTTAGTGCTATGGGGGCTACTTGACAAAGTTTATGGAAACCGGCCCCAGGCTAGGGTCCTTTGTTTAGCCGCCTAGGCGACAGAAGGCCTTGGTCTGGAGACCATTATAGTTTTAACTAGTGGGCCGCGACCATTGACACTGGTGATCCCTGTGTGTTCTGGACGAGTGGATTCTCTCTGTCACCGTGTTAAGGCCCCATCTTTCATATCCAAATGAGAGTATTCCTTCACGAGGGGATATGTGCATGTAATGTGCGATAGCGGCAGATTCGTGTTCAAAGTCAGCTACACAGGCCAGTTGGTACTGTGCTGATTCCGCCGGATGTGGTAAAGTCACCGTTGTGAAGCGGTGTTGACATCTTGTTTTCTCTTTTCTCTTAAAAAGTGAGGAGAGGTTCAGAACGGCGGCCTGTCTGGGTGAGTGTTATGTCATTGTTTACATGTTCATAGCTTACGGTTAGCCAGTCAGCTGTTAACTGCTGCGTTAGCCTGCTGGATCGCTGCATGGCCTGCTTAAGGCCTACTATTAGCCAGTCAGCTGTTAGCTGCGGGGCTAGCATGTCGTGGTCGCTAGGTAACGTTAGCTTGCTGCTATGGCCATGGCTGGCGCGGGGTAGCTTAGCTTCTCGCGCGCCGCCGGGAGCTCGCTTCTGATCGCCGTTAGCTTGATGCTATTCTGTTGAACGTGCTTTGATTTTAACATGTTTTACACTCTTGACCGCGACGTCATCCTTGACAGGGGATGTTTCGTCGACCCTGCCCTGAGCCTGGACGGGGATTGCGTCAACAAAGAGGACTGTAGCGACTGGTTGGAGCGGCGACGCTGCCCGGATCGAACAACACAGGACGGCTGTGTTCTACGGTGTCTTGTGACTGCACTTCGCTGATCTGCGTTCCGGGTAGGAACGGGGTTGACCAGACCTCATAACACGTCTTCTGGTTTTACTTTGCTAAATGTATTGTGAATAACGGTGTTTTTTCCCAAAACGTGTGTTGTTGCAATGCATTTAGGATACGTTGCGGGTTATGTGTGAGCTGTTTTTGTCACTGGCAGTTAGCTTCTCCGTGCAGATCGTGATGTATTGATCTGGTTGTTGTGTGAGAAACATCATGGTGTTTATGTGTACCGTGTACTCACTACTAAGGCAACTAACCTATGAAGCTATGCTTGGTGACAAGTGAGTAAAAGAATGTTCTTTCTCAGACTGTAATGACAATGAACAGTGTGTTCACACATTAACAGGTTTTCCTGTTTTAACTGGCCGTATTGAGGGTAAAATAGGAGGATTGTGTTTTCCCCCCCGGTTCCCTGGGGACTTTATCACCTCCTATCAGACATGTTGTGCATTAATTGTGTCTTTTGTGTGGTAGGGATACGATGTAACTCTTAGCTTGATTGCTGAGGTTGTGCTAAATCTGCTGGAGAAACTTATTTCCTAAAGGGAAATTGGTTTGGTTGCTGTCATGTGTGCTTAGCAAGGCCTGTGGTCGATACTAATCAAGAATGATGTATTCTCTCATTGTGAAAAAAACGGCGTTCCTCTGTTGAGTGTTTTTGCCATTTTTTGTAGGTGATGATGGGTTGTGTGTGTCATGTGACCTACAACTGGGTTGTACTGGCCACAGAAGCACATGTGTATGTTGGACCGGGGTTCTTAGAGCCCTCTCTATTCTGTGTTTTTCCTTAGTAAAAATCAGATAGCAGGTTAGCTCATGCGCTGTGTGGAGCTGTGAAACGCTTCATAGAGCTGACTATGACTGTGTCATATTCTCTTTTTGTCGTTACGTCGTATCATGGGTGTGGGGTCGTAAAGGGGTGAACTGGTAACCTTTCCTCTCCCCATTGTTCTGTCGGTCAGGGGTACACCCCCTGTCCTTCAAGGTTCCCGTCACGTGGCGGTTCGGCACGTTACGGGGGGGGGGGGGGGGGGGGGGAGGGAGTTCCTGGTCCCACGGCCTGGTATATTGGGCGTGTGCACCGCAGGAATTCCCCCGCCATAGAGTACGTCACCGTGCGCGTCTCTGTTGGTAGGACTTCCGTGTGCTGTTCAGGTCCATGTGATGGATCTGTTTTCAGGGGGGGTGGTCAGGGCTCCTCCTCACCAAGCGCCTATTCAGGCCTTCTGTGAGTTCGGACTCCTTCTTCCATGTGAGGAAGCCTCCATCAGAGTACAGAGCCTTCCTCCTCAGATTGTCAAAGTGAGTGGACCCTCTAGAAGGGTCCTTTTCTATTGTATGTATATTCGATTCAATTCGTTTATTGAGTGTGTATGGGTTCAGTGCCTCTTCCCCGGAGGCCCTAAAACCAGTTTTTTACATGGCTCAAGGTGCAATATATTCTTTTCAATCTGTACAGCTCGCGTGGGAAGTCTCTCTGGGGATCCCCGTCTCTTTCCTATGGGAGGGTGGTGGGATGTAAAAATGTGAACATTTTTTACCCCGGCTGTGTAGACTGGGATACATACTGTTGATGCTTCCTTCTTTCTATTCCAGAAGTGTTGGAGTTAGGGAGTGTCACACCCCTCTTGTCGTTCCCCTGGGCGCCTTGGGGATTCAATGACAGGTCTAAATAGCCTGTTCATTGATGGGGGTGTGTCCCGACGCACGTATAGTGCTAGCTCGCTGTAAACAGGCGATTGACTGGCACGCCTTGGTTGCTTGTGGTTGAAACAGCGTTTTTATAAAGCAACTGAGATGGGGGTTTTTCCTCTTCCGACGACCACATCCCATGACCTGGGTGGGTTGTCGACGGATTCTCGTTCATGTCTGGGGGATGATGACGGGATGGATCTGAACATATGTAGTGGGGTCTCACGCCCTTGGGGTGGGCCACCAGGCGCGGTTCGTCCGAACGTCTGGGTGGCGCCTTCTTTTCATGTTAAGATCAACACGCATATCTGCCCTTCTCCTGGAGTAGGCATGTCGGCGTGGTTAGGGCACGGGACTGGTTCTGGTCACGCTGGTCCAGATCAGTTGAACCCGTTGTCCGCCGGGGATGCAGATCTGCTGTTCTGGTACCCTGAGGGACTTGGGCTTTTTTCAGGGGGAAAAATGCCAGGTCGGTCTGGGTGTCACAGGGTTAAGCGCTATGGAGACCCTGGTTGGGTATGTTTTTACTCAGCACTGTCGTCATGGCTTACAGCCATGCCATTCTGTACGCGCTCGATCTCGTCGGATCTCGGCCGCTACACAGGTTGGTCCTGGTTAGTACTTGGTTGGGAGACCGCCGGGGAATACCAGGTACGGTGTGCTTAGGGGCTGGTTCTCCATTATTTTTCGCTCCTCTCTCACGCATGGCGAAGAGGGGCCTGTGGGGGTGGTTTTTTGACCTCCTCTGGTGACCCTGTGCTTCCTGTACCGCCAGGCCCGGTCCGAAGTGATGTTTGCGACCCGTAGGCCTGGGTTAACCCTTTTTGGAAACTGAAACACTTGTACTGCGGTATAGCCGGTGTATACCCGCAGGTGTGTTTTGGAGTTTTTTCTTGAGGGGTTATAGGAACAACCACCGCATTGGGTAACACCGAGGTGGTTGATTCCCTGGTGTGTTGGAGCAGTGTCAACTCCCGGGTTCACCGTTTGAGGGTGCCCCTGCACGTTCATGACGTCTGCCAATCGTGTCAGCCTTCTCTGCCTCGACCCCTCTGGGTGGGAGTTGTTAAATGGAGGCTTGGTCATGCAACACCGCCAGCTTACGCTCCTTCCGCCGGGGCGGCTGTGTTCAGCTGTCCCCTCTGGCGCCTGTCTCGTCCGCAGTCTCCAGGCTAGGGTTAACAGCCTGTTGCCTGGTTTTTCCCCGGTGCGCTGCCTGCTTCCGTTGGTTAACCTTTTTTGTGTGCTTACGGCCATGCTGACTGCCTGTTCTGCAGGGTCAGTGTGCCAGGCGGTGTACTATTGGGGGGACGGGGCCCGCTCGGCTTACGGCCATACCGACCTGAACACGCCCGATCTCGTCCGATCTCGGAAGCTAAGCAGGTTCTGGCCTGGTTAGTACTTGGATGGGATTCCGCCTGGGAATACCAGGTGCAGTAACTGAGGGGCCTTTGTCCGAATACGCTGGCGATGTGGGGGGCGGGGCACTACGTGCCCACCTGGTGGGGTCTTGATGCTGGCATCATGGACTTCTCCGGGCCCCCATTCTAGGGAGTCCAGTCCTTTTGGTGGGTCTGGGTCTTCCTTCGTGCTCCGCTGCTACGGCCTTGCCACGGGGTTGGGTTTGCCCTTGACCCCGTGATTCTGGGGGCAGTAACGAGGTTGTTCCTCCGTTCGTTCCCGGGTGGCATGCGGGTTGTGCGTGTGTGTAGTCGTGGGGTCAAGCCACGGTCTGCTCACCCTGTGCGTTGAGTTGCTTGAGTGCCTCTTCGCACGGTCGGGTCCGTCGCCCTCCCGTGACGTCCCTAATAGGGGGGCTACCCGCCATTAGGGGGGGTCGGGGGGGCTCGGCCCTCCCTGTTCTGATGGTTGTGGGGGGGCTGTCAGCGGGGTGTATTTGTCAGCCAGTGGCTCCGCTTGGCCTCCCTTGTGCAGTGTGATGCCAAGCTAAGCCACTAACGATACAGAACGATAGGTTATGACTATAACCAAGTTCTGTTAGTTAGGGGCGATGCTTGGCATCAGACGGCCGCTGCAGCCCTTGTCCTCACCTTGTGGTGAAAGCTTGGGAAGGAGGAGAGCAGGTGACCACACACCTGCTTATGAAGGTAAGCTGATGAGGGGTGTGGTCAGACTAATACTGGTATTAGAGGTACATTTGTGGTTTATTCAGTACGCGTGCACGTACGCGAGATAGTGCAGTGTGATGCCAAGCATCGCCCCTAACTAACAGAACTTGGTTATAGTCATAACCTATCGTTTTCTACTGCTCCCAGGATGTTCTGTTTTCAAGGGTACTACGACTATGCTTGCACCTCATGGTACCAAAGCACCTCAAAGGCGCTAAAAACAAAATTACAAACATCTCAAAACAAACTGGTCAGACTACTGCTTGACCTGACTCCTAGAACCCACCTCACCCCTGCCCACTTTGACAACCTAGGATGGCTTAGAGTAGACGACAGAGTACAGCAACTTGCAATGGGCCTGGTCTACAAGATACACTACACGACCAAGGTACCCATGTACATGTCAAAATACTTCCCAAAGGTCAGTGAATACCACGATCACAACACCAGAGGGAGCTCCACAAATCATGTTAAACCCAGATTCGGCTCAAACAAGGGACTAAACACGTTTCGCAATTATGCCACATCAATGTGGAACGCCCTACCCACAGCTGTAAAGGAATGTGAATCACTACCCACTTTCAAAAACTCAAAGAACACCTACGGGAGACTGCAATTCGAAACTGGCCCCTACAAATGTCCTAACCCAGTTGTACAGTAAATGACCAGTATGGCTTTGTCAGTATTCCAATGTACAGTGTGTGTGTGTGCCCCCCCCCCCCCCCCCACACCTCCAATGTACAGCCCCCCACCTACCCACCCAACCTACCCAACCTCCTCCAATGTACAGTTTCTACGTCAAATGCATATACTCTTTTTCTGGACACTTTTTGTATCACAAACAGTACTGTATTTGCAAATCTGGTATGTCATAAATGTATAGATGTAGCAGTACTGTCTATCTGTATGTCATGTATGTCATATGTCAATGGGGGACCCTGATGTAAACAAGACGAAAGTCTTTCTCTGGTCTGCATCCCCTTAACAATTGTGTATTGAGCTGTACTGTACTGTACCCATTCTGCAATCTGTTAATAAAGTTTTCAATCAATCAGTCAATCAAAGAGTATAAACAACAGTACAGGAATGAGAAACAGTCTAAATGGGTTTTAACATTTTAGTTTATTTCATGCGTTCATTTTGACGTTCAACGTCAGACGTACTTCGAGATACTTCCGTACTTTCCGCCAATCAGCGCACATTGTCCTTTCCCGGGAGAAATGTCGTGGGACCGGGCGGAAGTTGCTCAATCTGGAACAATCTCCAGGGCTGCAGCTGGACCCTATTTGTAGGAGAAGCCCTTCCAAACAAAGTGCACCACCCGACTGTGGAAAATGGTATACATACTCAATAAAACATGTTCTCAATAAAACAAGGTCTCTCTCTCTCTCTTTCAATTACACTTCTCTCTCTCTCTTCCTCTCTCTCGCTCTCTCTCTTTTTTTCTCTCTCTCTCTCATTATGAAATGATAATGCAATGAAAACCTATAAAACCCATGATTACAGTTGTTAAAGGGATATCTAGAGAATAACTTGATGTACGAAAGTCTTTCTCTGGTCTGCATCCCCTTAACAATTGTGTGTATTGAGCTGTACTGTATTCAGGGGCGGACCTAGCACATTTGGCGCCCTAGGCGAGATTCACCACTGATTCACCGGTCCCCGGCTGGTGCTAACTAGCTAGCCATCGCTCCCGGCAGCTAACGCCGGTCCTCGGCTGGTGCTAACTAGCTAGCCATCGCTCCCGGGAGCCTGCGCCGGTCTGTCTGTCGAAGACCGAGGGAACCGCATCAGGCTTCAGCTGATTAGTGGTCTTCTGGACAAACCTTCCACCCCCAACAACATAATCCGAGGCAATGAAGTGTTCGCTGGAGATCTTCATTCCCTGTCCAACAGGCTGATCGCGCCGCCTGAGTGCAGCCAGCCTGAGTGCAGCTAACAGTAGCTACTGTCTGTAACTGTGATGCATTTTCTGTTTGCAGTCCAATGTTCACCAAAACACACACCCACACACTTATAATTTGTTCCTCAACGTTATATAGACAGGTCATGTTTTGTAAACTAACGTTATGTTTAGAATGGAATGAATACATGGGTCGGGAAAGATAGTTAGCTCAAAGCTAATCCGGCCTGTTTAACCACTAGCTTCTGTTAGCTAATGAAGGCTAATGCTGGCTGAGCAAGGAAACTAACAGTAAACGTTTTTACATGAAATACAGCCCAAAAACCCTGCTGACAAACATTTGCTTATTAAACACATTCTATACTATAATAATACAAACGTTTCATTGCCTCTCTGTGACGACAAAGTTGTTTAAATAAGGGGAGAAAAGTAGCTAAAACCAATGTATTTGGATGGGACAGGAAGTACCATTGGCAACCGGAAGTCAGCCGGAAGTGCCTACTTTCAGGTTGTGCAAGTGGAGAATATCGCCTGTAGGAAGGTCCGCCCTTATTGTACCCATTCTGCAATCTGTTAATAAAGTTTTCAATCAATTCAATCAAAACCAAATATATGCATTAGTAAATAGGTACAGTATAGGTACGTTTCACAATTATGCCACAATAATGTGGAACGCCCCCCACAGCCGGATAATAATGTGAATCCCTGCCCTCCTTTAAAACCGCTCTCAAAGAGCACCTACGGGTGGCTGCAATTAGAAACTCGCCCGGTTAATGTCCAAACCCCCCCACCCACCCCCCTCCAATGTACAGTTTCTTCCCCCTCGAATGTATATATATATATTTTTTTATGATCTCTTTCTCTTAAACAGTACTGTATATTTGTATATCTTGTATGTCATAATGTCTGGATGAAACAGTACTGTATATCTGTATGTCATAAATGTCCTGATTAATTGAAAATGGGGGACCCTGATCTGCATCCCCTTAACAATTGTGTGTATTGAGCCGTACTGTATTGTACCCATTCTGCAATCTGTTAATAACCTTTTCAATCAATCATTTAATCAATCAATTTTATTTATTTATTTACTACTGTATTTAAATAGTTTTTAGGATACTTTACTTGATTATTTCCAGTTTAGGGATCTCAATACATTTACTATACTACACTTCAAAAGGAAGTTTCCTCATTTCTTTTCATCTACCACATTTATACCAACCCTGCAGGTTACTGTACTTTGTTTTAATAAAAAAAAATGTGATAAGATGGAAAACATAATGTATATTTAATGTGTAAGTCTGTCGATGTCAAAAGGAATGAATCACAACCAGCATAACTGGACGAACAACCAGAACCTGTCTTGCGTTGCTGGTAGGGTTAGCTCGCCTAGTGCAGCTTTCAATACACAGTAGCAGGAGTTGGTTGGGCTTGACGTGCCGAGACAGCTTGTACACAACCCTCAGCCTGTCTGGCCTCACGTGGTATGAGGCTGCAATCCATCACCTGGAAGACAATAGGCGTGGGAAGAGGACTAACAAGCCAACTCCAAAAGCCCTCCAGGGGGTTGGGCGAGGGGCTAACATCCCCACCCCGTAAAACACTATATTGTTACAGAAACGCCAACAAGAGAAAAACAAGACATCAACACCTTGGCCCAGGGAAGAGAAGGGTCTTTGATAAGAAGGTCTATGACACCATGTGGTGAAAGCCAGAAGTCTCTGGAAGCCACACGGCCGATCACCCTTCTTTCGTCCAGGGCTGCCCATATCGGTATGTGGAACGTGAGAACCATGTATGAGATGGGTAAGACATTTCAAGTAGCAGCAGTGATGAGGAACTATAATCTCACGCTGCTCGGAATAAGTGAGACAAGATGGACACAGTCCGGACAGAAACGACTGGCCTCAGGAGAGTTACTGCTGTACTCCGGACACGAAGAGGACAATGCCTCCCACACCCAAGGAGTAGCACTGATGCTATCTAAAACAGCACAGACGGCGCTCATAGGATGGGAAGCCCATGGTCCAAGGATCATCACCGCATCCTTTCGAACCAAGAAGAAGAGGATCAATATGAACATCATACAGTGCTACGCTCCTACCAATGACAGCGAGGAAGCAGACAAAGACCAGTTCTACAACAGACTGCAGTCCATTATAGAAAAGCACCCAGAGAGAGACATCACAATCCTGATGGGAGACCTTAATGCCAAGATCGGAAGTGACAACAGGGGGTACGAAGATATAATGGGAAGACACGGATTGGGGGCCATGAATGAAAATGGGGAGAGGCTGGCGGACCTGTGCGCTATGAACAACTTGGTCATTGGCGGCAGTGTTTTTCCCCATAAGAACATCCACAAGGCCACTTGGGTATCGCCAGACCACATAACCGAGAACCAGATTGACCACGTCTGTATCAGCAAGAAATTCAGGAGGTCCATGCAGGATATAAGAGTAAAGAGAGGAGCAGATGTGGCTTCAGACCACCACCTTGTCGTAGCCAGCCTGAAGCTGAAGCTGAGAAAGAACTGGATGTCGGCACATACAACACGACACAGGTACAACACAGCTTCCTTGAGAGACGCCAGTAAGCTGGAAGAGTTCAGAGTAACACTCAGCAACAAGTTCCAAGTTTTACAGGAGCTGTTGGAAGAGGACGAGTGCACCCTGGAGAACAGTTGGAAGGAGATAAAAGAGGCAGTAACGTCTACCTGCCAGGAAGTGCTTGGCCCCAAGAAGCACCAGCACAAGGAGTGGATCTCAGGGGACAGTCTGCGAAAGATCCAAGAGAGGAGGGAGAAGAAGGTGGCAGTGAACAACAGCTGGACAAGAGCAGAGAAGGCCAAGGCACAAGAAAGGTATGCAGAAGGAAACAAGCTAGTAAAGAAGAGCATCAGAGCAGACAAGCGAAGGTATATGGATGACCTGGCAATAGAGGCAGAGCAAGCAGCAAGAGAGGGGAATATGAGAGAACTGTACAACATCACCAAGAAGCTGGCAGGAAAGTACAGCAAACCAGAACGACCTGTGAAGGACAAAGAGGGAAGACCGATAACAACAGGAGAGGAGCAACAGAAGAACAGATGGATGGAGTATTTTGAAGAACTTCTAAACCGGCCAGCACCACAGAACCCACCAGACATCGCACAGGCTGACACAGACCTACCCATAGCCTGCAACGCACCAACCAGGGAAGAAATTAGGAAGGCTATCAAGCAGCTGAGGAACGGAAAGGCTGCAGGACCAGACAACATCCCTGCGGAGGCACTGAAGTCAGATATAGAAACCACGGTGAAGATGCTCCACCCACTCTTCATGAAGATATGGGAGGAAGAAGACGTGCCAGGAGATTGGAAAGAGGGCTATCTCATCAAGATCCCAAAGAAAGGCGACCTTAGCAATTGCGCAAATTACAGAGGGATCACACTGCTATCAGTGCCAGGGAAAGTTTTTAACAGAGTAATCTTGAACAGGATGAAGGACCTCATCGATGCACAACTCCGCGATGAGCAAGCTGGTTTCCGCAAGGACCGATCCTGCACAGACCAAATTGCAGTGCTGCGCATCATCGTGGAGCAGTCGATAGAGTGGAACTCGCCCCTGTACATAAACTTTGTGGACTATGAGAAAGCCTTTGACAGCCTAGACAGAGAGACCCTCTGGAAGCTTCTCCGACATTACGGGGTGCCGACCAAGATTGTTTCCATCATCAGGAACTCCTATGAGGGACTGACATGCAAGGTGGTCCACGGAGGGCAGCTCACAGAGGCATTCCAAATGAGGACCGGGGTCAGACAAGGTTGTCTGCTCTCGCCCTTCCTCTTCCTGCTGGCCATTGACTGGATAATGAAGACCTCCACAGCACAGAGAAGGTACGGGATTCAGTGGACACCTTGGACGCAACTTGACGACTTGGACTATGCTGACGATTTGGCACTACTGTCGCACACCCAACAACAGATGCAGGAGAAGACCAACAACGTGGCATCCACTTCCGCGCAAGTGGGACTCAACATCCACAAAGGCAAGACTAAGATCCTCAAGACCAATGCAGCAAACAACACCAACGCAATCATGCTGGATGGCGAGGCTTTGGAAGAAGTTGAAGCCTTTACCTACCTTGGCAGTGTTATTGATAAGCAGGGCGGCACAGATGCTGACATTAGAGCACGAATAAGGAAAGCACGTACAGCATTCGTGCAATTACGGAACATCTGGAACTCAAAAGAACTGACTTCCAACACCAAAGTCAGATTCTTTAACACCAACGTCAAGGCAGTCCTACTATATGGAGCAGAGACGTGAAGAACTACAGCTGCAACCATCAGGAAAGTGCAGGTCTTCATTAACAGCTGCCTGCGGAAGATCATCAACATCCGATGGCCAGACACCATCAGCAACTGCGAACTCTGGCAGAGAACAAACCAGCTGCCCGCAGAAGAAGAAATTAAGAAACGCAGATGGCGCTGGATAGGCCACACCCTGCGAAAGCCCGCAAGTACCATCACCAGACAAGCCCTAACATGGAACCCGCAGGGCAAGCGGAAAAGGGGCCGCCCGAGAAACACCTGGCGCAGAGACCTGGAGGCAGACACCAAGACCATGAAGATGACCTGGAACCAACTGGAGAGAACAGCTCAAGACAGAGATGCTTGGAGATCACTTGTTGACGGCCTATGCCCCAGAAGGGGTAGAAGGCGTAAGTAAGTAAGTAAGCAATACAGAATGTGTATTTACTTTAGTTACTTACATACATTCAATATTAACTTTTATGCTATTACTTAAGTAGGATTTTGAATACAGTCCTTTTACTTTTACGAGTAGGCTACTCTATCAAATGGGGTAACGTTGGTTTGATATTGGATATTCACATAATTCCATTTATATCTTCAGCACCGCTGTCCAATCTTAACAACAAATTAAAAAAAAATCCTTAAAGGAAAAAAACATTTAAAAAATAACAAAGAAAAAAACAGGATTTATAAACAAAAGAGCAATTTGTTTGGTTGGCAGACATGTCCAAAAAAAGGAGTAGAGGGAAGCTTAGCTTATTGATCCCTACCCCCATACATTTGTATTTGTCCTTCCATTAATTTGACTAGAATTTACATAATTTAGTATATTACAATATAGAATATAATTTTTACTTATATTAAAAGTTTACAATAAAAAACATGATTCACTTGACAGCAGTGAATATAGTACATCACTACATACACAATATACCATAACTTTGTTTATCCTCACTACTCATTTCTGTATTTTTCTAATGTGTATTTTTTTAGCTGCTTTTTAAATTGTGCCACATGTTTACTCATTTTGATGTATTCGGGTAAATTATTCCACAACTTCACTCCACACACCGATATGCACATGCTTTTCAGCGTGGTGTGTACCATTCAATAAATGGTGTAAATTCAATAGCGTTCAAAATCAAACAAGTTAGAGTTCCAAAACGAATGATGCTTTTAGTCTAGATATCCTCATATATTACCATTGAAATTGAATAGCGTTACATTCAAATGACTTAGTGTTTGAAATCCAATGCTGGTTTAAATCTAGATATCCTCCCTCAAATAATTACTTTCTAAATTGATACCATTGAAATTCATGGTAAGCGTTTACTATGCTGTTTACTTACTTGTAAGTACAATGCTGTTCCCTAATCATAACTATTCCAATATCAATGTTGGTTTTAATTACAGTATGATGATGTAGATGAAATAGCAAGCAATTCAGTGACCCCGATGACATTACTGATTGCCATATTCAAACTAATTTACTCTCAATAGCTGTCAAACTAAATGAATATTTGCAAAACTGTTTAGTTTTTGGATGCGTGTGAGATTATTTGTAAAATAAATTCCCACTGTTTTTTGGTGAAGTGCCCCTTTAACCTAATCAGATGGCAGCATTCCAGCTAATTTTGCAATGTAAAAACCATATCTGCATCATGTCATTGACACAGGGGCGGGGCTAGGGGGTGGCTACTTGGGCTCAAGCCCCGAATGTTTTCTGAAAAGCCCTGAATCTATTTTCCAAAAAAAATAAAAAATAAAAAAAAATATAATTTTTTTTTGACAATTCATCATTGTTACATGAAAATATGTTTGCACCAGATTTAGCAGAAGCTAATTTCCATCTGTAGTCTATCCTGCTGCTAACTGTATTTGAGTGAGTTAAGTCTTGGTGTTATGGTAGACTCAGACCTAAGCTTTAAATCACAATCAACAAGTTGACAAAAACATAATTCTTCCACCTTAGAAACATAGCTAAAGTACGGCCATTTATAAATCAAAAGGACGCTGAAAACCAGATCCATGCCTTTATTTATATGCATGATAAAAAAGACATGCCATGTTCCTGAAAAAGCTATAAAAAATACCTATGGTCATTAATTTAGCAGTGGGAAATGGGAATATCATTTTTGGAACAGTGTGTGTGTGTCTATTATGTCTGTGTAGTATGTCTGTATGTCTGTATTGAGCCGTACTGTATTGTACCCATTCTGCAATCTGTTAAATAAAGTTTTCATTCATTCTACAGAGAAAAATGATAGAAAAAAAGCCAATGCGATTTTGTGTTTTTCCTCAATATCTCTGCAATGCCTGCGAGTTACCAGTAACTGTATTTGTCATACCATGACAATTCACGACAACTTTTAAAACGGATCAATTTATTTATATGTTTAAATCGCATTCAGGAAATTGGGCGTCAGTGAAGGCATGCTATCCGTGGAGGAATGGCAGGAGGGGACAGTGGAGGCGCAGAGCAAACGGCTGTTAGTGTTCACCAACCAACACATTTACACATTCCTGCATTTGTATTGTTTTATCCACAGAAGATTTGCAAACCTTTTGTTCCAGAGACAAAAGCCACAGAGTGGGCAATCAAGAGACACTGGCTAAGTTGATTTGACACCCTCGGTCCGCGGCCGCCTCGGTGCATCAGTCTACTCTCTCCCCTGAGCTCTGAGCTTTATCCGGTCGCGTCGCTGTCTTCTTCGGGTCGCAACGGTCTGACTTCCTGTGATAACGGTCTAATCTACACTGCTGCCACCTGTCGTCACGGAGGAGAATTGCAGCCATTTTGTAAAAAATAATAATAATAAGTACAAAATACGTACCAATCCGTGAGCCGTGAACAGCGCGTGAAGAGGGTTAAAAAAACAGGAGAACACCGGAAAAAACGGTAGGGTTGACAGCTATGGCGCGCGTGTGTGTCTGTGTGTGGACTGCGGAGCCCTCCAGATCAGCGGAGCCGAGTTTTGACATGGCATTGATCCATTGTTCTATTGAAGCACATTACCACCATCCTCTCGCTAAACAACTTGTAGACCACGGTGTTTTTATGAGTGCCCACAAGTAGCTGTTTTATTAATAATATAATAAGCCGCGCGCCTCGGTAATAATAATAAGCCACGTTTTTTCTTCCTTCTTCCCAAGATGCACAGATATATAGATAGATAGATAGAGAGATTAGATGCAGTGTGCTTGTTTTGCAGTGAGTGCTGCGAGCAGTGGTAATAATAATCACTCCCTATATTTGGTTCGCGTTTGGTTCGATGAAGCCGAACCGAGACCGACGTTTTCAGGCGGACCAGAGTTCGACTGTTTGGTCCGCGAACCGAGTTCGACGCGCATTCACACAGACCCGAAAAACCGGACTATCGAATTCTGGTCCGAAAGTCCGGACCAAACAGCCCCTGTGTGAAAGCGACTTAAGTTGCAGGCAAGAAAGACAAGTCTGTCCACTGTCTCTGGTTTAAAAACTGCCCTGTTGCAGTAAAAAACATTTTTTATTGATATCTCGATCGATACCTATTATTAAAAATATATCGTTATCGTTTTATCGCCCAGCCCTAGGTTGTAACACGGCATATTGAGTAGGCGTGGCTCTCCCCCGATTGGCTCGTCACATGTTGTTGGGGTTGTAGCACAGCATGGTGAGCTTGATGTTCTCGTCCCAGTGGCGCAGCAGCAGGAACAGCTGCCGGGCGGCCCCCTTCAGCGCCGCCAGGTCCACCCCCTCCGGCAGCTCCCGGCCGCGCAGCCAGAAGTCCGCCTTGGCCGCCACCAGCTCCCACTCCATGAAGTAGCCGGCGCAGCGGTGCTCCAGCCAGGCCAGAGCCACCGCCGTGGCCCAGCTCGACCCCTCCAGGTCCCCCTGCTGGGGGGCGGCCGGCCGAGCGCTCCCCCCCGCCCGGGTCATCTCCGGAGCCCCCGCTGCGTCGTCCACCGGAGAGCCGCACTCGCCGACGTCCGTCTCCGAGCCGCGCCCGCTGTCCTCCGCCTGGCCTCCGTGGTGGTGGTGGTGGTGGTGGCCCGCGTGGTGGCTCTGCTCCAGGGAGCCGTCCTCGGAGCCGGGGGGGTCGTCGGTGGCGGGCGATGCGACGGGGGAGGGCTGGTCCCGGTCGGGCGTCCTCGGGAGGCGGAGCCTGGGATCCAGGGTCAGCAGGGGGGTGTCGTCCGGGGTGTGGTGGAAGGGAGGAGCCGGGGGGGAGGAGGAGGACGGAGGGGAGGAGGCAGGGACCGAGAGGAGGAAGGAGGAGGCGGGGCCGGAGAGGGAAGAGACGTGGTGATTGGAGGCGGGGCCGGAGAGGGAGGAGGGGCAGCGGAAGGGCGGGCTGAGGCTGCTCCGGTGGAGGCTGTAGGGGGAGGCTCTCTTCAGACGGTCCAGGGGGATCTGGATACAGTCGGAGTAGATCTCCGTCAACAGGAAGG
Organism: Notolepis coatsorum; assembly: GCF_963971535.1. Taxonomy (NCBI): domain Eukaryota; kingdom Metazoa; phylum Chordata; class Actinopteri; order Aulopiformes; family Paralepididae; genus Notolepis; species Notolepis coatsorum. The sequence continues at coordinate 5,411,527 of NC_140168.1, forward strand.
CTCCCGAGGCCAGCTGGAGGCACACCTGAGGAGACACGGTTCATGTAGTGACACACCTGAGGAGACACGGTTCATGTAGTGACACACCTGAGGAGACACGGTTCATGTAGTGACACACCTGAGGAGACACGGTTCATGTAGTGGGCCGAGTGCGGAGGCATCGTGTAGCGGAGTAGCCCCTGTCTGAAGCCTAGTAAAGCCCCCGTCTGAAGCCTAGTAAAGCCTCTGTCTGAAGCCTAGTAAAGCCTCTGTCTGAAGCCTAGTAAAGCCTCTGTCTGAAGCCTAGTAAAGCCTCTGTCTGAAGCCTAGTAAAGCCTCTGTCTGAAGCCTAGTAAAGCCCCTGTCTGAAGCCTAGTAAAGCCCCCGTCTGAAGCCTAGTAAAGCCTCTGTCTGAAGCCTAGTAAAGCCTCTGTCTGAAGCCTAGTAAAGCCTCTGTCTGAAGCCTAGTAAAGCCTCTGTCTGAAGCCTAGTAAAGCCCCCGTCTGAAGCCTAGTAAAGCCTCTGTCTGAAGCCTAGTAAAGCCTCTGTCTGAAGCCTAGTAAAGCCTCTGTCTGAAGCCTAGTAAAGCCTCTGTCTGAAGCCTAGTAAAGCCTCTGTCTGAAGCCTAGTAAAGCCTCTGTCTGAAGCCTAGTAAAGCCTCTGTCTGAAGCCTAGTAAAGCCTCTGTCTGAAGCCTAGTAAAGCCCCTGTCTGAAGCCTAGTAAAGCCCCCGTCTGAAGCCTAGTAAAGCCTCTGTCTGAAGCCTAGTAAAGCCTCTGTCTGAAGCCTAGTAAAGCCTCTGTCTGAAGCCTAGTAAAGCCCCTGTCTGAAGCCTAGTAAAGCCCCCGTCTGAAGCCTAGTAAAGCGTCTGTCTGAAGCCTAGTAAAGCCTCTGTCTGAAGCCTAGTAAAGCCTCTGTCTGAAGCCTAGTAAAGCCTCTGTCTGAAGCCTAGTAAAGCCTCTGTCTGAAGCCTAGTAAAGCCTCTGTCTGAAGTTTAGTAAAGCCCCGTCTGAAGCCTAGTAAAGCCTCTGTCTGAAGCCTAGTAAAGCCTCTGTCTGAAGCCTAGTAAAGCCTCTGTCTGAAGCCTAGTAAAGCCTCTGTCTGAAGCCTAGTAAAGCCTCTGTCTGAAGCCTAGTAAAGCCCCCGTCTGAAGCCTAGTAAAGCCTCTGTCTGAAGCCTAGTAAAGCCTCTGTCTGAAGCCTAGTAAAGCCTCTGTCTGAAGCCTAGTAAAGCCCCTGTCTGAAGCCTAGTAAAGCCTCTGTCTGAAGCCTAGTAAAGCCTCTGTCTGAAGCCTAGTAAAGCCTCTGTCTGAAGCCTAGTAAAGCCTCTGTCTGAAGCCTAGTAAAGCCTCCGTCTGAAGCCTAGTAAAGCCCCGTCTGAAGCCTAGTAAAGCCTCTGTCTGAAGCCTAGTAAAGCCTCTGTCTGAAGCCTAGTAAAGCCCCTGTCTGAAGCCTAGTAAAGCCTCTGTCTGAAGCCTCGTAAAGCCTCTGTCTGAAGCCTAGTAAAGCCTCTGTCTGAAGCCTAGTAAAGCCTCTGTCTGAAGCCTAGTAAAGCCCCCGTCTGAAGCCTAGTAAAGCCTCTGTCTGAAGTCTAGTAAAGCCTCTGTCTGAAGCCTAGTAAAGCCTCTGTCTGAAGCCTAGTAAAGCCTCCGTCTGAAGCCTAGTAAAGCCTCTGTCTGAAGCCTAGTAAAGCCTCTGTCTGAAGCCTAGTAAAGCCTCTGTCTGAAGCCTAGTAAAGCCTCTGTCTGAAGCCTAGTAAAGCCCCTGTCTGAAGCCTAGTAAAGCCTCTGTCTGAAGCCTAGTAAAGCCTCTGTCTGAAGCCTAGTAAAGCCCCTGTCTGAAGCCTAGTAAAGCCTCTGTCTGAAGCCTAGTAAAGCCTCTGTCTGAAGCCTAGTAAAGCCTCTGTCTGAAGCCTAGTAAAGCCGCCGTCTGAAGCCTAGTAAAGCCTCTGTCTGAAGCCTAGTAAAGCCTCTGTCTGAAGCCTAGTAAAGCCCCCGTCTGAAGCCTAGTAAAGCCTCCGTCTGAAGCCTAGTAAAGCCTCTGTCTGAAGCCTAGTAAAGCCTCTGTCTGAAGCCTAGTAAAGCCTCTGTCTGAAGCCTAGTAAAGCCCCCGTCTGAAGCCTAGTAAAGCCCCCGTCTGAAGCCTAGTAAAGCCTCTGTCTGAAGCCTAGTAAAGCCTCTGTCTGAAGCCTAGTAAAGCCTCCGTCTGAAGCCTAGTAAAGCCCCCGTCTGAAGCCTAGTAAAGCCTGTCTGAAGCCTAGTAAAGCCCCTGTCTGAAGCCTAGTAAAGCCTGTCTGAAGCCTAGTAAAGCCTCTGTCTGAAGCCTAGTAAAGCCCCCGTCTGAAGCCTAGTAAAGCCTCTGTCTGAAGCCTAGTAAAGCCTCTGTCTGAAGCCTAGTAACTAAGCCTCTTCAACTCATTCAGAACGCAGCGGCCCGCCTGATCTCAAACCTACCGAAGTCGGCCCATGTCACCCCACTTCTTAGTGACCTGCACTGGCTCCCCATTGCTGCACGAATCCGCTTCAAGGCCCTCGACCTAGCATACCGTGCGGCAAAGGGAACCGCTCCCGCCTACCTCCGGTCAATGGTCTCTAACTACACACCCTCAAGACCCCTACGCTCTGCATCTTCTGGCCGCCTCAGACCTACTCCTATCCAAGCTCCGGGAGGGTCATCAAATAGAAGTCGCCTATTCTCAGTCCTTCCCCCACAATGGTGGAATGAACTACCCACCCCAGTTAGGACAGCCGAATCACGTCCAATCTTTCGCCGTCGACTAAAGACGCACTTCTTCAACCATTATCTGAATTTTAAAAAAAAACAAAAAAAAAAAAAATCTAACCCTAACTAACCGTACTGTCATGCACTTGTCCTAATAAACTAACCTACACTGTAGCACTCAACACTTTGATGAACATTGTTGCTCAGCTGATAGAGTTGTGCCCTTCCTGATGGCTTGTCGTACAGAACTTGTAAGTCGCTTTGGATAAAAGCGTCAGCTAAATGACTAAATGTAAATGTAGTAAAGCCTCTGTCTGAAGCCTAGTAAAGCCTGTCTGAAGCCTAGTAAAGCCTCTGTCTGAAGCCTAGTAAAGCCCCTGTCTGAAGCCTAGTAAAGCCTCTGTCTGAAGCCTAGTAAAGCCCCTGTCTGAAGTCTAGTAAAGCCTCTGTCTGAAGCCTAGTAAAGCCTCTGTCTGAAGCCTAGTAAAGCCTCTGTCTGAAGTCTAGTAAAGCCTCTGTCTGAAGCCTAGTAAAGCCTCTGTCTGAAGCCTAGTAAAGCCTCTGTCTGAAGCCTAGTAAAGCCTCCGTCTGAAGCCTAGTAAAGCCTCTGTCTGAAGCCTAGTAAAGCCTCTGTCTGAAGCCTAGTAAAGCCTCTGTCTGAAGCCTAGTAAAGCCTCTGTCTGAAGCCTAGTAAAGCCTCCGTCTGAAGCCTAGTAAAGCCTCTGTCTGAAGCCTAGTAAAGCCTCTGTCTGAAGCCTAGTAAAGCCTCTGTCTGAAGCCTAGTAAAGCCCCTGTCTGAAGCCTAGTAAAGCCTCTGTCTGAAGCCTAGTAAAGCCCCCGTCTGAAGCCTAGTAAAGCCTCTGTCTGAAGCCTAGTAAAGCCTGTCTGAAGCCTAGTAAAGCCTCTGTCTGAAGCCTAGTAAAGCCTCTGTCTGAAGCCTAGTAAAGCCTCTGTCTGAAGCCTAGTAAAGCCCCCGTCTGAAGCCTAGTAAAGCCTCTGTCTGAAGCCTAGTAAAGCCCCCGTCTGAAGCCTAGTAAAGCCCCCGTCTGAAGCCTAGTAAAGCCCCCGTCTGAAGCCTAGTAAAGCCTCTGTCTGAAGCCTAGTAAAGCCTCTGTCTGAAGCCTAGTAAAGTCTCTGTCTGAAGCCTAGTAAAGCCTCCGTCTGAAGCCTAGTAAAGCCCCCGTCTGAAGCCTAGTAAAGCCTCTGTCTGAAGCCTAGTAAAGCCTCTGTCTGAAGCCTAGTAAAGCCTCTGTCTGAAGCCTAGTAAAGCCTCTGTCTGAAGCCTAGTAAAGCCTCTGTCTGAAGCCTAGTAAAGCCTGTCTGAAGCCTAGTAAAGCCCCCGTCTGAAGCCTAGTAAAGCCCCCGTCTGAAGCCTAGTAAAGCCTCTGTCTGAAGCCTAGTAAAGCCTCTGTCTGAAGCCTAGTAAAGCCCCCGTCTGAAGCCTAGTAAAGCCCCTGTCTGAAGCCTAGTAAAGCCTCTGTCTGAAGCCTAGTAAAGCCCCCGTCTGAAGCCTAGTAAAGCCTCTGTCTGAAGCCTAGTAAAGCCTCTGTCTGAAGCCTAGTAAAGCCTCTGTCTGAAGCCTAGTAAAGCCTCTGTCTGAAGCCTAGTAAAGCCTGTCTGAAGCCTAGTAAAGCCTCTGTCTGAAGCCTAGTAAAGCCTCTGTCTGAAGCCTAGTAAAGCCTCTGTCTGAAGCCTAGTAAAGCCCCCGTCTGAAGCCTAGTAAAGCCTCTGTCTGAAGCCTAGTAAAGCCTCTGTCTGAAGCCTAGTAAAGCCTCTGTCTGAAGCCTAGTAAAGCCTCTGTCTGAAGCCTAGTAAAGCCTCTGTCTGAAGCCTAGTAAAGCCTCTGTCTGAAGCCTAGTAAAGCCTCTGTCTGAAGCCTAGTAAAGCCTCTGTCTGAAGCCTAGTAAAGCCTCCGTCTGAAGCCTAGTAAAGCCTCTGTCTGAAGCCTAGTAAAGCCTCTGTCTGAAGCCTAGTAAAGCCTCCGTCTGAAGCCTAGTAAAGCCTCTGTCTGAAGCCTAGTAAAGCCTGTCTGAAGCCTAGTAAAGCCTCTGTCTGAAGCCTAGTAAAGCCTCTGTCTGAAGCCTAGTAAAGCCTCTGTCTGAAGCCTAGTAAAGCCTCTGTCTGAAGCCTAGTAAAGCCTCTGTCTGAAGCCTAGTAAAGCCTCTGTCTGAAGCCTAGTAAAGCCTCCATCTGAAGCCTAGTAAAGCCTCTGTCTGAAGCCTAGTAAAGCCTCTGTCTGAAGCCTAGTAAAGCCTCTGTCTGAAGCCTAGTAAAGCCTCTGTCTGAAGCCTAGTAAAGCCCCCGTCTGAAGCCTAGTAAAGCCTCTGTCTGAAGCCTAGTAAAGCCTCTGTCTGAAGCCTAGTAAAGCCTCTGTCTGAAGCCTAGTAAAGCCTCTGTCTGAAGCCTAGTAAAGCCTCTGTCTGAAGCCTAGTAAAGCCTCTGTCTGAAGCCTAGTAAAGCCTCTGTCTGAAGCCTAGTAAAGCCTCTGTCTGAAGCCTAGTAAAGCCTCCGTCTGAAGCCTAGTAAAGCCTCTGTCTGAAGCCTAGTAAAGCCTCTGTCTGAAGCCTAGTAAAGCCTCCGTCTGAAGCCTAGTAAAGCCTCTGTCTGAAGCCTAGTAAAGCCTGTCTGAAGCCTAGTAAAGCCTCTGTCTGAAGCCTAGTAAAGCCTCTGTCTGAAGCCTAGTAAAGCCTCTGTCTGAAGCCTAGTAAAGCCTCTGTCTGAAGCCTAGTAAAGCCTCTGTCTGAAGCCTAGTAAAGCCTCTGTCTGAAGCCTAGTAAAGCCTCTGTCTGAAGCCTAGTAAAGCCTCCATCTGAAGCCTAGTAAAGCCTCTGTCTGAAGCCTAGTAAAGCCTCTGTCTGAAGCCTAGTAAAGCCTCTGTCTGAAGCCTAGTAAAGCCTCTGTCTGAAGCCTAGTAAAGCCTCTGTCTGAAGCCTAGTAAAGCCTCTGTCTGAAGCCTAGTAAAGCCTCTGTCTGAAGCCTAGTAAAGCCTCTGTCTGAAGCCTAGTAAAGCCTCTGTCTGAAGCCTAGTAAAGCCCCCGTCTGAAGCCTAGTAAAGCCTCTGTCTGAAGCCTAGTAAAGCCTCTGTCTGAAGCCTAGTAAAGCCTCTGTCTGAAGCCTAGTAAAGCCTCTGTCTGAAGCCTAGTAAAGCCTCCGTCTGAAGCCTAGTAAAGCCTCTGTCTGAAGCCTAGTAAAGCCTCTGTCTGAAGCCTAGTAAAGCCCCCGTCTGAAGCCTAGTAAAGCCTCCGTCTGAAGCCTAGTAAAGCCTCCGTCTGAAGCCTAGTAAAGCCTCCGTCTGAAGCCTAGTAAAGCCTCCGTCTGAAGCCTAGTAAAGCCCCTGTCTGAAGCCTAGTAAAGCCTCCGTCTGAAGCCTAGTAAAGCCCCTGTCTGAAGCCTAGTAAAGCCTCCGTCTGAAGCCTAGTAAAGCCCCTGTCTGAAGCCTAGTAAAGCCTCTGTCTGAAGCCTAGTAAAGCCTCTGTCTGAAGCCTAGTAAAGCCCCTGTCTGAAGCCTAGTAAAGCCTCCGTCTGAAGCCTAGTAAAGCCTCTGTCTGAAGCCTAGTAAAGCCCCCGTCTGAAGCCTAGTAAAGCCTCTGTCTGAAGCCTAGTAAAGCCTCTGTCTGAAGCCTAGTAAAGCCTCTGTCTGAAGCCTAGTAAAGCCTCTGTCTGAAGCCTAGTAAAGCCTCTGTCTGAAGCCTAGTAAAGCCTCTGTCTGAAGCCTAGTAAAGCCCCTGTCTGAAGCCTAGTAAAGCCTCTGTCTGAAGCCTAGTAAAGCCTCCGTCTGAAGCCTAGTAAAGCCCCCATCTGAAGCCTAGTAAAGCCCCCGTCTGAAGCCTAGTAAAGCCTCTGTCTGAAGCCTAGTAAAGCCCCCGTCTGAAGCCTAGTAAAGCCTCTGTCTGAAGCCTAGTAAAGCCCCTGTCTGAAGCCTAGTAAAGCCTCTGTCTGAAGCCTAGTAAAGCCCCCGTCTGAAGCCTAGTAAAGCCTCTGTCTGAAGCCTAGTAAAGCCTCTGTCTGAAGCCTAGTAAAGCCTCTGTCTGAAGCCTAGTAAAGCCTCTGTCTGAAGCCTAGTAAAGCCCCTGTCTGAAGCCTAGTAAAGCCTCTGTCTGAAGCCTAGTAAAGCCTCTGTCTGAAGCCTAGTAAAGCCCCCGTCTGAAGCCTAGTAAAGCCTCTGTCTGAAGCCTAGTAAAGCCTCTGTCTGAAGCCTAGTAAAGCCTCTGTCTGAAGCCTAGTAAAGCCTCTGTCTGAAGCCTAGTAAAGCCCCTGTCTGAAGCCTAGTAAAGCCTCCGTCTGAAGCCTAGTAAAGCCTCTGTCTGAAGCCTAGTAAAGCCCCTGTCTGAAGCCTAGTAAAGCCTCTGTCTGAAGCCTAGTAAAGCCTCTGTCTGAAGCCTAGTAAAGCCCCCGTCTGAAGCCTAGTAAAGCCTCTGTCTGAAGCCTAGTAAAGCCTCTGTCTGAAGCCTAGTAAAGCCCCCGTCTGAAGCCTAGTAAAGCCTCTGTCTGAAGCCTAGTAAAGCCTCTGTCTGAAGCCTAGTAAAGCCTCTGTCTGAAGCCTAGTAAAGCCTCTGTCTGAAGCCTAGTAAAGCCCCTGTCTGAAGCCTAGTAAAGCCTCTGTCTGAAGCCTAGTAAAGCCTCTGTCTGAAGCCTAGTAAAGCCTCTGCCTGAAGCCTAGTAAAGCCTCTGTCTGAAGCCTAGTAAAGCCTCCGTCTGAAGCCTAGTAAAGCCTCTGTCTGAAGCCTAGTAAAGCCTCTGTCTGAAGCCTAGTAAAGCCTCCGTCTGAAGCCTAGTAAAGCCTCTGTCTGAAGCCTAGTAAAGCCTCTGTCTGAAGCCTAGTAAAGCCTCTGTCTGAAGCCTAGTAAAGCCTCTGTCTGAAGCCTAGTAAAGCCTCTGTCTGAAGCCTAGTAAAGCCTCTGTCTGACCCACCAGAGGCAGGTAGTCTGGGGCCTCCTCCTCGGCCTGTTTCTCCGTCTCCGCAGACAGACAGTGGGCCTTCAGAGGGGCCTGCTTCCCCGAGGAGATGGATGACCTCAGTCTGCCCAGAGGGAACCTGGAACACAGACGGAGACAGTTTGATTCGATTTGAAATCTTTATTTCGAACATGTAAATAAATAAATACAAACAATATAAAATCAAAACGAATCATTGATCTCAAGAAATTAAATGAAAAGAATTATAATAATAAATTAACAAAAGCTAAACGTAACTCAATTTACATGTTCGAAAAGGCGTAGGAAGAAGTGTACACTTATTTAATCCTACCCCTTTTCCACTACTCAAATGAGTGTACTGATTTAAAACCTTACAAAACAAATATATACAGTATATATATGCAAAACAAAAATGTAAAACATGAACGAAATAAAATAAAAATGTAAACACTCGTGAATGTCAAATGCCTTCCTCATCCCTGTACCTCGTGAACATAATTTCCTTATAATTCAGTTTGAATTGCCTCATGTTTGGACATTGCTTTAGCACCACATTCAGACTGTTCCACAGTTTCACTCCACATATCGAGATGCAGCGTCTTCTCATGGTAGTGCGTACACTAAGAACTTTTTTATTGAGTTCTCCCCTCAGATTATAGCCCCCCTCTCTATCAAAGAACAGTTCTTGAATGTTTCCCGGAAGTACATTACCCTTTTGCTTTATACATTAATTGTGCGGTTTTAAATTCCACAAGATCATTTAACTTTAATGTTTTTGACTTACAAAATAATATGTTTGTGTGATCCCAATAACCTGCAAAGTTCTCAAACATGGAAAGACAGAATAAAAATAATAAACAAGTAACAGCTCATATATATATATATATATATATATATTTTTTTACTGCTGCTGTTGGGCGATAACCTTGCATCTCCCATCTTACTCATATTTTTACTTGAATTGGAAGTTTACAGATCCAGCTCTTAAAAAAACTGCACCTCTACTGCAAGGGCACAGTGTCATTAACACCTCCTTAACAGCACTGCCAGGTTAATGGTGCATGATTACCGCAGTAGCAGTGCAGAGCAGAGCTCAGAGACCAGAGACCAGACACCTGCGAGCTGCATCTGAATGAACGAAGTTTATTTTTCGGTCTTGTTTACAGACAAATCACACACACCCGTGTGGACTTACAAAAGGAAAAAAATATCACAAATGTACATATTCAAGGCAAGCTCACACACAAAATCCAAAACCAACGACTGTACAGCGATCTGTACATGGTTCTGTATGATTGTGAGGAAGATTTGTGGTGGAAGAAGTACACGGTTCCTTTTCTTGAATGAGTACCTCTGGGGAAAGTAAAAGTAGAGAAGCATTTGCGATTGAATGTACTTAAATATATCTAAATATAATAGTATCTAAAGTAAAAGTATGCATTCTCCATGTAGTCCGGTGCTTGATCCATTGACCTCTAAAGGTCATGTTAAAGTGGTACGTGGTCCAGTGATGCTGCTCTGATCACCTCATCTTGGAAGTTGTCCAGGCTTCAAATGTGAAAGTGTATAATCTTCATACATTCTTTCTATGCAAAATCTTTGTCTTCAAAGGTAGGGTTCAGATAAATGTAGTGGAGTAAAAGTATTTTAAAGTTCCATGAAATGAGGTACAAGTACAGTATCTCAGAATTTTACTTAAAGGAACACGCCAACTTTTTGGGAAATTAGCTTATTTGCCATCTACCCTGGAGTAAGACAAGCAGATACATACACCCTGTTCTTCTCTGTGCATGCAGTAGGCTTAGGGAACAGCCTGCACCGTTAGCCTAGCTTAGCGTCATTCACTGGAAGTAGGTGTGCCAGTGTAGCCTAGTTCCCAACAGTCACCAAACACAACTCCAAAACGTTCATGTAAACATGTTGTGACCTGTGTATTTACCATGTGGAGAAAAATAAAATAATAATCATGTGTGGCGGGTGCCAGTGTAATGGCAGCCATTGAGCCTGCGTAGCCCACGGTTGGGTGCTACCAGTGGTGGTGAAGGAGGCAATTTCCCCCCTACATTGTGTCTAGAAAAGTGCTATATAAATGTAATAGATAGAATAGAAATACTTTAATCATCCCGAGGGAAATTTGACTCTACGAATCGATCACGGTAAACATTTAGACATTTAGACGGGACAAAGTCACGAATAAGAATAACAAAACAAATTGCCTAAGAATAAGATAATAATAATAATAGAGTACACAGACCGAGATTCACATTTCATGTATATACATTCTAGTATAAAATATACAGTAAAAAATATACAGAAGTCTACAGTAAGTGTAATGTTGAACAGTGTTGTTTTTAAAAGTAAGAGTCCAGGAAGATGGTAACTGTCACCCTGTGCTCAGTGATGCAGTGAGGCTCAGTGATGCTTTGTAAAGTCTGATGGCTGTCGGAATGAAGGACTTCCTGTGCCGTTCAGTGCTGCATTTAGAGAGTGTGAGCCTGGCACTGAACGTGAATAATAGAATAAAATAGATCTTTATTGTCATTGTTACAGTTGTTACAACGAAATTTAAAACGCAGCCCTAGGTGCTAGTAAAAATATAAAAAACACAGTCCTAAACACTATTAAATATAAAAACAGGAGTAAGGCATAAATAACATTAACATAAACAGGGGGGTGTAAAAGATAATTGCACTATCCCTTAATGTTGTGTGTGCGTGGGGGGGGGGGGGGGGGGGTGCAAGGGACATTGGTTGTTTTAAATTTTAGCTGAGTTTAGTGCACATATGGCCCTAGGATAAAATTGGATTCATCAATGGTCGTAGAAGAATTTTTTTTCTCTCTCTCTCTCTCTCTCTCTCGCTCTCTCTCTCTCTCTCTTCCTCTCTCGCACTGTCTCTCTCTCTCGCACTGTCTCTCTTCCTCTCTCTCTCTCTCTCTTTCTCTCTCTCTCTCTCTCTCTCTGTCTCTCTCTCTCTATCTGTCTCTCTCCCCCTCCCTCTCTCACCTCCCCCTCTCTCTTTCCTCTCCCCCCCCCTCTCTCTCCTCTATTTCTATCTATCTCTCTCTCTCATCTCTCTCTCTCATCTCTCTCTTCCTCTCTCTCTCTCTCTCTCTCTCTCTCTCTCTCTCTCTCTCTCTCTCTCTGTCTGTCTCTCTATCTGTCTCTCTCTCCCCCTCCCTCTCTCTTTCCTCTCCCCCCTCTCTCTCTCTCTCTCTCTCTCTATCTATCTCTCTCATCTCTCCCCCCCCCCTCTCTCTCCCTCTCCCCCCTCTCTCTCTCTCTCTGTCTCTCTTTCTATCTATCTATCTATCTCTCTCTCTCATCTCCCCCCTCTCTAAAATTCAGTCTGTTAGTCCGGGTGCCCCTCCTCCCGTCAGCCGAGTCTGTGTGCAGTGGGTGGGATTATTCATCCATATATACGAGTCTCACCTGGAGCCGAAGAAGCTCTCCATGGACTTGCTCTCGACGGACCTCTGTGAGCGAGTGGACGAGGCGGCCGAGGGGCTGGCGGGGGAGGGGCCGCCCGCCACACCTGAGAGATTCAAGAGTTTTATTCATCACATACATACCAGGGCATAGATACAGGGAAATGCGGTTGGCCATGCCACGCTTCAATTGTGCAATAAAAACAATAGAATAGTAAAAATTAGGGATGTCCGATATTATCGACCGACCGATATTATCGGCCGATATCGGCAGTAAAATGTGATATCGGAAAATATCGGTATCGGTTTAAAAAAATAAAAAAATAAAATAACAATATTTGTTATATATCCAGTGAAATTATTAGTTACCTGAAATTATTCAGTTTTTTGGACGGGGAAACCCTGCATATATCGGTATCGGTTGATATCGGTTGATATCGGTATCGGAAATTAAGAGTTGGACAATATCGGAATATCGGTATCGGTAAAAAAGCCAATATCGAGCATCCCTAGTAAAAATAATAGATACTGTAGTGTACAACAATCACAAACAAGTTATTTTCTTAGTGTCCTTTTCCTTCCTTTAAAGTGACCTTTTCTTGTGTGTTTAAAGTGACCTGTGGTGTGTGTGTGTGTGTGTGCGAGTGGAGTGCAGAATGTTGTGTTGTGTGTTCATGTGTGTTCATGTGTGCTTGTGTGTGTGGAGAGATCAGTGTTCAATGTTCTGATGGCCTCTAGGGGAAGAAGCTGAGCCTGAGTCTCTCCGTTCTTGCTGCGTGTATGCGGATTTGCACCTAATTGTATAACTCCTGCAGGGGTGGTAGTGCAATACCCGTAGTGTATAGATGGAGAAGTTTGCTATAAATCAATAATCAATACAATACTGTACCAGCTACATAGACTGTGTTCACACTGCAGGCGAGAGTGGCCCAGATCTGATTCTTTTGCTCATATAATGTGACTCTGAGATCCGACAGTGTGAACAGCACAATTCATTATGAATAAAAAATGGGGGGACCCTGATGTAAACAAGACGAAAGTCTTTCTCAGGTCTGCATCCCCCTTAACAATTGTGTGTATTGAGCCGTACTGTATTGTACCCATTCTGCAATCTGTTAAATAAAGTTTCAATCAATCAATCAATCACAAATCACAAAGGGATCTGATCTTTTCAATTCTGAACCGGGCCCACTTTCATAATGTGGTCCGAAATCAGATACAAGGTCTGATCTTTTGCAACGCGAGAGATTACGCGACCTCAGTCCCAACAGTCATGCGACTTCCATAAATGGTAAATGGCTGCATTTATATAACAGCTTTTATACAATATACAGCTCTTTACAATTTGTTCCTCACATTTTACCCGTTCACTCACACAATCACACATCGACGGCGGAGGCGACCATGCAAGGTGCCGACCTGCTCATCGGGAGCAATTATTAGGGGTTAAGTGTCTCGCTCAATTACACTTCGACACGCTGCCCAGGAGGAGTGGGAATCGAACCGGGAACCTCCGGATTACCAGACGACTGCTCTACCTCCTGAGCCACTGTCGCACCCCAGAGTGACATGTGACTTTTACGTCACTCGACACCGTTATTTTTAACGTCCCATCTTCTTTATTGTTCTTTTGCAGGATGCGGGTCAGTTCATGTAATGTAGTCTCCTCCCCATCATATGTATATATTCTCTGTTAGGAATTATGGGTAACAGTACTGTATATTTGCATATCGTATATGTCACAAATGTAACAGTACTATATACATGTCATGATGTCATGTATGTTGTGTATGTCATAAATGTCACTATGAATTGAAATTGGGGAGGACCCTGATGTAAACGAGACGAAAGTCTTTCTCTGGTCTGCATCCCCATTAACAATTGTGTGTATTGAGCCGTACTGTGTTGTATACCCATTCTGCATTCTGTTAAATAAAGTTTTCATTCATTCAGGAGCATATTATGATGTGACCAGTTCACACTGGAATCTGATCTTGGCCACATTTTTTTATTTACATTTTTTAAATAATGTGGAAAAAAGCCAAAGCAAAATAATTGATCTGATCTGAGCAACAATAAATCAGAATTGAGCACCGAGGCCTGCAGTTAGCCCTCGTGGTGCTTCATGGTGATGGATGAGGCAATGTGGAGGATCAGGTGTCGCGGCGCTTACTGGAGTCCCAGGAGGTCAGGCTGCAGGGCGAGGCCGGAGTGTCGTCCCTGTCTGAGAAGCAGAACCACGAGTTAAAGAGGTCTCTGAGGCCCACTCAACACCCCAGCAGTCGTCTCTATAGGGAGGTGTAGTCATAGATATCTATATAGAACACTAGATAGCTTAAGGCGGAGTCACCAGCGTCACTGAGCCGCCGCCATCTTGCCAGGGGCAGCCTTGAGTGAGAGTGAGTGAGCTGCACAGACAAAAATACTCATAACTCGCTGAAATATTGACGGATTTACAAACGGGTTGGTTTGCTATAAACATCAAAGATGTAGTTATTTTTTTTTAAAGATGTTTTTTTTTACAAACCGCTTGAATCATAGCCACGTTAATAATGCTTGTAATAAACCAAACCGTTTGTAAATCCGTCAATATTTCAGCGAGTTATGAGTATTTTTGTCTGTGCAGCTCACTCACTCTCACTCAAGGCTGCCCCTGGCAAGATGGCGGCGGTTCAGTGACGTCGCTCTCCATTGGCCGGCAGCGCGGGCAAGCTATCTAGTGTTCTATATATATATCTATGGGTGTAGTGGTCACGTCATCGGCGCTGTTTCCGGCCGGTCCACCATCTTGAAAACTGCAACGTATTTCCCCCATTGCCCATTTTCTAAATCGTCTCGTTTTAAAACAAATAAAGCATGAACATGTTTTACGGTGTACCTTTCTGTGCGTATTCATCCACGATCTATAGCTCGGCGTGAAAATATTTGCAATTAATCGTAAATATTTTATGTGCAAGACTAGTAAGCGGGATCTTTGATTAAACACCTGCTATCAGAAGAATAGACGGTCAGATTTTTTTTTTTACTTTAACTTTTTAGTACATTTAAAAGTAGAAACCTTTTTACTTTTACTCAAGTGTGTTTTTAGCCAGACACTCTGACTTTTACTTGAGTACGATTTTGAGACGGTACCCATACTTTCACTTAACACTTTGCATGCCACGCCCGAGATTATTCGGGTTAGTATCCCCCGGGTTGAATGCCCAATTACGAGAATATTCGCTTTATTCGTTTATTTTATTTTATTAGCGATCTGAAATCATATTGCATCAAGCGAGTCTACCGTTGGAGATCCAGTCACCCCAGGCGCTCAGATGTGAAAAAAGCGCCCCCTATCGTCTCCCAGATGGTAAATCTGTAAATAAAAATTTGGGTTGGACTCAATGAAAATGAATGGGAAAAAAAAAACCACACTCCACATTTTACTTCTCACTCATGTAACCGGGGTCTGGAGCCGCGGGGAATATGTGTTTTACTGTATACACGATGGATCAATCAAATGAGCGATTTTTTCTTCGAATGGCGATCAGGAATTGGAATAATCCATTTGGATACCATCTGATTTCAGGTAAGGAATCTATGTTATCAGTATTAGGATAATCAGACCCGATCAAACAAGTCATTTTCAAAATGCTATCAAACGTAAAAATGAAGCGAGAAAAAAAACAATCTGCTACGACAATGTTGACTGGAAAATGAGTCTTTGATAAGCGACGGGCAGATTAGACACATAAGGCCATAATTTAAAACATAGATTAGGCGATATTAACGTTAACATTGGAGTGGATGTAAGGGGGTAAAAAAAGGAAAACACGGCTGGCTCTCAAAGTGTCATTTCTGGGTACTTTTTACACCCCTGTCTGTCAATGGTGTTTCTAGATGTCTGTACGTGTGATCTGTGTAAATAAAAATGTATCTGCACTTCTCAGGAGGAGACGCGTCGTTGACGCCCGCCCGCCCGTGTCTCTACCTGTGGAGTTCCAGTTGTTGTCCTCCATCTCCTCACTGTCTCGACTGGATGGCGGACGGCCCAGGCCGACAGAATAGGCTCTCTGCTTGCGACTACCTGACTGGGAGCCCCACCTGTTCCCCAGACGCATGCCTAATACACAGACACACACACACACATACACACACAATAAAAATACATAACAGCGTGGTTTAACCCTTTCACTACCACACTACAGACGGTTAACCTTTCACTACCACACGACAGAAGGTTAACCCAGTTTCACTACCACACTGTAGTGAAAGGGTTAACCGTCCGTGGTGTGGTTGTGAAAGGGTTAACCCTTTTGTGTCGTGTGGCATTGAAAGGGTCAACCTTCCGTATCGTCGCGGTGAAAGGGTTAACCCTTTGGTAGTGTGGTAGTGAAAGGGTTAAAGATAATAAAGAGCCTGTAGTCGGCCACACGGCCTGGCTATACCTCTGTATCACAGCGGAAATGGAGGAGAATGTCATGAATGATTGATCGATGATTTACTGAATCCAGATTTCTGTGCGACCAGCCGAGAGCGAGAGCCTCTACCTACCTGTGGTCTTGACCCTCCGCGCCGTCCGGCGGGCCCTCGGCGGGGTCGGTGTCGGCGGCGGTGAAGGCGGTGTACATGCAGACCACGTTGCAGCTCTTACTGGTCTGGATCGCCTTCACGCGTATCGCTTCGCCGGACCTGAAACACATCGTATTGAGATCACGATGATCTGACACGATTACTCATTGACTTTCGGGGGCGAGACCGTGGCCCAGGAGGTAGAGTGGTCATCCGGTAATCGGAAGGTTGCCGGTTAGATTCCCGCTCCTCCCGGGCAGCGTGTCACACACACAGACGGTGTGCCAACCTGCTCACCGGGTGCGGTCAGGGTTAAGTGTCTTGCTCAAGGACACTTTGACACGCTGCCCGGGGGAGGAGCGGGAATCTAACCGGCAACCTTCGATTACCAGATGACCACTCTACCTCCTGAGCCACTGTGTTACGATTATCGTGATCTCAATATTTACCAAAATAACGGTGGTTATGATCTTTGCCGTAATCCGGCAGCCCCTAGTTTAACATTCTCACCTTGTTCAAGGTCGTTCTCTTTCTCCGCCATTTTCTCAAAGTCTCTGATGACGGAGCGGGCGGTCAGCTTGGTGAACGATCTCCCCCCAAGACTCCCCCCCTCCCCCTCCTCCACCCGTCGACCCCTGACCTTCGGGGGGGCCCCAGAGGTGCCCCAGGTCCACGGTGACCTCCCAGGACACAGACCTGCCCCCCAGCTGGCCGTGGATGAGGGAGCGACACTGGCCCGGAGGGGGAGGGGCAGGGGGAGGGGGGGGGCCCTCGGGGGGCGCGGCGCTGAACAGGTACTCTGGGTCCGTGAAGCTGTCCCAGTCCAGAGGGGAGGCCGGGAACAGCAGCCCGTCTGAGAGGGGGGGGGGGGTGAGAGAGAGGAGACAGAGAGAGAGAGGGGAGAGGGAGAGGGGGGGGGGGGAGGGAGGGAGAGAGAGAGGGGGGAGATGATGAGAGAGAGAGAGATAGATAGAAAGAGAGACAGAGAGAGAGAGAGAGAGGGGGGAGAGGGAGAGAGAGAGGGGGGGAGAGAGATGAGAAGGGGGAGAGGAAAGAGAGAGGGAGGAGGAGAGAGACAGATAGAGAGACAGACAGATAGAGAGAGAGAGAGAGAGAGAGAGAGAGAGATAGAGAGAGAGAGAGAGAGAGAGAGAGAGAGAGAGAGAGAGAGAGGAGAGAGAGAGAGAGAGAGAGAGAGAGAGAGAGAGAGAGAGAGAGGAGAGAAGAGATGAGAGAGAGAGGATAGAGAAGAGAGAGAGAGGGGGGGGAGAGGAAAGGAGAGAGGGGAGGTGAGAGAGGGAGGGGGAGAGAGACAGATAGAGAGAGAGAGACAGAGAGAGAGAGAGAGAGAGAGAGAGAGAGAGAGAGAGAGAGAGAGAGAGAGAGAGAGGAAGAGAGACAGGGAGAGAGAGAGAGACAGTGCGAGAGAGGAAGAGAGAGAGAGAGAGAGAGAGAGAGAGAGAGAGAAAAAAATTTCTTCTACGACCATGGATGTGTCCAGTTCCACACATAGATGGATGGATGGATGGAACAGATTGATAGATAGATGGATGGATGGAAGGATGGATGGAACAGATTGATAGATGGACGGATGGAAGGGTGGAATGCGTGGGTGGATGCATGTCTTCTACTGTTTAACTTAAAGGAAAACTCCCACATTTTGGGAAATTAGCTAACCGTAGAAAGCTATCTGGCTGCACGTTAGCCTAGCTTAGCGCAATGAATGGAAGCGGACAGTGCCGGTTAGCCTAGCATTGTCCAACTAACTAACACCTCTCCGAAGGCTACCCAGTCATGTCCGCTTCCATTCATTGTGCTAAGCTAGGCTAACTAGGCTTTCTACGGTAAGCTAATTTCCCAAAATGTCGACGTGTTTCTTTGACAGAAGCGAACGTACTGGAGTCCGCGAGGCTCCGGCGGGACGGCTGAGGGGGGGCTGTGGCTCCCCGTCGCTCTCCTCCAGCCGGCCCCCCAGGGTCTGGTCGAAGGACACCCTCTCTAGCGCCCTCCGCAGGCGATGCATGTCCAGCTCGCCCTGAGGGGAGGAGAAGCTCCGTGCCGCCATGGCGGAGCGAGCCAGCGCCTCTGCCTCTCCGGGACTCCTCCCCCGCGCACAGACGAGACTCCTCCCCGTCGTACACAGACGACGCCCATTCTGGGTGGGAACGAGAGGAGGGTGTGAGAACAAAGAGACTCAAAGCCCTTGATTTAACCCTTTCACTACCACACTACAGGTTAACCTTTCACTACCACACTACAGAAGGTTAACCCTTTCACTACCGCACTACAGAAGGTTAACCTTTCACTACCACACTACAGAAGGTTAACCCTTTCACTACCACACTACAGAAGGTTAACCTTTCACTACCACACTACAGAAGGTTAACCTTTCACTACCACACTACAGAAGGTTAACCTTTCACTACCACACTACAGCAGGTTAACCCTGTCACTACCACACTACAGACGGTTAACCTTTCACTACCACACTACAGAAGGTTAACCCTTTCACTACCACACTACAGAAGGTTAACCCTTTCACTGCCACACGACAAAGTGTTAACCCTTTCACTACCACACTACATAAAGTTAACCTTTCACTACCACACTACAGAAGGTTAACCTTTCACTACCATACTACATAAGGTTAACCCTTTCACTGCCACACGACAAAGTGTTAACCCTTTCACAACCACACTACAGAAGTTTAACCCTTTCACTACCACACTACAGAAGGTTAACCCTTTCACTGCACACGACAAAGTGTAACCCTTTCACTACCACACTACATAAAGTTAACCTTTCACTACCACACTACAGAAGGTTAACCTTTCACTACCACACTACAGCAGGTTAACCCTTTCACTACCACACTACAGACGGTTAACCTTTCACTACCACACTACAGAAGGTTAACCCTTTCACTACCACACTACAGAAGGTTAACCCTTTCACTGCCACACGACAAAGTGTTAACCCTTTCACTACCACACTACATAAAGTTAACCTTTCACTACCACACTACAGAAGGTTAACCTTTCACTACCATACTACAGAAGGTTAACCCTTTCACTGCCACACGACAAAGTGTTAACCCTTTCACAACCACACTACAGAAGGTTAACCCTTTCACTACGACGGTTAACCTTCTGTAGTGTGGTTGTGAACGGGTTAATCTCTGATACTTGAAGGGGAACACCAATCAGAATGAGGAATTCCAGCATGTTATTATTTCCATGGCCTGCAACCACCTCCAATGTACAGACTGTAATAATTCCATGTACGAATAAATAAAAATGAAATGAAATTCGTATGACTTTTTAGCATGTCTATTTATTATCTATTCTATTTTATTATTTGTATCTTTGCACAATCGAGGCGGTCATCATGGCCACCTTCATTTCACTACGTGTCTTGTGTATGTGTACATGACAAATACATGTCTTGAATCTTTATGTACCATAATTCATGGCCATATCAATATGATTTACCACCCAACCTACCCAACCTCCTCCAATGTACTGTACAGTTTCTTCCCCCTCAAATGTATATCTCTTTTTAGACTCTTTTGTATCACAAACAGTACTGTATTTGTAAATCTGGTATGTCATAAATGTCTAGATGCAACAGTATACCTGTATGTCATGTATGTCATAAATGTCTTGATTAATTGAAAATGGGGGACCCTGATGTAAACAAGACAAAAGTCTTTCTCTGGTATGCATCCCCTTAACAATTGTGTGTATTGAGCCGTACTGTATTGTACCCATTCTGAAATCTGTTAATACAATTTTCAATCAATCAATCAACCAATCAATGATATCATCAGTTTGGAGTTGTTCCATACATAAGACCGATTTTGTGAACCCATGTTTGTTTGGGTTTATATACAGACACTTTATTCTATAGGGGAGAGTGGGGTAAGTAGTGCCAAAGGGCATGTAGTGCCACCCCTGTTATCTAGAAAACCATAGAAGAAGTTGGTCATGTGACAACATATTTTTGAAGAGGCATCCATTTCACTCAACCTGCAGAGAAGGGAGACACCTGGCTTGAGAGGTAAGCACATTTAAGTTCAAAAAAACCTTTTTTGCCCTCCAAAGTAAAATTGTATGATCAAGGTTTTTATTGCTGTGTTTGAACAATTATAGACAACTTTTGAAAACAGTTCACACATGTTTTAGTGCTTTAGTAAGCTACACCGTGAGTCTATACAGTTAGCATGATGCTAGCTCAAAACAGCTGGGGGATGCATTTTTTTCAAAATGGTAGGCTTGGGGTGATTTGTGCCAAAGGGCCTGGGTTAAGTTGTGCCAGAAGTTCTGTTTGTTAAGTTGCCCCAACTTATAATTATTAACTATATATATATATATATATATATATATATATATATATATATATATATATATATATATATATATATATATATATATATTACTTTATTGTATTTTATTGTTATTGTACATTGTATTCTTACATTTGATTCTTAATTTTAGGCCAAAATCCATCATGCCACGCAGATATACAAACGGAAGACAGACAGGGTTTCAACTCCTCTTGAGAAGTTGGAAAGAGCAGTGAAAGAGGTGCAACAGGGGAAGACTATACGTCAGGTTGGAAAGGAGATGAAGATCTGCAGGATGCTTTTACCGCTTTTGAGATTAAAAGTACAGTATCTGTTTTACGTAAAATTATCAATGGCACAAGTTACCCCAGTGTATTCTCTCTAATGTCACATCTTACCCCGCACCGGGGGCAAGTTGTGCCACAAAACCAATTTTTTTTTCTAAAGCTATATTTCTGAAACAGTTTATTTAAGATCCAAAGTGATTGTCCCCAGGGATGCACAACATCCTAAACTATGTGTACATATTTTAGTTTGGGGCATTACTGTAATCCCCTTGCTTCAAAGGCACTTTAAGTAAAAAGTGGCACTCCTCACCCCACTCTCCCCTAGTGGTATTCTGACACAGAAACCCCCCCCTCTGGGTGAACCAGGTGTAATCTATAACGATCTATACCATCTTTCCCAAGCAGCTTCAGACGTCAGCGCTCCAGCTTTTGGATTCTTAAATTGGAAATAGTTCCCCTTTAAAAATCCGCTTTTCTTTTCTCAAACTATAGTGAAACTCAAGTTTCAAGTTTGTTTATTAATTGTCATGGTAAAATACGGGAATACTTTATCATGAAATGCTTTCTTCTGTATGAGCCCCTGGGAGTGTGCTGCTGCTAGATAAAAATAGATAAAAAGTATCAAATGGAAAAAGTCCACAAAGTACGTAAAATAATCAATATATTATATATATACACATATATACAATACAGAGTAAAAAGAGTAACAGTGAGGTACAATGCAGAAATGGGATGAGGTACAAACTTAGGGTAAGGTGCAATGAGGTATGAGTTGTAGTGCAAATCTCTTTACTAATAAATATAAAGTGTGTTAAAGTGTCTAAAGTGAGTAGAGTGGGTGATAAGGTGAGTGTTTATTTGTAGTATTTAGTGCTGTCAGGCGATTCAAAAAATTTATCTAATTAATTACAGGATTTGTAATTAATTAATCTAATTAATCGCATTTTAATCGCATAACCATTTTATGCCTGATATTCTATATTCTATAACCATATTTCAAATTTCATGTGTCCGGATGGCAGAATTCAGTACTGTATCTACAAAACCTTCTGTTTAATCATCTTCCATCTATTAATTTGCTTAGATTTTTCAGGTCTGGTCAATTTGAGCATGGTGTTATTCACAGTTGAAGATAAAAAAGATTTAATTGATATTCTCATTTGGTTCATTACAATTGACTCAAGCCTAGTAACAGACACAGTATTTCTGACACTGGGAATACATTCCCTGAGATTCATAGATGTCCCTAGAATCGGATACCAAGAACATGCAAATGGACCATATAAAAAAAAGTCTGTAATGTGTATTCTACGTTCTTATGGAATGAATGAGATAAAAAATATATATATAAAAAAAAAAAAAAAAAAATTGTAATTAATTTTGAGTTAATTTTCATAACGCGATAATTTGCTGTGTAATTAATGAATCTAATTAACGCGATAAACTGACAGCCCTAATTTGTAGTATTACAAACTCATTCGTATCATCACCTTCTTCGCGCCTCCGCCGCTACCCCCCGTGCCGTCGGAGGGGAGGCTCTGCTGCCACGACGACGCGTCCGCCCAGCGGGACAGGGTGGCCCTCTGCTCCGGGGGAGCCATCTTCTCCAGGCCCTGAGGCAGGGACCCGGTGTCCAGCAGGGGGGGGCCGGCGCCAGAGAGAGGGTCAGAGGAGGGGAAGGGCCCGCCGACCCCGCCCCCCCGCCCACGGACTCCGACTTGGAGGACGCGTGCGTGTGTGTGTGCGTGTGCGTGTGCGAGTTGGAAGTGCTCAGAGAGCAGCAAGTGAGGACATATTGCTCCTGGACGTACGAC
>NC_140168.1:5438564-5450510 GCF_963971535.1 Notolepis coatsorum
TACACTTAGTAGTTAGTAGCAGCAGACAGTTATTACAAGCGTCGATTAAGTTAGGTGACATTTAGGTGAAATACAATACGTTTGGAAATTAACTGTGCGTTATATTAAGCAAATTATGGACCGCTTTAGGTTTACGTTTGTTATCGGGGAAAAAAGCGAGGGAGAGCAGTGGATGATGATGGCTGGAGATCCACACATTCCTAATTCCAGTAATGGAAATGCTAACGTGGTGGGAGGACATTGTGATGCCAACCATGGAAGATAACGAGGACAAGGAGTACGATGAAGAGGAAGAGGAAGAACAACAAGGGGTTAGTGGCGAGGCCCGCGGAGGGTTCATCTTCGGCAGAAGACGCGGATAATGACAATGAGAGTGGAGTGGGGCGAGAAGAAGGGGCACCGTTGGCTACCAAATCTGCCGCATCATTGGTGGCAAAAGGCCTCTGGTGGTCCTGTGGATTTATGCCCTCGACGAGAAACGCAACGTTGAAACGTGGAACACAAATCTGGGAGTGTGCCAGTGACCAGTGCGCTTCGGTGGGCATTGAAATGCAGCGACCGCATGGGTGAAGAGAAAAGCACAGCCGCCTCGCCACCTGCAGGGGTTCGTGGTGAACAGCACACACACACTGGAATGTCGGGTCGCTGTGCCCAGTTTAATGTCGGGTTGCTGTGCCCAGTTTAATGTCGGGGTCGCTGTGCCCAGTTTAATGTCGGGTCGCTGTGCCCAGTTTAATGTCGGGTCGCTGTGCCCAGTTTAATGTCGGGTCGCTGTGCCCAGTTTAATGTCGGGTTGCCGTGCCCAGTTTAATGTCGGGTCGCTGTGCCCAGTTTAATGTCGGGTCGCTGTGCCCAGTTTAATGTCGGGTCGCTGTGCCCAGTTTAATGTCGGTCGCTGTGCCCAGTTTAATATGTCGGGTCGCTGTGCCCAGTTTAATGTCGGGTCGCTGTGCCCAGTTTAATGTCGGCTCGCTGTGCCCAGTTTAATGTCGGGTCGCTGTGCCCAGTTTAATGTCGGGTCGCTGTGCCCAGTTTAATGTCGGGTCGCTGTGCCCAGTTTAATGTCGGGCCGCTGTGCCCAGTTTAATGTCGGGCCGCTGTGCCCATTCGACTACTGCTCTCATGGCTGGTACCGTGAATGGTGCATGTCAGAAATGTAGTCATATTATTATAGGCTATGTTTTCGTTGTCCTTGTTTGTTGGACTTTGTCATTATCCGATATTATTTCGTTGCTATACCCTTTTGTAGAAACGAAATCTTAAATATGACTTATTTTATACTTTTCTTTCAAGCGTTGTTTTAAATTGTAATCTGAGCGACTTTTTTACGCACGAGCGTCAGATTACCACCACGGACTCCCGATATAATGTCAAGCTTTATTGGGTTGTTTGTGCTTGCATTGGTGTATAACGCTAAACATTTAGTAACGTGCATTTTCAATATAGCCTATATTAGCCCCGGAATGATTGAATGCCGTTATTTTGTTTGTTATTGTTTTGTTGCATTAAAATTCATTAGCACCTGCTATAAACAATCCAGCCCCCCCGTAGCACCCCCAAGGCCCGCTGTAGTGCTTCTCCCTTCAGCCCTTGATTGGAGGATCAAGAAAAGGGGCAGGGTTTGAGACAGGTCTATTAGGGGGAGCTGTCTCAAACCCTGCCCCTTTTCTTGATCCTCCAATCACAGCTGTCGCTTACCTCTGACTTTGTTTGTACGAGGAAGTCAGAGGTAAGCGACAGCTGTGATTGGAGGATCAAGAAAAGAGGGCAGGGTTTTGAGACAGGTCCATTGGACAATGCTGCAATAGCAGCTGGTAAAACGTTGCAGATTTATGGAATGACCGTTGTTATGTGTCCAAAACCCGAAATAAAAAAATAACTGAACTGAACTGAATATTCAGCTGGATTCATAAAGAAAATCATGAATTCTGATCCTGAAGTGGTCTCTCCTCCCTCCTCCTCTCCCCCAGCTCCGCGGCACTCCCCGCCTTCAAAGCTTCATGTTTTATTTTATTTTTTATTTTTATTTTATTATTTTATTATTTTATTATTTTATTATTTTATTTCGAATGTTTACAAATACAAATAAATAAACAAACTAAATTTTTTTCCCTAAGGCTGTCAATCGATTCAAACATTTAATCTGATTAATCGCATGATTGCCCATAGTTAACTCGCGATTAATCGCAAATTAATCGCATATTTTCTATCTGTTCTAAATCTACCTTAAACGGATATTTTTCAAGTTGTAATACTCCTATCAACATGGGAGTCAACAAATGCTTGCTTTATGTCAAAGTTTGGTTTTGGCCATAGGAGCAACATTTTTGTTGTGAAAGTTTGGGTTTTGTGGTGAAAGTTTGGTTTTGCAACGAGAATGCGAGTTTTTGTGGCGCTATGCTTGAGAAAAGTGTTTTGTGTTTAGAGTTTAGTGAAAACGGAGGGCAGTTTCCTGAAATGTGTTCTGACATTCGAGAAAAACTGTAAAGAAAATAATAATTTAAAACAATGAATAAAGTGTGCATGAAATAATAGGGGAAAGAAAACGTTAGGAACTTAGGAACTCACCCCCCCCCCTCTCTCTCACACACACACTCTCTCAGGTCTCTTTCTCTCTTGCCCCTTCCTCATCTCTCCCACCCCCCCCCCCCTCTCTCTCTCTCTCTCTCTCTCTCTCTCTCTCTCTCTCTCTCTCTCTCACACACACTTTGCGTCAGAAACAAACATAGTATCAATGAGAGTATCAATCTGTCGCCCCACTAAAAACGAAAAAGAAGAAAACCAGAG
This sequence comes from Notolepis coatsorum, assembly GCF_963971535.1. Classification (NCBI taxonomy): domain Eukaryota; kingdom Metazoa; phylum Chordata; class Actinopteri; order Aulopiformes; family Paralepididae; genus Notolepis; species Notolepis coatsorum. The sequence goes on from NC_140168.1 coordinate 5,441,352, forward strand.
CCTCGCCCTGGTTGAACTATAATGCGGTCAACAAAGAAAAAAGGAAGTGTCGTGCAGCGGAGCGAAAATGGAGAAAAACAAAAACCACCATTATACTGTGATATATACAAAGATGCTTTAACTGCTTATAATAAAACCATCCGCTTAGCAAGGAAAGACTACTTCTCTAAAATCATTACAGAAAACGCTGGAAACTCCAGAATCCTTTTTTCCACTATTAATCTACTACTCAACACTGCCCCTACACCTCCTCAGTCATCAACGGTTAAGTGTGAAGAACTTGCACTATTCTTTAACAACAAAATAACCTTGATCAGGACCAGCATTACTCATGATGGAAATAAAGCTGACTGCAGCAAACCGCGCAATGTAACCATGAGAAGATTCACATGCATCACATTAGATGTACTCTGCAAAACTGTCTCAGAATGTAACTCCTCCACCTCAGACATTGACCCTATACCTACAGCTTTCTTCAAACGGGTATTTAATAGTGTTTCAAGCCCTGTGCTTAGATATCATAAACATTTCCCTTAGAACTGGTATTTTCCCAGATGCCTTTAAAACAGCAGTTGTAAAGCCATTACTAAATAAACCTAACTTGGATAGTAATGTAATGGCAAATTATCGTCCAATATTCAACCTACCATTTTGATTGATTGATTGAAAAGTTTATTAACAGATTGCAGAATGGGTACAGTACAGTACAGCTCAATACATACAATTGTTAAGGAGTGCAGACCAGAGAAAGACTTTCGTCTTGTTTACATCAGGGTCCCCCATTTTCAATTCATCATAACATATTATGACATACATGACATACAGATAGACAGTACTGCTACATCTATACATTTATGACATACCAGATTTGCAAATACAGTACTGTTTGTGATACAAAAAGTGTCCAGAAAAGGGAGTATATACATTTGACGTAAAAACTGTACATTGGCTCCCACTGCAGAGGGGGAGGAGCCAGGGTGAGACCAGAGGGGCGTGGCTCCCACTGCAGATGAGGAGGGGCCAGGGTGAGACCAGAGGGGGCGTGGCTCCCACTGCAGAGGAGGAGGGGCCAGGGTGAGACCAGAGGGGCGTGGCTCCCACTGCAGAGGAGGAGGAGCCAGGGTGACACCAGAGGGGGCGTGGCTCCCACTGCAGAGGAGGAGGGGCCAGGGTGAGACCAGAGGGGCGTGGCTCCCACTGCAGAGGAGGAGGAGCCAGGGTGACACCAGAGGGGGCGTGGCTCCCACTGCAGAGGAGGAGGGGCCAGGGTGAGACCAGAGGGGCGTGGCTCCCACTGCAGAGGAGGAGGAGCCAGGGTGACACCAGAGGGTGCGTGGCTACGACTGCAGAGGAGGAGGGGCCAGGGTGAGACCAGAGGGGTGTGGCTCAATGATACATTCTCTCTCTCTCTCATTCTCTCTTACTCTCTTGCTCTCTCTCTGACTCTCTTGCTCTCTCTCTCTCCCCCCCCCCTCTCTCTCTCTCTCTCTCTCTCTCTCTATCTCTCTCTCTCTCTCTCTCTCTCTCTCTCTCCTCTCTATCTCTCTCTGTTAGGCGACTATGGCGCAAGCGTGCAAGTGCGTCCAGAGGAAACCACTTAGTGGGATTACTGGGCGTGGCTCAATGATACATCTCTCTCTCTCTCTCTCTCTCTCTCTCTCTCTCTCTCTCTCTCTCTCTCTCTCTCTCTCTCTCTCTCTCTCTCGCTCTCTCTCTCTCTCTCTCTCTCTCGCTCTCTCTGACTGACTGCTCAGAATCAAGAATCAAGAGGTTTATCTGTCACATACATACCAGGCCATACAGTGAAATGCGTGTGGTCTTGCCCGCATTGATTGTGCAAAATACAATAATAAAATAGAATAAAATCAGCATCGAAAAAAATATATAGATAAAACACAATATATGCATGATAAAAAATAAAGACATGCTAGGTTCCTGAGAAACTGGTTATTATATATGTAACGGTTGTGACAACGTCACCTCAAACTTCGATGCCCCGAGTGGGAGTCGACCCCGGTCTCCCACGCCGCAGGCAACAACACAGACCGCTATACCAAGAGGTGAATCCACTACTTTGCAACATGTCTATCTGTCTTTGAGGATGTGAGATGTGATGTGTGTGTGTGTGTGTGTGTGTGTGTGTGTGTGTGTGTGTGTGTGTGTGTGTGTGTGTGTGTGTGTGTGTGTGTGTGTGTGTGTGTGTGTGCTCATGTGTACTTGAGTGTGGAGAGTTCAGTGTTCAGTGTTCTGATGGCCTGGGGGAAGAAGCTGAGCCGGAGTCTCTCTGTTCTCGTAGCGTGTGTACGTAGGCGCTTGCCTGACCGCAGCAGCTTGAACAGGCTGTTGTTGGGGTGGTGGGGGGTCTTTCATTATTCTGCAGGCTCTGGATTTGCACCTCTTGTTATATAAGACCTGCAGGGGTGGTAGTGCAATACCCGTGGTACGCTCAGCTGAGCACACCACTCTCTGGAGTGCCTTCCTGTCCTGTGCCGTGCTGTTTCCAAACCAGACAGTGATGTTTCCAGTCAGAATGCTCTCTACAGCTCCGGAGTAGAAGGAGTGGAGTATCTTCCCCGATACTCTGAACTTCCTTAGCTGTCTCAGGTGGTAGAGGCGCTGTTTCGCCTTTTTCACCACATAATCTATATGTGTTGTCCATGTCAGGTCCTCTGTGATGTGGACTCCCAGGTACTTGAAACTGCTCACCCTGTCCACGATAGCCCCGTTTATCCTCTGTACTACATTCTGTTGTGGAAGGACAGCTCATTCACTGAGAGACTTACACTGCATCAGGGTAAGACATTTTAAGTAATTTAGTAATATCTTTAAACTGAGACTTGATTGCTGACTTGACCAGCTGACTTGATTAAGGGGCGTGTTTAAAGCGGCCATTTTGTTTCCTTAAGTGACCCATTAAAAGCTGCTTCCTGCTTAAAGACAGCACTTGTGTACTGAGTGTGATCTCAGAGCCCTGTCACTGCTTAAAAGCAGAACCTCAGCCTCTCCTGGAATCACTCTGTACTACATTCTGTTGTGGAAGGACAGCTCATTCACTGAGAGACTTACACTGCATCAGGGTAAGACATTTTAAGTAATTTAGTAATATCTTTAAACTGAGACTTGATTGCTGACTTGACCAGCTGACTTGATTAAGGGGCGTGTTTAAAGCGGCCATTTTGTTTCCTTAAGTGACCCATTAAAAGCTGCTTCCTGCTTAAAGACAGCACTTGTGTACTGAGTGTGATCTCAGAGCCCTGTCACTGCTTAAAAACAGAACCTCAGCCTCTCCTGGAATCACTCTGTACTACATTCTGTTGTGGAAGGACAGCTCATTCACTGAGAGACTTACACTGCATCAGGGTAAGACATTTTAAGTAATTTAGTAATATCTTTAAACTGAGACTTGATTGCTGACTTGACCAGCTGACTTGATTAAGGGGCGTGTTTAAAGCGGCCATTTTGTTTCCTTAAGTGACCCATTAAAAGCTGCTTCCTGCTTAAAGACAGCACTTGTGTACTGAGTGTGATCTCAGAGCCCTGTCACTGCTTAAAAGCAGAACCTCAGCCTCTCCTGGAATCACTCTGTACTACATTCTGTTGTGGAAGGACAGCTCATTCACTGAGAGACTTACACTGCATCAGGGTAAGACATTTTAAGTAATTTAGTAATATCTTTAAACTGAGACTTGATTGCTGACTTGACCAGCTGACTTGATTAAGGGGCGTGTTTAAAGCGGCCATTTTGTTTCCTTAAGTGACCCATTAAGGGCCAGGTGTTAGAAAGCACTAATTAGTGATAGGGATTTAAAGGCCTGCTGGCTTAGCGTCAGCGAAGCGTCGAGAAACGAAGAGGGACAAAGAGGAGTTTTCCTGGAGTTCTCTGCAGAGGGATCCAGGGATCCACCCAGTGCTAAGTACATCATAATCCTATCTTACACTCCACTCTGAAAAATCTCCCTTTCCCTCCCACTCTGCTATTTCTCTACTTCCTCCCTGCCACTCTTGACACCACAATGTGTCTCATATCCACAATCTGCTCCCCCAGAACAGACTCAACCCACCCACGGCAGTTTGCTAGCAACCCGGCTAATCTATCCTACCCTCCTACAGCCACTAATACACCTGTCACAGTACAGGGAGGCCTATGGAATTGTCAATCAGCAGTCAAGAAAGCTGACTTCATTACTGCCTACGCCCATAGTCAAAATCTGCAGCTCCTGGCTCTAACTGAGACCTGGATAACCCCCAATAACTCATCAACACCTGCAGCATTATCTACAAACTATAACTTCACTCACACACCTCGACCTTCCAGGCGGGGTGGAGGCACTGGCCTCATGACATCTCCTTCATGGACTACAAACGTAACACCCCTCCCAGCACTGTCACTCTCCTCTTTTGAATATCATGCAGTATCTGTCTCTAATCCTTTCAATCTCACCATTGTTACACTCTACCGCCCTCCAGGTCCGCTCGATCACTTCACAGATGAGCTGGACATGCTTCTAAGCTCCTTACCGGAAGATGGTACCCCTCTCCTTCTATTGGGCGACTTCAACCTGCCTGACTCATCTCAGTCAGTCATAGTAGTCTCCCTCCTACAATCATTTGACCTGACTCCCACTGCCATGCCTCCCACCCACAAAGCAGGCAACTCCTTGGATCTCATATTTTCCCGTAACTCCAGCATCATTAACACCACGGTAACTCCCCTACATGTATCTGACCATTCCTTCATATCCTTCTCACTAACTCTCATGCTTAACCGAAAGGTCTTCACCCCAACTCAAACCGTCTCACTCAGACGCAACCTGCCCTCCCTATCCCCCTCCACCCTCTCCTCTGACATACTATCCACTCTACCTTTGAGTGACACCTTCTCTGCTCTCTCCACAGAGATGGCAACCTCCACCCTCCTCTCAGCCCTTGCAACCTCCTTCGACAAGCTCTGTCCCCTCGTTGAGAAACCTGCCCGCCGTTCCCCACCCAGTCCATGGCTGACAGATCCAGTGAGAGAACAAAGACAGGTCCTGAGAGCAGCTGAAAGGAAGTATAGAAAGTCACGCCTCACTGCTGACATCGACACATATCACAACCTCTTGTTAACATTCTCCAAAACCATTACTAATGCCAAAGCTTCTTTCTTTCACCATAGGATCGAGGCCTCTGCCAAGAATCTTCGCAAACTGCATGCTACCATGTCCTCCCTCCTCACTCCCCCCCCACCCCCCCCTCCCTCATCTTTCTCTGCCGAAGACTTTGCGATCTTCTTTGAGGAAAAAGTGGAGAACATCCGCAGCTCCTTCTCCCAACCCCCACCCATTCCAAATGCTGAATCGAGAACCTCATCCTTCACTCTGTCATCTTTCTCTCCCATTACAGAAGCCGAGACCCTGACACTGGTAACGTCGAACCGTCCGACTACATGCCAGCTGGACCGGCTACCTTCCCCACTCCTCCAGTCCATAGCACCAGACATCCTCCCATTCCTAACTGCAACCATCAACTCCTCACTCAACTCGGGGGTGGTCCCCACCTCCCTAAAACAAGCCAGAGTCACGCCCCTCATAAAAAAACCATCCCTGAACCCTACCGTCATAGGCAACTACCGTCCTGTCTCTCTTCTCTCCTTCCTTTCTAAAACACTTGAACGTGCTGTATCCAACCAACTTACTGCTTATCTCTTACAGAATGACCTCCTAGACCCTAATCAGTCAGGCTTCAGGACTGGTCACTCCACAGAGACAGCCCTCATTGCGGTCACAGAGGCACTTCACTTAGCAAAAGCGAAAGGCCTCTCCTCTGTCCTGATTCTCCTAGATCTATCTGCAGCCTTCGACACAGTCAACCACCAGATCCTCCTCGTGGCCCTCGCAGGAATGGGAGTGGCTGGCTCTGCGCTGACATGGTTGTCATCATACCTCAATGACCGCTCCTACCAAGTGTCATGGAGAGGGACCCTGTCGGCCACCCGCCCCCTGCGGACGGGTGTCCCCCAGGGCTCGGTTTTAGGACCCCTTCTCTTCTCCCTCTACACTAAATCACTGGGTAACATTATCACGTCTCATGGCTTCTCCTACCACTGTTATGCCGACGATACTCAACTCTTCCTCTCCTTCCCTCCCTCAGATATCCACGTCTCTGAGCGGATCTCGGCCTGTCTGTCCGACATCTCCGCCTGGATGACGACCAACCACCTCAAACTGAACCTAAGCAAAACAGAATTGCTCCACCTGCCGGCCAAATCCTCCCCCCTGACCGACCTTTCCATCACAGTCGAGAATGCAGCTGTGACCGCGTCCCCGACCGCCAAGAACCTTGGTGTTGTCCTCGACGACCAGTTGAACTTCTCTGCTCACATCGCAGCGACAACCAGAACCTGCCGATTCCTCCTGAGCAACGTCAGAAGGATACGCCCCTTCCTGACAAAAGAAGCCACCCAACTCCTCGTCCAATCAACAGTCATCTCCCGCCTCGACTACTGCAACGCACTGCTCGCTGGCCTCCCGGCCACTGCCACTAAGCCTCTTCAACTCATTCAGAACGCAGCGGCCCGCCTGATCTCAAACCTACCGAAGCCGGCCCATGTCACCCCACTTCTTAGGGACCTGCACTGGCTCCCCATTGCTGCACGAATCCGCTTCAAGGCCCTTGACCTAGCATACCGTGCGGCAAAGGGAACTGCTCCCGCCTACCTCCGGTCAATGGTCTCTAACTACACACCCTCAAGACCCCTACGCTCTGCATCTTCTGGCCGCCTCAGACCTACTCCTATCCAAGCTCCGGGAGGGTCATCAAAGAGAAGTCGCCTATTCTCAGTCCTTGCCCCACAATGGTGGAATGAACTACCCACCCCAGTTAGGACAGCCGAAACACGTCCAATCTTTCGCCGTCGACTAAAGACTCACTTCTTCAACCATTATCTGAATAAAAAAAAAAAAAAAAAAAAAAAAATCTAACCCTAACTAACCATACTGTCATGCACTTGTCCTAATAAACTAACCTACACTGTAGCACTCAACACTTTGATGAACATTGTTACTCAGCTGATAGAGTTGTGCTCTTCCTGATGGCTTGTCGTACAGAACTTGTAAGTCGCTTTGGATAAATGACTAAATGTAAATGTAAATGTGTGTCCTGCTGTGTTCTCCTAAAATCCACGATCAGTTCTTTGGTTTTACCAATGTTCAGGAGTAGGCTGTTAAGGTTTCTCTCCTCCACATTGCCTGTGGTGCATTTCCCCCTATTGCTAGGTTTTAGTGAGTTTTTCCGTACCTTTGCGTGGGGTACGTCTGGGAGTGTTCGCATTCATTTATTTAACATTTTTTGGACTTTATGGTGTTTTTGTTTTGTTCTTGATTTATTGTGATGTTTCTTCTTGACTTGTTTAAAGAAGACGTGTCCGGCCCCATGGGGGACATTAACGTGCGTTGTTGTCGGGCCTCACAAATACATTTGATTTGATTTGATGTATACAGTAGACCCTCATATGTGATCTATATGCAGCACCTTTAGGGTCCCTACTACTGTATATCTGTATGTCTTGTATGTCATAAATGTCTTGATGAATTGAAAATGGGGGACCCTGATGTAAACAAGACAAACGTCTGTCTCTGGTCTGCATCCCCTTAACAATTGTGTGTATTGAACTGTACTGTATTGTACCCATTCTACAATCTGTTCAATAAAGTTTTCAATCAATCAATCAATCTGTTACTATTTAGTGAGTTATGTATTTGCATAGGTAAATAAAACCCTTATTTTTTGCCTCTACACCACTGTGTCCTCCTCGTCTGGCTGCTTGGTACCTTACATGTGTATTGAGCCGTACTGTATTGTACCCATTCTGCAATCTGTTAATAAAGTTTTCAATCAATCAATCAATGGATCCCACCTACCTGGCAGCGCAGGTGTTCCTCCGCACCAGCTCCAGCACCTCGCCCACGTTGCTGACGCTCCCGTCCGTGATGATGAACACCTGGCGCGGGCAGGAGCGCTGCACAGGCTGCTGGTACACCCAGGACAGCGCCCCCAGCAGGTTGGTGCCCCGCATGTTGGCCCTCATCCTCTGGACGCACTCACACGCCTGCGCCATGGTGGCCTAACAGAGAGAGAGGGGGGGGGGGGGGGGAGAGGGGGGCAGAGGGGGGGGCAGAGAGAGGGGGGAGAGAGAGAGAGAGAGAAAGAGGGGGGGGGAGAGGGAGAGGGGGGAGACAGAGAGCGGGGGGGGGGGAGAGAGGGGGGGGGGAGAGGGGGGGAGACAGAGAGAGAGAGGGGGGGGGAGAGAGGGGGGAGACAGAGAGAGAGAGGGGGGAGATGGAGAGGGGGGAGACAGAGAGAGAGAGGGAGAGAGGGGGGGGACAGAGAGAGAGAGAGGGGGGGGGAGAGAGAGGGGGAGAGAGAGAGGGGGGCAGAGAGAGAGGGGGGAGAGAGGGAGAGACGAGAGAGAGAGGGAGAGAGAGGGGGGGGAGACAGAGAGAGAGAGAGGGGGGGAGAGAGGGAGAGAGGGAGGGGGGGGGAGGGGGGGGGGGGAGAGAGAGAGAGGGGGGGGAGGCAGAGAGAGAGGGGAGAAGAGAGAGAGAAGAGAGAGAGGGAATAGAGAGATTGAAAGAGAGATATAGAGGGAGATAGACAGAGAGAGAGGGATAGAGAGATTGAAAGAGAGATATAGAGGGAGATAGACAGAGAGAGAGGGAGATTGAGAGAGAGAGAGGGAGATTGAGAGAGAGAGAGAGAGAGAGAGAGAGAGAGAGAGAGAGAGAGAGAGAGAGAGAGCGAGAGGGATAGAGAGAGAGGGAGGGATAGAGAGATTGAAAGAGAGAGAGAGGGAGGGGAGGAGGGGGGAGGGAGGGAGGGAGGGGGAGAGAAACTGTGAACTGGCTGCACAATGGAAAAGAGATGATCCATATGGCAATAACCATAACCTAACAAGCACTGTCCAAATATGTCATTGCTTCTGCAAACATCTTCATCTATGTTTTTTTTTATAGATAAAATCAATACAGTTGATATCAGATGATGCTCTGATGACCCTGTGACGGAGATAAATTTTTATCATCCCGGGCTCTCTAAAGAGTAAAAGTCAACATAAATGGTTATTAGCACCTGCCTTACAGTTTCCTTAAATCACACCGTAGACAAACAGCTAAACAAGCGACT